>NC_136945.1:3203033-3428033 GCF_949987615.1 Pollachius pollachius | reverse complement strand
TCCATTTACATTTTTATTCAAACTTGTTCAAGTGAAATTTGAGCCACAAACAAGTATTTCATGAACCGTGATGGTCTTGGGCCATCTGTGTGAAAACGCAAAAAGTTATAGGCTTAACTTTCAAACTGCCATTTTCTGCACACGAGTGGAATGGTCAAATAGAGTTACGGAAATACCCAAACGGCAGCGGGATAAATGAAAAAGCTGTCTTTTCCAGCTGACTTTAATCTACATTAATTTAATAGAATGCCAGTTGGTCTTCTGGCTTGTCATGGATCATGTGACCCAATTAGTAGTCCTGAGAGACTTCTTCTATGCAGGCTTTGCATGAACATCCGCCGCATTGCTTTGGTAAAGACCCCCAATATCCACTCAAACACTGTTAAACCCCCATTATTTTTTTCTCAACTTTTATGGAATATTGGCTGCTGTACAGAATTTTTCACAACAATAAAGACATGAATAATAAACGACTGAACAATATACAGGATTTACCATTCAATCAGAACGTAAACTTCCATTAAGCACACCTTCAGTGTCAACTTCCACAGCAGGAGCCTTCAAATCCATCAATATGTAGACACAGAACGCAGCACTGCATAGTGCTCTCCCTGCTGTACTCTTGTTCTCTATTGATAATGTATTCTTTTCTCTGCGTGTCAGAGCTCAAGATGTTCCCATGGCGATGGCTGGCTCTGCTGGCTCTCATCCCGCTTTCCCTGAGCGCCAATGCGGGGGTCAAGGTCAAACTGACACAGAAAGGACTTGATTTCGGTGGGTTCCAGTCATCATCTTCGCTATTTATGAAAAAGCAGTTTTTCCCCCACAAATGTTAAACGCTTATTCCTGTCTAACTGTACACAACATAACCTCTACACACTTTGTATTCCTTTCCATTTCCAGGCAGAGAGCTCGTCGTGGCATCTCTGCAGGAGAAACTGATGACCATCAAGGTGCCAGATATTTCGGGGACAGAGCGGGTAGATCCCATCGGCAAGGTGCACTACAGTTTGACCGAGTAAGACAAGGAAGCTCACCTCTGCACCCACTACACGAACTTCACTGTGTGACATTGCCACGTTTACTTAACTTTGTTTACGTCTTTGATTTGATTTGAATCAGCATTAATTTTTCCGTTCGTTGTTGAGAGACTAAGACCTACACTATCCGTTGTATTTGTATAGCCTTTAATCACTTAATCAATCTCAAAAAAACATTTTACCACCCCCCCAACCCTACAGTACCACTCTGTTGTTCTTTTCCACTGTTATCGATATAGTATTGTTGTGCGACAAAGGCAGTAATTTCCCCCTTTTCTTCCGGTGTAATTCAGAATGTATATTGTGAAGCTGGGTTTACCCAGTTCGGCGATGGGTCTGGTGCCAGGGACGGGCTTCACCCTGACCATCACTAACGCCTTTCTCAGCCTCCATGGGAACTGGAGGGTGAAGTACTTGAGATTCATGTAAGTAGGACAACTGCAGCCGTTAACAGCTACATATTGTCATTTGTCTGGTCTCTTCTATTTAAGATAAAGGTAAATATTAGATACACTCATCGATGTAACGGTTAGGGCATCATGGTCTAATAGGTCTAAAAGTCGATGATTCAAACAACCCAGGACCTCTTGTCAGGGAGTCAAGGCCACCGGATTGACTTAACTGTACTTAACTGTACCCTCATCTCATCCCGCCAAAAGAAATGCCGCCCTTGTTAAGCAAGGGACAATAAGCAGTCGCTACACTTTATGATCCTCTAATCTGTGAAGGGAATATCCTGCCCCTCATGTTAATATCCTCTAAAAAACATGATGAATCTCTTTTGCTCTTCCCCCCCCCCTGGTTCTGAACAGAAAGGACAGTGGCTCCTTCGACCTGGCCATCAAGGCCCTGACCATCACCACCAGTATCTCCCTCCGCAGCGACGAGACGGGCCGCCCGGCCGTGGCGACGGCCAGCTGTGACTCCACACTGGGAGGGGTGAGCATCAAGTTCCACGGAGGTGCCAGGTGAGAACCCAACACTTCTCATTGAACACAACGGTGACTCGGTTGTGTTTTGATTTTTGGATTGCAGGGTCAGGATAGGGTAGTGGTTTGAGGGTGTTTGGCTCCCAGCTGAAAAGGTATCAGGTTCCATCCCACATTTCTGCAGCTAATTTTTGGTGTCCCTGAGCAAGATGCCCAACCCCAATGTGTCCATTAAGGACCTGTGAATGAATTGACTTGAATTCACTCACACAAGTTGCTGAGTAAACTAGCATTTGCTGAAACAGACTGAATGGATAGGGAATAGAAATGACCTCTAGCTTGGTGCCACTGGTTTGAATCATGGAGGTGTTTTGTTCCATGAATGAATGAATATCATGCAAGTTCTCAGACCAAACCCGACACACCCAAGCAGTAATGGAGGTCATTAGGGGGCCAGCATTGGCTGTAGGTGTTGCCAGTCCATCATTGTGGAGTCACCCTGTCTGACACATTGCAGGTTAGGACCAACCCCCTCCTAAACTTTTCAGGCAGGGAGATAAAAGAGGATGGATTTACTTTGTCTAACCTGTGATGCTTCTGTTAATCATTCGGACAATTTGTTTTTTTAAGCTGGCTGTACAATCTTTTCACCCGCTTTATTGAAAAAGGATTGCGCAGCTCATTGCAGAAACAGGTGAGAACATTGTTTGTCTCCTTGTGGTCTCCTATACTCTTTCAGAAAAGGGACAGTGTGTGTATTTCAAGTAAAACTCATAAAGGGGTGATGGATGGTGCCTTTTGGATCCAATGTAAACTGGACGTTATTCAATTAGAAGTCACAAGTTTTGTTGCCATTAGCAAATAGGCAAAGGGTTTTTGTTGTAGCTTTGTTTCTGGAAATGTAATTGTTGTCACATGTTCCAGAAGATAGTATTATACGCATTATTTCTATCCATCAATATAAACATTCCTTGCTCAATGTGTGCTCTTTTGCATTGCAGATATGCCCTCTGGTGGCAGAATCGGTATCTAGCATGAACCAATTCCTGAAGACCCTCAACGGTAAACTGTTATTAATGAAACCTCAACAATAATATCCACAACATCATTTTTTGTTGTTGGATGATGTGAATGTTTCTTATCCTTCAGTGCTGGCCCCAGTGGACCGCTATGCAGAGATTGCATATCCCATGGTGTCCTCCCCGGAGATTTCAAACTCCTCCATAGGATTAAACCTGAAGGTGAGTTCATCCTGGTCGGGCTCACTGGCTTTCTAAAAAAAACAATAAAGGTCAATTATGTGCGGTCACATAAATGAGTCAAGGCCAATGTAATACCAATACAGCTCCAATACTGGAATTAATTTGAATCAAACAGTAAGATTGCTATACTTTCCAGATTCAACCCATAAAGTAGTTTGTTATTAAGCAAGAAATGTTTGTATACACTACAAATTCATATAAGTAGGTAAAACTATGAAGTGCCAGGGACATTACTCTGCATAATCTACATATTACCTCTCCACTACACCACACCACTGCCTTCCCTCTTCATGAGAACCAGGTATAAACACATCTTTCCTCCAGGGTGAGTTCTACAACATCGGCCACCACATGGAGCCCCCCTTCTCCCCCACACCTTTCTTCCTCCCCAACCAGGAGCAGGGCATGCTCTACATCGGCCTGTCCGCCTTCACCGCCAACTCCGCCAGCTTTGTGTACAACAAGGCCGGTACCCTGAGCCTCAACATCACCGATGACATGGTGAGATAATGACTGCTGGTTTAGGAATTCTTGAATTCCGGAGAATTCTGGGAGATTCTGAATGTTAGGGACTCTGGCAAGTACTCGTAAGGGAAATTTTCCAGAGATTGACACAGCACCACCTTTGATGCCTGTCTTTGTTTCAACAGATTCCTCCAAGTTCTCCTATTCGTCTGACCACCAGAACGTTTGGAGTGTTCATTCCACAGGTGAGAGCAGAATCACACAATTCAAAGTCAAAGTCTTTACTTTGAAGATGAAGACATAACACCAGCCACAACTCAAAACTATGCAAGTAGAATGGAATATAACATTCCAGAAACATACATACAAAGTAATGTTATATGAAAAGGTACATTAAACATATAACAGCATTATACATACAATTAAATAGTAATTCAATCTTAACATGAATTTGGGTGCCAATGTGGTAGGTAGAAGGAAATGCATATCTACAATAAGTGTGAATTCACATTTCCCACATGTTAAGTGTTATAAGTCTATTGTGATGGCAAATGTGATCTTGGTGATTGTTCTAGATCGCCAAGCTGTTCCCAGGTCTGATGATGGAGCTCCAGGTGAAGACGGCGAAGGATCCCCTCTTCAACGTAGAGGCCAACAACGTGACTTTGGACGCCATCAGCTCCCTGACAGCCTACGCCATTCTTGCCAACACCTCTCTCGCCCCCCTTTTCGTGCTCAATGTGGTAGGTTCACTAAAAATGACCCGTGCAGTAACTGTCAATTGGTCTGATTGAGTAAAAACGCTGTAAAGGTTAAGGTAGCGTGTGTTATGTAGTGGGAGATGATGACATTACCTGGCTAAGTATGGGTTTAAAAGAAACAAATACAAAATTCAAAACTGAATATCAAGGGTTAGTAGGTGTATAATCAAAATAATTATCACTGAGGGGAAATCTTTCTGCAGCAGAAACCAAAATATAAACCCAACATATAGCCACACATCTGGTTATGTGTTGAAATAAGAAACACACATTCACAGTTGTGTGGATATGTGTTGAGAGGTAAGGTGAGATATGAAATTCTCCCAGCAGGGGCTGGCATGGGCAGGCTAGGATAGTACTGGCCTCGCTGACAACATGACTGTTGAAGACCTCATCAAACAGTGTCTGGCCCAACCCATTCATCTTGCTGGCCACTTACAAAAAACAGCCTAGTCTTATTACAGAGACTCAGGTTTCCAAACAAGGCCACCATACAACAATTATTTCATAGATGTCCTTAAACAGAAGCCCAGTCTTGCTGGACTTCTGTCTTTTATGGAATCCAAAAAATGATCTTTAGAAAATATAGAAGGTAGAGAAACCAAAGTGTTTCAGGAATGTGGGTCATGTGTTGTCTGCAATAGGATTCTAGTGTCAGAGCACATGTCAACGTGGTCGGGAATAAACTGGCGGGAGCGGTCACCTTAAACAAGTCAGTAAATACAATAATATAACCACAAGGTATACCTAGTAAAAACAAGCCACAGATTACATTGCATCATATTCTTGTCATCACCAATGTATACAGGTTGGACATGTCCCTTGGGAAAAGCTACGTTGGGGACTTCCAGGTAAGTGGACCACAGGTACTGTTGGATGGATAAATAAATGACATTTGGAGACTTTTATCTGAGGCCTCTATAATGGGTGGTCCCAGTATGAATATAACTATGAATCAAGGCAGTCTGCAACCCTCCTCACCCTATAAGTTATAGATTCTAGATATGCCATTTAACAAATTGGGAAAAAAGTCATCCTTATTTGATTGGTTGGCCTTTTGCTCTTTAGCAGTTCATCTAAAGGCATACACTTACTAATTGTATTTTGCTAGTACACATTTGAAAATGCTTTGGTCATGCACAAATAGATGTTATCTCTAATTAACAGTCACTAGTGAGTAAACCACATACTTCAGTGACCTGTGCCTTTACATCGTGATTAACCAGCTGTAAACCCTATAGGTCGGACCTCTTCATAACATATTCCAAATGGTCCTCAAGGTGGCAGTGTTACCCAGAGTTAACGGTGAGAACGTCAATCACGCTACAATACTGTATTGGTAGAGCAGAGGGAATATCAATTATCCATACTGCAGTGAGACTAGATACATCTCTACATCATTCATGATCATCTTTATATTTGTATGCATCATATATAGTTAAAGAACACACATTTAATTAATTTAATCAATGTCAAGGAAAAGGGTGTTAAGAATTTTAGAAAACAATAAATACAATTAGAAAATAAAAATATTTCTAGGCTTTATAAATTGATATATAAATTGCACTACATCATACGTGTGAGAGACTATTTTGATGAACAACCTAAAACCCCCAAAAAACAAACTTATTACTGAATGACTGATATTTTTCCTCCACAGAGAGACTTGAGGAGGGATTCCCTCTGCCTAGCCTGGGGAAAATCAACCTGACAAACACCCAGCTGCAAGTCCTGAAGGTCAGACAACCTCCAGCCGATCCTTCACACCACCCCTCATGATCCCACACAACATGGGCTTAATCACCTAGCGTCCATCCTGCTATTAAATGCTGGCTGGGAGGGGGAACTAACTTCCAAATTTCTTCCACATTCGGTTCCCCACCCAGCTACTATTAGAACCGAGATTGGACTAAGCTGGCCACTGTGCCAAGTGCTGGATGTGACGTCATGATCCCGGTGAACACCTGGCTGCTGCGTCACTCTTTGATAACTCTTGCTTTTGTGTGTTTGGGTCCAGGGCTACATACTGATCGGGACAGACCTCCAGATTTCAGGATGAAAGTTCCTGAAAACCAACAGATCACCCCAGACATCTGTCTGAGAACAAGGCAGAAATTAAATTTTTAATTCCGATTTTGTTCTGGGACCAATAGGCATACCATTTTAGGTTTGTAATCACTTCCTTTGATATGGTTTGAGGGCTTGTTTAAAATATGACACAAATTTGTAGTTTTCTATGTTTTTTAATGCACACTGTAAACTCAGACATTCATGTATAAACATAAACACCAACAAAAGCATTTTTCCTTTAAATGTATGAATGCTTCAATAAATTACATTAAATACATTTGCTTTCAACAATGCATTTTTTCCTAAATGGCTGCATCTTGTGTGGATATTAGACAATGGTTCTAGAAGCTTCTGTGTCGAGCTGGCCAATCAGATTATCCCGTTGGTTGGTCACTTAGAGAACCGAGGCTCAGAGGCCGCCCCTGCACACTCAACCTACATTAACAGTCAAAAGAGATATTCAAGAGTTACGTACAGTCTCAAATAAAAAAATGTTGTCAAGTTTAACTTGACAACATGACAAGAAGACTTTTTTAGTGGTATTTCATCAAGAAATAGACATCACTGTGCCATGTGGCTGTGTTTCTATCCACCGTCTGATGTCATGGCACAATGGCGTCGCGTCCATGGACACCCTTATAGAAATGCAGAATAGTATAAAATACATTGTAGTTATAATATGATTGGAGTCACGCATGCATAGTGCTTTCAGGGATCAAGCTATCGAAAGTATATTGTTTCAGTTTCTATCCATGACACAGGAAGCCACCATGGACAACAAAAAATAAATAGGCCTACTATTAATAATAAAAAATAATAGTTGAGATTTGATTAATGGCGGAAACTCACGGTTTAAACTACATGTGAACGGCTTCAAGAACATAAATATAAACAGAACAACGGCCGAAAAACCTTCACATTTTCAAAACAGGACTTCAACGAAGTGGCACTTCAGATGCAGAGAGAGAATTGTCCCTGGCAGGTCAGAGGTCAACGGGCTGCTGGCTATCTCGCTAAGGCGCTGTCTATGCATTCTTGCCTTCTGGCTGTTTATAGCTTTCAGGGCCTCGTCCTCCGGGGCTGAGCGTACACACACTCTTCCACACTGGTCTCCAGCGTCCGCCTGGGGCCTGGAGCCACCCTGACCGACCTGTACTCCACCTCACTCTCCCTCTGCCCTCCCGAGACGTTAATGTACGGCACACAATCATGTACTGCCATGGAGGACAGCGCGATGTCTGAACAAAGAGAACATTAGAAAATGAGAGAACAGCGCGGGAAGTAACGTTTGTGTTTAACAGTTGGCCCACAGAGTTGGTACCTCGGGGTATTGAGGTTTTCTTTTTCTTTAGTGCCCAGTAGACTCCCAATGCTACTAGGAGCAGAACCACCACCGTCAGAGAAAGAGCGATTATTGAGGTGAGCCCTGTCACAAAGAAATGTATGGCACAGAGGACAAACATTTCTGAATTGTCACGTATTTTAAGCACATAAGCTGCCCCACATAGCCACAAGGAAGCAGGATCGAACACACAAGCTGCAT
The DNA here is from genome assembly GCF_949987615.1 of Pollachius pollachius. Classification (NCBI taxonomy): domain Eukaryota; kingdom Metazoa; phylum Chordata; class Actinopteri; order Gadiformes; family Gadidae; genus Pollachius; species Pollachius pollachius. The sequence goes on along the minus strand of NC_136945.1, from coordinate 3,419,963 downwards.
TACCTCCACATAGCCGCAAGGAAGCAGGATCAAACATATAAACTGTAAATACTATACATAGCCACAAGGGGAGCAGGACCAACATATAAGCTGCAATAACTACTCCAGCCACAGATGGCTGCATCTTTAGACAGGTGAGGAAGCCGGAGCCAATACGTCACATAGGCCGCGCCTACTTCACATAGGCCACGCCTACTTGATACAAAAGGGGAGCGGGAGTCAGATGAGGTCAGAGACATATGGCAGACCCGTTGAGAGCTCTGCGGTATTTCTCTCCACGCGTGTTAAATACAATTCCCTTCTTTTGCTTCATAGTTACCATACCGAAATACTTTAACAAATAAAGTGAGTTAAAAGCGACCCGGATTGAACTACTTTCTTCAAGAACACGACAGAATACATATTGATATTATGTATGCATATATAAATATATAGGTATGCTTATCCGTTATATTGACAAACTCTAGTCCAGCAGTGACTGCTGCCTCAGGGCACAAGGTATGGTTTTCTCTGTGCACCCACTTGTGTTCCATTAGATGTGCAGTTTGCATATGCTACTGAATCAAAGGTCCATTCATTAATTTCCCTCGTTGTGTTTGTCACTCAGCGTCACACACAGACAAGGTGAAGCCAATCGCTGCTTCGCTCACGTCGTTGCGGGCCGAGCAGGTGAACTGTCCCGACCGGCCCAGCTCCAGAGTGACGTCACTAGCGCTGGGTCCGGAGAGGAGAAGCGGGTCGTTCAGCGGAAGGGGAGAGGAGACCGGGGCTAAGGGAAACCGACTGAGGAGGTGAGTCTCAGTTTGACTGAACAGAAACCTTTTGTTTTTCACTCATAGAAACTTAACTTCATACAATTATAATTAGAGGTGTCCACCTCTTTAACCCCCCTGCTCCTACTCCAAGACTAGCTAGTGTTTACAGTACTTGACATATGTTTTGCCGATATATATAAATTGGGCAGTAAACAGCATTTTCACCCTAAGCACTTCTGTAGCAAAGTAGAGCAACACAGCCACCTCTTTATATCAAATGTTGATGTAGCGTGGCACAGAATGCAAACCCAAAGGCTCAGTCTGGTGCTACACATTTATTATTTGGGTTCCTGCAAAATGCAAGAAAATAAACTTATAAGTGACAATGACTACACAGTACTTCAGTTGTCCTCATCTGCAGGGAATCTCATTGTCTGACGTAATCACGCGAGATTTTCACCGTTACTTTCCAGCAACTCTGCTGCTAATGTAGCGCATTTGCCATCTACTGGCGATTTATAGGTAGTACACCTTCACAATTACACTAACAAATATGAATACTGTACATTGTATTTGAACTCAAAATATTGACTCTCTATCCGTAAACACATATGAACAGGTAGAAAATTTATACACACATTGAATTAAAGAGATACTCATTTAATGAGCGTCAGACTTATTGCGCCACATTGACAGCATTAATAATGGGCAGAGGGACTGTTTAAAGAGTACATAGAAAAGGCCTTAAAAACATTCACAATGTACAGTATAGCATGTGACGTTACCGATCATGTTAACATGGAGCATGAGAGCCAGCAGTGTTTCTATAAGAGCTATGAAGTCAGAGGTTAATGTCTAAATTTTCCTAATTGATTTTAATGAATCTTTAATGATGATGAGATGGAAAGAGCAGCTAAAACCGGCTGTTTCCCTCTTATCCTGGTTACCAATAACTACTGCTACTATAATATAGATGTAGTTACTCACCTTGAATGGTTAAATAACATTTTTTATTTTCTACTTCCTTTCCAGCTGCATCTCGTAAAACCATTTAGTAAGGACCCTTGTCTGACCTGTTGATGTCCTTTATACTAAATATTCCAGTACTGACATTAGATTAATATTGAATGTTTGTTGTCTGACTGCGGTCGGATAAAATCTGGACATTGTTTTTCTTCAGTCTGTAGAAATCATCTTGTGAGGTCTTCTTTTTGGCTCGCTCTGCACGCACAAACACAAACACACACGCACACAAACTTTTTGACATCAACACAGATCAGATCAATAGCGGGTGTTAGGATAGTATATCACACTCACACAATCACTCCAACTTCTCCAACTCCAAGGCTAGACCACAAACGCTACCAAGTGCTAAAGCTCTACAGCTAACAGAACAGATGCTGTAGCTCTACTACAGGCATCTCTTACAATGGCACCACTTACCTCTCCATCTGCTCCCTGCGATGGCTGTTTTCGGCTGAGCCAGAAAGTCACTGAACTCGAGGGAAGAGTCTCTCGCCTCTACCAGATTGGAGAGGACGAGCGGCTCCTCGGCACAATGCTGGAACAAGCGCAGTGTTCCACCAGAACAGCGGCGGCTGCAGCAGGTGAGGCATAGTGGAGACCTCGATGACACGGTGCCGTGTACCAACACCGCCCAGCCCCCGACTGGAGAGCGGTGGACCCAAATGGAAGCGAAACCCAAGGCTCTCCTGTGTTCCACCCCCGGGCAGTCGGCACCATGGACGCAGGTTCATCATCGGGGAAAACACAGCAGTAAACCGGGGAGAACATCGCCCCCATATCCTCCTGCAGTTCAGGATCCATGCCTCTCCAATAAGTTCATTGTGCTGGGTGAACAGGAGTTTCCTCCACTTAATGGATCCACGCAACGGGCCCCAGAACACAGGCTGTCTGCTCTCCCGACCCTCAGCAACAAGGCCACGGCTGGCTCCATGCCAGCAGCTCGGCCCTCTACTCTCCGGAAGGCTGTGTCTGTGTCGTTCGCTTCTCGGCCAGACCCTCCTACAGCCAGTTCATCTGCTCGTCAGGCCTCGAGCACCCTGGCTTCTCCTCCCTCCAGCAGGACCTCCACCCGACCCAGCCCAGTTGCCGCCACCAACGGAGAGTCGCAGCCTGACCGGAGCCTTCAGCAGGGTCCACCTGGCGGGCAGGGTCCTCGGCAGCATCCAGCCGACAGCGGCGCCGGCACGGGTCCTCGTCCTCTGCCCACGACGCTCATCTTCGGGGACTCCATCATCAGGCATGTGAAAACACAATCCTCCACAACTGTGTTTTCCCGGTGCTACTGTAAACGATGTTGCTGATGAAGTCTGCAGCGTTTTGGAGGCACACCCCCCTGTGAACACTGTGGTGGTTCACGTGGGAACCAACGATGCCCAACGGCAACTGTCATGTGCGGAGGCATTAACCATGACTACCGTGTAGATTTCATTAATAGAACAAGTCCTTTATTTCCGGACACATGGATATGACGTCACAGGTATAACAGTACGGTGGCCCATACATTCATATATCACTACATTTCCCCCTTTTAAGTCATTGAGATATCCCATGCATTACCCAAACAGAACAGGCATAATTTCCCATAACGGGGTCACATAGAACTAGGATTTTGGGGTAGACTGCCTGCCATCCACAGCAACGTAGGGATTATTCTGCCCTCAATAGTTGCTGTCCCTATTGCTCTGAAAAAGTCCACGGGTTTCCGACTTCGGCAACAGCCATACAGTCCAAATCCATTTCGTAACTCAAAAGTGCATTTTTTTGTTTATTATTTTTTTTATAACAAATGTATGTCGGCATGAGAACAGTCAAAATCTCAACAATAACATTTCAATAACATTTCAACTTAACTCAACAATAACATTTCAATAACATTTCAACTTAACATAACCAATCCCTGCTTTAATTTGAAGTGTATCATAAGTGTATTAAAGCAGGCCTAAGAGTGAAGTGTCCCTATACCTGTAAGGAAGTCTGACCTCCCGACCTCTGGAAGTCACCTGTACCCCCCCCCGGCGGTGTATGCGGGGATGCATGCCCCACGGCTCGGTCTGGTGACATCTGGTCTGGTGGCTTGTCGCTGAGGGCGGGACTGGCTGCAGGAGAAGACCCGCTTGGCAGTGGTGTAGGTCTCTCAGCCCGCAGCTGCTGTTCTTCAGACGAATCTGCCGACCCCGGCAAGGCCTGTAGGTGTCTCCGGTTGCGACGCAGCACTGCACCGCTGTCCATCTTCACCAGGTACGACCGGGGCTTTTTGCACCGGCCAACGACTGTAGCAGGAGTTTTCCACCCCTTATCACCATCAATCTTGACTCTGACGTCCTGGCCCTGATGAAGTGGTGGAAGTGGACATGCAGAGTGGCGGCGGTCGTAGTAGAACCGGTAGGACGACTTTGTCTGTGTGTCTTTTTTCTGAACCCGTTGTCTGTCAACAGGTGCAGGCTGTAGCTTCTCTTCCAACATAGGAAGTGTAGTCCTGATGCGTCTCCCAGTCATGAGCTGAGCTGGGCTAACACCGGTTGCTGCACTAGGGGTAGCTCTGTAACACAACAGAGCGAGATGTGGATCAGGCTGCTTCAGGATGTGCTTGGCCGTCTGAACAGCCCGTTCTGCTGCACCGTTCGCCTTGGGGTAGTGAGGGCTAGTTGTAGTATGGGCAAAACCATGCTTCTCAAGTCTTTGAACTCCCCAGATGTCAACTGTGGGCCGTTGTCACTCACCAGTTCAAGTGGTATCCCCCATCTCACGAACATGGCTTTGAGCCTGTTGATGACTTGTATGGTGGACGTTGAATAGAGGTGAGCCATTTCAAGGTCCCTTGAGTAATAGTCCGTCACCACGAGGTAACTCTTCTTTTCCAGTTCGCAGAGGTCTGCTGCAATACACTGCCATGGGCCCTCTGGTAGGGCTGTGGTGAGTAGTGGCTCACGTCTCTGAGTGGGTCTGTTTTCGACGCAGAATCGGCATGCTGAGACTTTCTGTGTTATCTCACCACTGATGCGTGGCCACCACACTGACATCCTGGCTCGCGCACGGCACCTTGTCAGGCCCTGATTGCCTCCATGAATCTGCTCCAGTATGGCAGATCTCAGCGCAACAGGGATAACGATCCTATCCTGATAGAGCACCAGCCCATCTGTTTCGGAGAGATGAGCCCTAGCAGAAAAATAAGGCTGTAGAGATGGTAGCATCCGTCACTTGGGTGGCCACTCATTTCTGATAAAGGCTATGATCTGCAGCAGCTCACCGTCCTGTTGAGTAGCTGTGCGGATATCGCTGAGTCTTTGTGATGAGACTGGAGCATTGTACCTCGTGCTCCAGCTCTCCATCACTCACCTCAGACAAGGGCTGTCTGGAGAGCGTGTCGGCGACGACTAACTGTTTCCCTGGAATGTGCTCTGCCACCACATTAAAACGAAGAAGGCGCATGAGAAGCCTCTGACACCTAGGAGGAGCTTTGTCCAGGTCGTAGGTATTGATAAGCGGCACAAGAGGTTTGTGGTCTGTGTGCACGTGAAAACTGTCCATACCTTGTACGTAGTGTGCAAACCTCTCGCAGGCCCACACACACGCCAGGCACTCCTTTTCAATTTGTGAGTACCTTTTCTCGGCCTCCGACAGTGTACGAGAACAGAATGCCACTGGCTTCCACTCGCCGCCATGTTCCTGCATTAATGCAGTCCCTAAGCCGTAGCTGCTCGCGTCTGCACTGACGACAGTCTTCCTGTTAGCTTCGTAGTATGCCAGAGCAGGGGCTGACACAAGCATGGCTTTGACAGTCTCAAACGCTCTTTCCTGTGCCTCACTCCAGACCCAGTCATTTTCCTTCTTCAGCAGATCAGTGATCGGATGCAGTTTGGTGGAGAGATCAGGCAGAAATCTCCCAACATAGTTGATGAGGCCCAGGACCTGACGCAGTTCCTCAACACTTGTTGGACTGGCCATTTGGGTGACTGCCTTCACCTTGCTGGGGTCCGGCCTCAGGCCATCCGCACTGATGAGGTGTCCAAAGTACTGAATTTCTGACTTGCCAAAGTGGCATTTGGCCCTGTTCAATTTCAGTCCACTGTCTTTGACAGTCTTCAAAATTGCATTCAGACTACGGTCATGCTCCTCTGTCGTGGCTCCATACACCAGAATGTCGTCCATGACTACGACAACCCCCTCGTGGTCCTTAAGCAAAGTGGACATCTGTCTTTGAAAAATTTCTGGCGCTGACGTTATCCCAAATGGGAGTCTACGGAAACAGAACCTGCCAATGGGAGTAATGAACGTTGTCAGCTTGGGGCTATTCTCCTCCAACGGGATTTGCCAAAATCCGCATGAAGCGTCGAGAGTGGAGAATATCTTCGCTCCAGCCAGCTTTGGAGCGATGTCTTCAAGCGTTGGTAAAATGTACCTCTCACGCTTTACTGCCTTGTTCAGGCGTTTTAGGTCTACGCACACTCTTACTTCTTTGTTTTTCTTTTCGACAGGGACCATCGGGGCACACCAATCCGTGGGGTCCGTGACCTCCTCGATTATGCCCAGGGACAGCATGCGTCGTAATTCAGCTTCAACTTTTGGCAGGAGAGGAAACGGGATATGGCGCGGCGTTGTCAGGGTGTAGGGCTCTGCATCCGGCTTCAATTCAATCTTCACAGGGTCACACTTGAACAGGCCGATGTCCCCAAACACACCCTTTAGCAGATCTGATGCAACAGCATTGACTCTCATCACCAGGCCCATTCTCTTAGCGACACTGCGTCCCAGTAGATCATGTGAGTATGGCCCCCTTATAACAGTCACCCAGTACTTGTAACGCTGTCCCTTGTATGGAATTGTGGCAAGGAATCCGCCCACACATTGCACTTCACCCCCTGGGCTGGTAACGAGTGGTTTTGGCCCAGTCATGACCAATCGTGGGCTAGCCTATTGAAAGCAGTCTGTGACATTACTGTGATGTCTGCACCAGTGTCTATTTTAAATTCAACAGGACTGCCATTTACACGCAATTCCGCCAGCCACTCATTTTCGGAGTCAGGCTGCTCAATCGGAGTCAGGCTGCTCAATCACGTCAATTGTCGCCTCCATTACAGCACCAACGAAAAATGCATCTTCACTGTACTCCTCCATACAGTCAGACGTGACATTGACTTCTTTTAGTGATTTACTTTGACAGACGGCCTCGAAGTGCCCTGATTTGTTGCATTTCCTGCATCTCTTATCTTTAGCTGGGCAGGGGCGTGCGTTCCCATGCCGACCGTTGCAACGTGAACAGGCAAACCGCCTTGACTCACCCCTGTCGTCCTTTCTCTGCCACTGCGGTCTATCCTTCGCGCCATTTCTTTCATTGGATTGCCATCTTCCTTGTCTCATAGCATCCACTGCACAGTCACTGTCAAAACGCAAGCTCACGTTTTGCTGTTTTATTTGCTCACTCTGACGAGTTATTTGAATCGCTTTCTCAAGCGACAGTTCTGGCTCCAACTGTAACTTTTCTGAAACTCCCGTGCCGGAGATGCCAATCACAATCCTATCCCTGATTTGCTCGTCCTTGGTCACTCCGAACTCACAGTACTGCGCTAGCTCGTACAGGCTTCTGATAAAAGCTTCAACAGGCTCACCGGGCTTTTGAACCCGCTTATGAAAGCATGCCCGTTCGTGTATTACGTTTCTCTTCGGCACAAAATGCTCGTGAAACTTCTTTATAACAATGCCGTAATCATGCTCAGGGCATACTTCGTCATCATCGTCTTCGCTCCGGTCAAACACAAACGAATCGGATATAGCCTCCGCCTCACTTCCCATAGCATAGAGAAGCGTGTTCACCTGCACTACACCACTGTCCCGGTCTAGTTTCGTTGCCACTCGATAGCGATCAAAACGTCGGCGCCACATCGGCCACTCAGCCGGACGGGTGAAATCAAACTTTTCTGGAGGTCCCAACTTCGCTATTGTCACTTAAAAAAAATCGTAAATATCCCACTTCTGACACCATGTCATGTGCGGAGGCATTAACCGTGACTACCGTGTAGATTTCATTAATAGAACAAGTCCTTTATTTCCGGACACATGGATATGACGTCACAGGTATAGCAGTACGGTGGCCCATACATTCATATATCACTACAGCAACAGTCGGAAATTTTAAAACAGGATTTTGTCCGGCTTTTTGGCATCCTGAAGCAGGCCAGAGTGAGAGCCTTTATCTCTGGACCAGTCCCCACCCTCGGCCGCGGAATGGGGCGTTTCACCAGGCTGCTGAGCCTCCACACCTGGCTGTCCACTACCTGCCAGGAGCACGGGGCAGTTTTCATTGATAATTTTAATCTTTTTTGGGAACGCAGGACTCCTTTAGACAGGATGGCCTCCATCTCAATTTCAGGGTATCGTGACTCCTCTCACGCAACATAAACTTCTCCGTCCCACACCACATGAACAATCAACATGCCGCTGAACAGATTGGATCATCTTCATCATCATCATCATCATTCACCTCACCACGTGATTGACTGACAACACATGATTCAGGTACACTCTCCACTACACTCCACCCCTACACATCTGATGGCAATATAGCCACAATTAAGAATGTAATCTCCAATAGAGTAGCGAGGCCAAAGAGTCTTATAAGGTGACAGTTTTATAGAGTTAATGTCCGTCATCAATTGTTTGACTCTTTAGAAAGATCCAGCCATAATAAAAAAAAATAATTTAGCTCTTTTTAATATTAGGGCACTTACAAACAAGACTTTCTCTATCAACGATCTCATCTGTGAGGAAAAGCTGGACTTCATTTTCTTAACAGAAACCTGGCTTGGCCCAGATGGTGCCGCTCTTTTAGCTGAAGCTTCCCCACCAGTCTACTCTTTTATCCACACTATACGTGAAGGAAAGAGAGGAGGAGGACTGCCAGCTATTTTTTCTAATATTTTCAAATGTAAACGTCAACATCTTGGTTGTTATTCATCTTTTGAGTACCAGGCCATCTTGTTAGAAAATCTTTCTTCCCTGCTAATGATCACTATTTATCGGCCTCCAAAGCACACTACCTTATTTGTAACTGAATTTTCAGAACTACTGTCAATTTGCTGTACTAATCATGACAGAGTTCTCATATCTGGGGATTTTTGCTTTCTTTTGACTTCACTCAACATGTTACTGCACCAACCCATAACTGTGGCCACACTCTAGATTTAGTCATCTCTAGAGGCCTGACTCCTACGGTTGATAAAATTGCTGATATTGATCTTTCCGATCACTACTGTCTGTTATTTAATATGACTGTCGCTGATCCAGTTAAATCCGATGCAGAGCGTGTTTTAAAAAAACGTTTTTTTGGCCCATCTGCAGCTATTGATTTCCCCTATCACCTGCAGAGTCTACCTCTCGTGGCTAATGTCTCCTCAGTGCATGAAAAGGTAACTCAATTGAACTTCAAATTAAAATCAGCTGTTGTCATAGTGGACCCTATGAAAACTAAAAAGAAGTCACAGAGCAAAACTATACCATGGAAGAATGAGCAAATACGTTTGCTCAAGAGAAAATGCCGCAGAGCTGAGTGCATATGGAGAAAAAGCAAACTTACAGTTCACAGCGAGATTTTTAGAGATTCTATAATTGTTTATAACAAAGCCTTACGCAGTGCGAGGCAGGCCTATTTCTCTGGCATTATTAATGAAAACAGTAACAACCCGAAAGTCCTATTTTCCACAATCAACTGCCTCATTAACCCTCCCCAGTCTCATAAGCAGCTTTGCCCTTCATCCAAATCTAAGTGCAATGAGTTTGCATCATTCTTTGATGATAAAATAATTGATATCCGGGCTGGTATTGTGAACAATGTTGCAAATTTGAATAATCCAACTGTTAACATTACTCATGGAAATCTTAGTTCCTTCACCAGAACAAGTAAAATAAAACTTCGGAAAACAATCTTGCAGATGAAATCATCAACCTGCTCACTGGATGCGATCCCTACTGCCTTTTTTAAAGATGTTTTAGACAGTTTTCTGGATGATGTACTAGATATTGTTAATTGCTCTCTGGAATCAGATATTTTTCTGGAGTTGCTCAAAACAGCTTCAGTCATGCCCTTACTGAAGAAAAATAATCTTGACCCTTCTGTGCTGAACAATAACAGACCTATATCAAACCTGCCTTTTTTGGGCAAGATTTTGGAGAAAATTGTTTTAAAACAATTAGATGTATTTTTGCATGAGTATAATGTTCATGACAAATTCCAGTCCGGTTTTAGGAAAGGCCACAGCACTGAAGCAGCTTTCATTAAAGTAGTTAATGACCTCAGAGTGAATATGGATCATAAAAACATTTCCATCCTCATACTCCTTGACCTGTCAGCCGCATTTGATACGGTCGATCACAACATACTCCTAGACTGCCTTAATAACTGGATCGGCCTTTCAGCCACAGCCCTATCATGGTTTTACACTTATCTCACAGGCAGAAGTTATTTTATCGCTCTTGCTGACCAAGTCTCGGACACACATGACATATTCTCCGGTGTTCCTCAGGGTTCCATTCTTGGACCCTTATTGTTTTCTTTGCTGCCACTTGGAAAACTCATCTTTGATCACAGAGTTAACTATCTTTTCTATGCTGACGATACTCAATTGTACTTGTCTGTAGCTGCAGACGACCCCAATTCTCTCACTTCTCTCACAAATTGTGTGTCTGCAATTACACCGTGGATGAGTGAAAACTTTCTTAAATTAAACAAGGACAAAACTGATATTCTTATCATTGGTACTGAGGTGCAAAGAGATATAATGTTAAGAAGATCGGGAAGTCTGAGTGTACAAAATAAGAATACAGTAAAAAATCATTATTGACTCTGAGTTGGATTTTAAATCACAAATCAACAATACAACAAAGATTGCCTTTTTTCACCTGAGAAACATTGCCAGAGTCAGACCTTACCTATCCATGGAAGATGCAAAAAAATTGATGCATGCATTTGTATTTTCACTTTTGGATTACTGCAATGCACTAAAGAAAATGCATTAAAGTATAGTTTTGATGATTGTATAGTTTGATATTCCTAAATACTTAAGTAAGGTTTAATAGAGATCATCTGAACTGCTTTTGGAACCAAGGTTTCCTCCACTGCTTCTACACATCCCTACGATCTCTATAAAACCAGTAAATAGAATAGTCTCCAGCATATGTGCCTAAATTAGTCTTGCTTCAGATCTTCATTCATCTTGTTTAGGTGCAAGAGTTGGGTACGGTGACATTGTGACTTTGACCGATTCATAGGTACTCAAATGCTTTGTTTGGAAAGGAATCTGGCCGGGTATCAAGCATCGGCAAGGAAGATGAAGATACATTTATTGCTGATCTTGTCATTGATGTTCTCAGACCGCTAAATACAAAGGGCCTAAGTATATTGTCTGTGCTATTAAAAACAATTGACGGAGGGATGGATAGATGGACAGATGGGTGGATGGATAGATGGATGGATGGATGGAGAGATTGATGGACAGATGGATGTATGGATAGATGTATGGACAGATGTACTGGATGGAGGAACTGTCGGAGGGAGGGCTGGATGGATGGAGATGCGGATGGCTGGACAGATGTATTGGATGGATGGTTGATGGGCAGACTGTTGGATGGAGCAGAGGCCATGGATGTGGGCCCAGCTTCACAGCTGCATGATGCAGGGAGCCTACAGATAGTCCTTGTCTCTGGGCAACATAGCTCCTTTTCATGCCTCTCTTAACACTACACCATTCCTTGAGCTCCACAGTCTCCACTACACCACAACAACTCCTGTGCCTCCCCGATGGAATCGTACTCCAAACACAAAACAAAATCAAAACTTCATACAAAGTTAAATCCCCAACTTCCAAAAAATGCCTGTAAATAAACACAACATAAACTGGAAGAACCTAAACTGGTCAAACTGCAGAGCCCCTATGTTAACAGTATATAATGAGAATACTCCTCATTACGTCAGCCCCCTCATACTATAAAACATTCTCTATATCCACATACACACACACACACACACACACACACACACACACACACACACACACACACACACACACACACACACACACACACACATATATATATATATATATATATATATATATATATATATATGTGTGTGTGAGAGAGACACCTTGGTCATCACCAAGGTGATGACCAATCCATCCATCTGAAAGACCTTTCAGATCAATTGGTTTTAGGTTGCTTGCAACGCAATATGTGTAGTTCTGCAGTTACAAATACAAGGCTGACTAGGCCTTAACTGATTGAGATTTCATAAAACTAAACACAACATTGGAAATCTCAGCTTCCCAGCAACGTTTCAAATTGATTTCCCACACACACAAGAAATGAAGCAACGTGAAACCACTTCTGCCTTTCAGTGTAGAAATAGGTCTAATATTTTACCAATGCATAAACGCCTATCTTGACTCATTGTAGAACACAGACTTCTAGATAGTCTCACTTTATTTATTAGGAGCAGTTGTGTTAGCAACAAACCTAAACGTTTGTACAAATGAATTCATTACACCAGTAATAGACATAACTACTCTACCAGGCAAGTGGTATTGGACCGTTTTAGAGTGCCCATGCCTAAATCTAATGCAATGAAAAAAAAGTTACTTACAGAGCTTTGTCAACATGGAACTCTTTACCTCACACAATCAAAGAAACTAAGGATGGAATACACTTTAAAAAACAGCTTAAATCCATTTGAATAATTTACAATAGTTTATTTAGACTTGTCAATCTAAGTCACTGTGCAGATTATGAGATGTTATTTAAGTGGTGCTATGAAACATAATACTTGCTACCTCACAATTGTACCTACACAGCAAAATCGCTAGTGTTAAATCAACTCTGTGAGTGTCGATTTTAACACTTACAAAGTGTGCATATGCATCCAGTCTTTTCGGTGTTAAAGTGACACTTTTGAAAGTGTTAATGATTTTACACTCACACAGAGTTAAATCGAGTTGAAAATCAACACTGGCCAACACTGAGTAGTGTTAATAATACTCTACACTAGGCTCAGTGTTATAGAATCAACGCTGAGCAGTGTTAATATTACACTAGAAACTACACTGGACTCCAATTTATCAACACTTACAGGTGTAAAAAAATAACACTGAGGGTGTAGAATGTTGTGGACGCCCCCCCCCCAGCCAAAACCACAATACAAAAGACAATACAAGAAAAAAATAATTTCACAAAATAGTGTATTAAAGGCAGGTACAGCACAAATGCAAAACATTCTTAAAAAAGTACAGCATGGAGTCACACGAAAACAGAGTATGGGACAATAAACATTTGGTCGTCAGTGTAATTTGATAATTGCCTGTCATACGGCCTGTAGTACAGCAGATCATCTACACACATCAGTGTAAAGACATTGTTTTTCTCCTCAATTCTAAATGCATTTAAGTGCTCATCAAAATAAATTGTTGAGACAGTACAAGTTAGAAGATAAGCGCTGTCATCTCTTACAATAACACTGACAATCCTGTTGAACAACGGCATCTCATTTTCAACACCAGAACATACATACATCCCAGGCTGATACTCTGTGCCATAGCTTTTGACCCAGGTAGTTGTGGAAACACAAGACAAATTGAAAGTTTCATTCAGCGCCTCACTGCCCTCCAAACTGCTGACCAAGACTTCTGTAATGGGGCCAAATTGGAATCTTTTAAAATAAAAACCTTGAAAATGAAAAGCCAACTGATTCTGATGTCTCTTTGCCAGTGTTTTTGTGATGTTTTTAAAGTTCTTCACAGACCTTTTGAAAAAGTTGTGCTTGCCTTCGAACCTCATGCACCACATGTGTAATAGTGGCCCAATCTTTCTAATACACCTTGGGTAATGTATCATGTGGTGGTGCTTTGGAAGCAGATTTCGCTCTGGAAAGACAGATTTAAAAAGCTTGTGATGATCGAAAATCAGATGTTTCAAATAGCAAGTCATACCATGGGTAACAATTGGTGAAAAGACAATGTTGACGATTTGTATTAAGAGGAGCAGCAAGTTCCAGCAGCTATCATTCCTCTTAACTAAATCTCCAAACATCAATGGGGTATTGCGCAAGAGGCACCATGACTGAACAGCACTAAGGCCAAGATTGTTGCTATCATCGTCCAGTTTTACCCCACTTGGCCTGTTTTTTCTCTGTGTAAATCCATAGTTAAAGCTCATGATTCTTTCTGACAATGAGCTTAATGAGCTTATTGAGTTCTTTATCAAGTACTGAAACACCAGCTTTAACTCGTACTGCACCACTCCTTCCAGTAGATCGTGCATTATATCTACTGCGTAGTTGTCTGACGTATGGAACAGCTGGAGGGAATTGAGAGGACATGCTTTTTTCACACCAAATGTTGAGGCCAAAGCTGGATTTTGTTGAACGGCAGCACAGTGTTCTGAATGAAGGGCTTTAGAACGTAGTTAAACCTGGATGATCTTCACTGAAAACTGATTGCATCTCTCCCTTTTCAGTTAAACAAAAGCGACAACAGTACTTTGCACTAAACGATTCGACAAAACCAAAAAGGCCATGTAAAGCTAAGTTGTCACCTGTAACCTGAAAAACTGAACCTTTCAAAAGGTGTGGATTGAAAGGGCACCTGCATTCCATCAGCCTCTAAAATCTTTAAATCATTGAGAAGTGGCTTTAGAATGGGATCAAACCCATATTTCTTTAAATCCTCCGAGTGAAAGAGGGCAACAAGATGTATGTTCATCAACACAGAATTAAGCTTCGGGGAAAGATTTCTCAAAATAAAATAAATGCAGCCAAGTTTGTGAATTCCCTTTTTTGAGCCTAATGGATTAGCAGTTTCAAAATCATCGTAGTAGAGCTGTATCTGCAAAGCATTTTCTTGTTGTGAGAATAAAATATGGTTCCTGAAGTATGAGCCATCATTTACATCTCTGTAAAAACCCTCCTGGTGTGGTTTAGTTTTTTGGAAACTGTTAGAAAGTTCCCTGTTCCTAAACATAGATGAAAGAGACCCCATGATGGGTACATACATGAACTTGTCGTTTACAGGAACTTGCCTATATGTTCCTGTTGTTCTATCTCTGCGTGTATCAAAACGCACACCAAGAATATACTCCACTGGTTCCACTATTTTCCATTTTTCTTCTAAGTGCTTCTTTCGTTTAGATTCTGTGTTAAGAGATGAAAATGGATTTTCAAGCTGACCAAAACAACCCTGAACTTTTTTCAATGTGTCTCCGGATGCTTCAGATGACAAACATTCAACAACAGTTTCTTTTGCATGGGCATGGATGTCATCGACCAGTTCCTCCATTGAACCAACTAAACCCTGCACCATACTTTCAGAAACTCCTGAGGATTGCAGTTGAGCAATAACAGAGCTGCACATGTCTAGTATTTTCGTTTTATCCATTGGAATGTGTGTAGTGACAGTCACAGGAGGATCTACATTAACTTGTTGTGAAACAGGAGCTCCAACATTAGTTGCAGGAACAAACTCAACATCACTGACGGAATCTGAATCACCACCATCCTTATGTGCTCGAGATAAGTGCCGCTGGTAACCGAAGAATGTGCAAAAAACAAATGAACAACCAGCCTCTCCACAACGCAAACGCAAAGACCTTCCTGGGTACAAGCCATGCTGGAACTTCAAATGTTGACATAACAATGAACAATTTCTGTGCTGTACCTTGCAAATGTAACATGTAAACATTTCAATTCAGAAATGAGTTCCTCTTCAAAATGAACTGTGAAGAAGTCTTACTCGAATTTCCTTCACCCGAGGGGTCTCCTTCACACTGCCAACGTCAATGCCATACACGGTTGTCTGGATGAAGGTGTAGAAGTTGCACAGCGCCTCATCATAGGACACAGCAAAAGCAAAATGTGCCTTGAAGAGCTCGTCAAAGGCAGCAACTCCAGTCTGCGTCTTTGAGGGAATGGCCTTTTGGTCCAGGATGATGTAGAAATTCTGGATGCTGTTTTTTCGTTCTCCAACACACAGGAGAAAGGGCTGAGCAGGGCCAGTTTCCTTCAGGAAGGTCTCCATGCTTCTCCCCACCTAAGAGAGAGGGAGAGAATGAATTCCATGGAATAAAATGTCAGGATTTGTGGAATGCCAGGACTGTTTCCTAGAATAAGGATACAATCTTCAATGACTAGAGGAGCAAAATTCTTTTTCATTTCACGAGCAATTAATTTAAAATTAGGACAAAGCTGCACTTGTTAGAAACCTTATTTTTTCCGAAAGAAGAAATCTGCTGCACCCCATGTCACAAAATTACTATCAGCCCTTGAGAACCCAATACTACTAAAATACTTTAAACACAATTGTAAGAACAGACCTTAAGGAACTTCACCAGGCGGACAGTAGCATCCGTTGCGCTGATCTTTGCAGACTTCTTGCCCTTGGATGTTGGAGGCAACAGGTGAAGCAACAGGCAGATGGCGGCAACCTCACAGTCCCATACTACAGAAAAAAATGAAAAAGAAAACACCATTTCAGTTACCTGAATGACTTTACCAATGTCTTCTCAATGTTCACTTACAGAGACTATGAATTGGCTCTAGATAGCTTTGTTGATTGTTAATGTTAAATGAAAGGAAGTATATTTGTGCTGCAGTGATGTCATTTGAATATAAAAATAGTATTGCACAATAAAGACAAAAGAAAACAAAAACTGGATCACATATATTTGTTTATATGACACAAAGCCATGTTCAAAAACCTCTTAGTGTTGCCTTAAACACTTTCGCTGGAGTGAAAGCCAGCAGATTTAAAAAAAAAAATCTGGCTCTAAATTATTTTTGATGCATGGACTACAGTAAATGCCCTAGAGGCATGCGTAGTCTTAAGTCTCTCATTTACACTTACCACCATCATCATCAGATTCCTGTTGGGAAGACAAAAGGAAGTCATCCACGTGCACACTTCGAGGAAGATTTTTGCACTCCGCAATGATCTTCGGTTTGAAGAATGATGGCCATTTAGCGAGGAATTTACCAGTCACTTCATTACCAAAGAGCATACTGAAGTCGTGGTCGATCTTAAATACAAAATATGACATGAAAAAATACATTAGAGGGCAAACAAATAAAGACAGAACAAAGCTGTCAACCAGTCATTATTTCTTACCAAGCCTGGTGTGTCGAGGAATCTCGGAAAAAGGTCTAGGACAGTGGAAGCTGTGGCTGGGTCTTGAACAACCTTTTGTCTTTTCCGAAATGTTGCCTTCATTTTTTCTTGGACGAGGGTTGTGTCACTTGAGTGCCTCATCACTGATATAGCTTCATTGCATTCATCACCTGACAACTGTCTCACAGGTGACTGCATGCTGCGATGAGTCTTAGGGCCATCCTGAAAGCTGGACCTTGATTTCTTGATCTCTTGAGCAGAGTTGCGCTGCAGTTTTCAGCCTCCATGCCAGGTAACCAGAACCACTCTGGTGATCATAGAAATGCTCCTGTAGATCACATTGCAAAAAAATAATCCATTAGTCGGTATAGAACAAGGAATGATCCTGAACAGGGCTGTGTCATGCTTTTAATTCAATGCATTGAAGCACTGCAGCATGGATGTATATTTATATCAATACTTACATAACCATTCTTTGAATCCGGGTCCTTCAAATTTGGGAGCAAGGTTGTAATGCCAAGTGCGTACGAACTGCGGATATTTACTGGAGGGATCCTCCTGCAAAAAGATGAATTACTAAAGTGATGGGTGACTTCACCCATAAATCAAGTGGCTGAAGAAAGGTTTAATTGCAGGCTGTGCTAGAATTTTGTTTAAATAAAAAAGGTGACTATTCCGGTAATGGTTTATTTTGAAATATAAAAAAAACATAAAGGGAAAACAGTGTAAAACATGTAAGGGACAGTGAAACTATGGCTGCATATCTAATGGTACAGGCCACACCAAACACGTTACTCGCGTTAGGGGCGTCGAAAATCGGCATTTTTGCATAGGGAACCATTGGTTTAGGCACGTAGACGCGTTACATGCGTTGAAGCGGCGCATTAGGTGCATTACAGTGTGTAATGCACACGTTGACGCAACGCGCCCAACGCACCGACACGCGAGTTCAAAAAATTTAACTTTTAGCGGGCCTACGTTTGACCATTTTTGTTACACACAATGATCCAGCGTTAAGTTAGGCGCGTTACACGCGTTATTCAACGCGAGTAACGCGTTTGGTGTGGCCGTACCATAAGACTTGGATTATGCAGCACAAAGACTGAGAATGTGCTGTGTACATTTTGCTTTTGTTGTGCTGTTTTCAATATTAATTGTATTCATTATTATTACTGTAATCATGATAGAAAAATATATATTTGAATTGAACACAGAAATTGTAAAACATTATATTATGAACATTAGTCAAATCAATATGTGTTTATAAGTGTGCAATACTTACCCATGGCTCTCTACCATGTCAGCCACAAGTATGTTGATCATCCTTCTTCTTGTACCATCCGACAGACTCTTTGTTTTCTCGTATTCTGTGATTATTTGGTCACCGTCCGGCTTTGAATGCAGGGCTACATTG
Organism: Pollachius pollachius; assembly: GCF_949987615.1. Classification (NCBI taxonomy): domain Eukaryota; kingdom Metazoa; phylum Chordata; class Actinopteri; order Gadiformes; family Gadidae; genus Pollachius; species Pollachius pollachius. The sequence continues at coordinate 3,401,631 of NC_136945.1, read as the reverse complement.
ACAATCTGAAACAACAATTGCCTAGCATTCAAACATTTCAGGTAGACGACAAGAACATTTTGGAATTCAATTCATTTTATTTAAGAAGGGGGCAGTGCAAATTAATAAAACACATCATACATGGGTTAAAAATGCCAGAATTAGCCAAAAGGCTATTTTTCATCTGTAGTCCCCTGGCATGGGGTTAGACCAATACATTTCTTCTCTGGCGTGTTGCCCCTTTTGCAGAGATGTTTTTTTTCTTTTTTAAACAAATAATCATTTATTATCTGCAGCTTCAGACCTTAGTTTAAACGGTCACTTACATCACGAGCACTGCTGCTGTCAGGGGGTCCTTCAATCAGCCGTTTTCTTCGAGCTATAATTGTTGAGTCTGAGCCCTCTGAAGACTCTCCAACACTGTTGTCTACACACACACACACACACACACACACATACACACACACACACACACACACACACATTATATTTTAAAGTTTGACAATATAACTATTTTGGATATAAATTATTACATTTAAAATAGTTATGAGAAATATAAGGTTGCATTTTCTTACCATTGCAATTTTCAGTGAAGGCCTTGAAGGACACCTGAGATGACTTCAAAAGCTCATCAAAGATGTCAGAATCCACTTCAACTCCTGCAGAATCCTTGAGCATCAAAGCAGTAAAAACTGGCAAATTGAATTTTGCCAGCACTAAAACAAAAGACAATTTGGATTATAGCATAACTTCCAAGTAAGTTACACATACAACATTGTAAAACCAGAAGACATGGATAAAGCTTGACACTTTAGTTAACTCCTTGTAAAAAATCAGAGAAACTGAAGACCTCCTCCAGCTTTGGTACCCTGACCCATTTGCTCACCCCCTTATATTCGACAGGAACCAGCATGTCTCCACCTTCAAAGGAAAGAATGGCATTTATATATAAATAAATAAAACACATTCTAAAAAGCATAAAACAGCATGCACATGATTAAACAAGACAAAATAGTTGGTTTAAAAAGGGAGGACTGAAGTTAAGAATGAAGAACATGATTATTCCTCCTCTCCTCTTATCTGTCCTCCTGTGAGCCTGTCTGTGCTGCTGCTAAATGGAGGGGGCTGATAGTCAACAGCGCCATACAGCCAAACTAAGCTAAACAGAAAGGACATACAGACAGCTTTTTGTTAAGCTTGTTTGTAAGAGTTAGCCAACATGCTGTAAGCTGCTGCTGAGCTAGCGAGCTACAGAGCATATACAAAAATATCTGTGCCGTTTTATTGCAGTTACTTAGTTTCTACGAGCGTAGTTCACGGATACACGCCGTCGGGTTATCTCATACCGCACCGCGTGCAGTGCGCATTGGTGAAGGCTGGCAGTATCGTGGCCGCAGCGGGCCAACTGCACTGTGTAACTCCGGCATTGAGATAACAACTACCGGAGTTTGTTGCGGCTATGACTAAGCATAAATCTATCTACATATACTACTCCCTTAATTTCAACAAGATACTAGGTATTATTAACTTCTCCTTATGAGTGATAGCGAAAACTCACCTGTCCTCTCCTTCCTCGACTGTGCCCAGTGCCGTCCCTCTCCGGCTCTCCTCAGTTTATTCGTCAGCAAAGTGAAACTTCTATTTTCGATGTTTGCGAGTAAAAAGAAAGACAAGCACATTTAATAAAAAAAAATTGTCGCAGATATTACTGATATTATACTCTCGACAGCCGGAGGGAAAATTATCTAGGCCGGCCATCTTTACCAAGTTTATGCTAGCAATCGCCAGTTCGACAAAAATCTATTTTTAATGGGATTAGAAAGTGTTGGTTGCAAAATAACCTGCTGAGCACATCACATGTACATTATAAATATAGCTAACTCCTACCCTAGCTTAATGAGCACATCACATGGCAGTCACCTTATAATATAGTCAACTTTTAACACATAACACATACATGAGAATATAGTCAGGTCAGGGCCAGAGCCAGGGCCCCATATCTCCTCCCGGCAGATGGTAGACACTCAGACAATGCACCAGTCATCCTCAAGGACGGGAGGACCACAACGGATGATGCTCTGAAGCTCTCCCCCGTAAGGAGGAACACAAGAAGATATACATGCATACACTAGTGCCTGGGAACCAAGGTCAAGTAAAAACACACAGAACCACACACATCTCAAACGCACACACCTCATCACGAGGAGATACAGCATAAGACTGAATCACTCTGAGACTCTTCACCTTCTTCCGAAGCAGACCTTCCACGGAGGCGAAGCTCCGGACGAACCATCAGCGCTGATTAGGGACTTAGACATATTCGATTTCTCACGCTTATGACTCTGTATAACCGTTGCCACTTTACTTAATAAATCCAAGGTCCTCGTGCCGATAAGACTTTATTACCTCTCCGTCTCATTTCATCTGGTCTAGTAACTAGACAGACCGTTTTTCCCAACAATTTGGTAACCCCGACGTGATTTTTTCTGAATTGGACCGCAACTGGGAAACGAGAGACGGAGAGCGGCACGGCCTCGGGACCCCGGAGAACCGGACCGATTCCTGCAGTCTCACCTCGCGATCGCCCAACAAAAGGTAGGCAGAACCTGTTGATAAAATCCAAACTCTGCATAGTTATATAGGAACCACATTAGGAGATGAGACTGTGAGAACGGTTCGCTACGGGATATCTCGTGGGGACTAATAGGACTGCACCCCAGCATTTCCCCGTAAAACCCGATTGACCCCGAATGCGTGACACATCGAATATCGGCTCGTTGCATGGTGAAAGAATACCCTCGAGACCATAGGGCCTATAAGAATCGGTCAGTGATACAAGACTACCGATGGCCAAAATAATACATGCCTGAGCCATTGAGTGGACTCAGAGGGATGCCTGGGCCGGGTTCGGAACCCAGATGGAATTAATGCCTGAGCCATTGAGTGGACTCAGAGGGATGCCTGGGCCGGGTTCGGAACCCAGATGGAATTAATGCCTGAGCCATTGAGTGGACTCAGAGGGATGCCTGGGCCGGGTTCGGAACCCAGATGGAATTAATGCCTGAGCCATTGAGTGGACTCAGAGGGATGCCTGGGCCGGGTTCGGAACCCAGATGGAATTAATGCCTGAGCCATTGAGTGGACTCAGAGGGATGCCTGGGCCGGGTTCGGAACCCAGATGGAATAAATGCCTGAGCCATTGAGTGGACTCAGAGGGATGCCTGGGCCGGGTTCGGAACCCAGATGGAATAATCTGTGTATTAAATAATTCTATGTGGTGAGAAGTTTAGAGTCCTTTATCAGGGTTAAAGTCCCTTTGCAAAGGAAACAGCGTGTGTATGCGCGAGTGAACGAGAGGCAGTGTGTGTATGCGCGAGAATAAGAGAGAGAGAGACGGAGTGGCTGTGTGTGTGTGTGTGTGTGTGTAAGAGGCCCAGAGAGAGAGAAAGAAAGAGAGCGAGCGTATTTTTGGGCCGGCTAAAATATGGAAATATGTGTGCAACGCTTGCTTGCTTTGCTATGCTTAACGCTATTCTGCTGTGTCTGATGATTGTGGGTGCGGGACACAGAATGAGAAGTCTGTCGATATGTTTCTGGGTGCGTCTGCGAGAAAGAGGGAATCTGTGAGTGAATCAGTGGGTGTGTATGCGTGATAATCTGTGAGTGAATCAGTGGGTGTGTATGCGTGATCCGCTCTATCTTTGTCCGTTAAAACGGGTAAATGTAGGAATAGATAGATTGATAATAATGAATAAATGTCTCTCTGACGTATTGCGTTGCTCTATGGCGTAACCAGCGGAAATAGATAAATTGACAATGATAAATAACCTTTTTTACTGTGTCGCTTCAATTTACTGTTTGAACCGTTAAAACTAGACCTAGACAAGTTGACAAGGATAAATGATATCTCTTTTACTGTGTTTCTTTGAATTACTGCCGGACCTGTCGCATAGATAAACCACAATACTAAACAACATCTCTTTGCCGCGTTGGTTGACGGTTTAGTCTGATTGACGCAGATTAATCAATAAAGATAGATAACGATTATTGGCTATAAAGAATATCTGGATGTATTGAATAACGTCTATAGGCCCTGTTGTTGTTTTTTGCTTCCCTCCCCCCTATTTTTTCCTCCTTTTTCTCGTTCTCCTCCTCCAAGAGTGACAAAAGTTACCCCCTAGTCTCTCATCCGCTCTTGTGTGTTAGACAGGCCACACAGAGTTATAGCATCAGGGCCGCCATTTTTTGAGTTCTCTCGCTCAGTCCGAAGCCACACCTCCCCCTCCGCCAAAAGTTTAGCCACTCCAACCTTACCCTTCCCCAACTAGACTGCCCCCTACTGGACCACTCCAACCTTACCCTTCCCCAACTAGACTGCCCCCTACTGGACCACTCAAACCTTACCCTTCCCCAACTAGACTGCCCCCTGCTGGACCACTCCAACTTTACCCTTCCCCAACCACCGTGCCCCCCACTGGACAACTCCAACTCTACCCTTCCCCAACTAAAGCGCCCCCTGCTGGACCACTCCAACTCTTACCCTTCCCCAACCACAGCGCCCCCCACTGGACAACTCCAACCTTACCCTTCCCCAACCACAGCGCCCCCCCCACTGGACAACTCCAACCTTACCCTTCCCCAACTAGACTGCCCCCTGCCGGAACACTCCAACCTTACCCTTCCCAAGCCACAGCGCCCCCCACCGGACCACTCCAACCTTACCCTTCCCCAACTACAGCGCCCCCTGCCGGACCACTCCAACCTTACCCTTCCCCAACTAGACTGCCCCCTGCTGGACCACTCCAACTCTTACCCTTCCCCAACCACAGCGCCCCCCACTGGACAACTCCAACCTTACCCTTCCCCAACCACAGCGCCCCCCCACTGGACAACTCCAACCTTGCCCTTCCCCAACTAGACTGCCCCCTACTGGACCACTCAAACCTTACCCTTCCCCAACTAGACTGCCCCCTACTGGACCACTCCAACTTTACCCTTCTCCAACTAGACTGCCCCCTGCCGGAACACTCCAACCTTACCCTTCCCAACTACAGCGCCCCCTGCCGGACCACTCCAACCTTACCCTTCCCCAACTAGACTGCCCCCTGCTGGACCACTCCAACCTTACCCTTCCCAACTACAGCGCCCCCCACTGGACAACTCCAACCTTACCCTTCCCCAACTAGACTGCCCCCCCACTGGACAACTCCAACTCTACCCTTCCCCAACTAGACTGCCCCCTACTGGACCACCCCAACCTTACCCTTCCCCAACCACAGCTCCCCCCACTGGACAACTCCAACCTTACCCTTCCCCAACTACCGCGCCCCCTACTGGACCACTCCAACCTTACCCTTCCCCAACTACAGCGCCCCCTGCCGGACCACTCCAACCTTACCCTTCCCCAGCCACAGCGCCCCCCACTGGACAACTCCAACCTGACCCTTCCTCAACCACCGCGCCCCCCACTGGCCCCCTACTGGACCACTCCAACCTTACCCTTCCCCAACTAGACTGCCCCCTGCTGGACCACTCCAACCTTACCCTTCCCCAACTACAGCGCCCCCTGCCGGACCACTCCAACCTTACCCTTCCCCAACTACCGCGCCCCCTACTGGACCACTCCAACCTTACCCTTTCCCCAACTAGACTGCCCCCTACTGGACCACTCCAACTTTACCCTTCCCCAACCACCGTGCCCCCCACTGGACCACTCCAACTCTACCCTTCCCCAACTACAGCGCCCCCTGCTGGACCACTCCAACCTTACCCTTCCCCAACTAGACTGCCCCCTGCTGGACCACTCCAACTCTTACCCTTCCCCAACCACAGCGCCCCCCACTGGACCACTCCAACCTTACCCTTCCCCAACCACCGTGCCCCCCACTGGACAACTCCAACCTTGCCCTTCCCCAACTAGACTGCCCCCTACTGGACCACTCCAACTTTACCCTTCTCCAACTAGACTGCCCCCTGCCGGAACACTCCAACCTTACCCTTCCCAAGCCACAGCGCCCCCCCACTGGACAACTCCAACTCTACCCTTCCCCAACTACAGCGCCCCCCACTGGACAACTCCAACTCTACCCTTCCCCAACTACCGCGCCCCCTACTGGACCACTCCAACCTTACCCTTCCCCAACTAGACCGCCCCCTGCTGGACCACTCAAACCTTACCCTTCCCCAACTAGACCGCCCCCTGCTGGACCACTCAAACCTTACCCTTCCCCAACTAGACTGCCCCCTGCCGGAACACTCCAACCTTACCCTTCCCCAACCACCGCGCCCCCCTACCGGACCACTCCAACCTTACCCTTCCCCAACCACCGTGCCCCCCACTGGACAACTCCAACTCTACCCTTCCCCAACTACAGCGCCCCCTGCTGGACCACTCCAACCTTACCCTTCCCCAACTAGACTGCCCCCTGCTGGACCACTCAAACCTTACCCTTCCCCAACTAGACTGCCCCCTACTGGAACACTCCAACCTTACCCTTCCCAAGCCACAGCGCCCCCCCACTGGACAACTCCAACTCTACCCTTCCCCAACTACCGCGCCCCCTACTGGACCACTCCAACCTTACCCTTCCCAAGCCACAGCGCCCCCCACTGGACAACTCCAACTCTACCCTTCCCCAACTACAGCGCCCCCCACTGGACAACATCAATACCAATCCAACCCCGACTCTCGATCACCCCCTGCTAGAAGAATTATCCCGGTGAATAATAAAGATAAAAAGACAAACCTCCCCGCACCCGGCCTCCAGTGCAAAGGCGTCCACGACCCCGACCACCCCCACACCAGGCTGCTAAGGAACGGCGAACACACCCACCATGTCGGACGAGCAACGGACCAGAGCGCTGGGCTGGTTGTGCCTCAACGCTGAACCGGGAAAAATATTGAAAGGCCAAGACCAGAAGAAATGGGAGAACCGATGTGATGTCTACATTAAAACCTGGCAGAAAGAGGGCGTGATCCGAATGGGACCCCTCGACCACACCGGCCGGGCCGCCATACACGCGTACATTGGCAGCCAGTATGAGCGGGCAAAAGTCCGTCGCGACAATGCAGGAGCCAAGACGGGACGAAAGGATGCACTCGAAACCCAAGACCGGAAAAGACAAAAGAGAATCTTAGTATTAAAAGCATTGGCCTCTTGCCTCCCGCCCCACACCCTAAAACCAGCCCCCTCCTCCAGGAATCCCTTCCTAACGGACCAAGTAACCCCTACCCAACCGAGCCTGACAGCTTCACCTTATCCCTCCCTACCGAAGGCCGATGAGCAGGCCCGCCCACCTCCGTACAACCACTCCCTCCCCTATGCCCCGACCGACTTCCAGGTTCCCGGGTCCCCCCATTTCATGTGCCCAGTTATCGAAATAACCCACGCCACATCTCAGTCCCCGGTCACGGTGACCTGGCAAAGACCCCCCCCCCCCCGGAACCGGAACGAGCCAAAGAAGGGGTCCACTTCACAAGGACAAACCACCCACAAAGCAAGGAAAGCCCGAAGCTGACAACAGCTCCCTCCCCATGCCCGATGATACCAGGAAGGGCCGGGCCATTGGGGCAAGAACCATCCAGCACCGAGAACTGGACACCCCCCTCCTCCAGCTACAGCCAAGCCCAGGCCCCCGAAACCAGGCCACCAACACCAGGGGAAGCCCAACCGGAAGCAGAAAGGATGCGTACGCGGATCGGCGTACCTGGCGCCAACACATTGGACTTGGCCTCCTTCCTGATCAACCTATCGTCTAAAGAAGAAGAAACGGAAGTGACAGTAGCAACAACAGAAATGAGAAGACACTCCGGGATTCCCCAGGGGAGACACGGAAGACACGAGGAAAGAGACGAAAGAGGTGAAGAAGACGCAGACACCGTGGAGTGGGACCCAGTGGGAACGAGATGGAAAGAAGAAGCGCTGGAAAGAATGTCCCTCGGCATCGAGACAGAAGTCCATCTCCTGTCTCGACAGCTGCGGGAAAGGAGCGAAGGCAGAGATCAGAGGTGGGGAAGAGGCGCAATCCACAGGACAATTGGCCCGGGCAGATAACAAGCCCGAAGTACCGCAACCCCGATCGCGACCCTGGCCATCACCAGCACTCCACAAGCTGGCCCCCCGACACAACGGAGCCAAGCCCTCGACCGCCGGACGAACCGCGACCTGGATGAGGGTCCAGGACTGATGTTCCCGCTAATGGACACCCCTGCAGGACGAGCGATGTACGTTCCCTGGACCCACCGCGACCTCAAGGGAGTAGTGGAAGACCTTCCCCCGATCAAACAGGGGGCGGGCAAGTGGATCAGAAACCTCGAGCGACTGACCACAGCTGACCGGCTCACCATGGGGGACATCCGAGCGGTCCTCATGAGAGGAGAAGGACCCCGGGCAGTCAACGACGTGGAAACCGCAGCCAGAACCACCAGAGAGCCGGACGACTCCCCTTTCGACCCCTTCCGCCCCATATGGTGGGAGGCCCTGAGGGGCCTATACCCCCCTCAGAACTCAGCAGCATGCATGACCGGCCTGAAAAGAAAACCCAGTGAATCAGCGGGCGAATACCTCACGAGAGCCACTGAACGATGGAAAGACGGATTCGGAACCCGACCAGGAGCCTCCGCCGCCACCGAGGCCATGTTCCGGATCGCGGTTGAGACGGGTCTCTGCACCAAGACCCGCGAAGGCCTCAAAACAGTGATTGGACTCGGAAGAATGAACGCCATGGACTGGGAGGAGGCCATTACACACCACGTGAACCTGGAGCAAGAACGGGAGGACGAGGACGTCAAAGAAGACCGCGACCTGAAGAAACGACTCTTGCGCATGGACGTGAAGAAAGCAACCCAGGAACACAACCGGGACAAGAAGGAGTCCAACAAAGACCACGCCTCCGAGATCATGCCCCTCGAAGTGGCCACGCCTCCGGCCCCGCTGCCTGCCCCCAACCCCTTGGTACAGCCCAGCGGACCCCCTCCGACCCAGATGCAAGCCCCTCCCGCTCAAGCATGGGGGCCCCAGCCCCCGCCGTACCCGTACCCGTACCCGTACCCATCGTATCCATACCCCACACACCCACCCTCGAACCCAGCAACACAGACGGGACCCGGGATGTACCAGAACCAACAGTCCAAACAAAGAGGCGGATTCAAATGGAGAGGAAGAGGCCGGACCCCAAACACAAACCCCCGGTCCTATCCCTGCTTCATTTGTGGGCTCATGGGACACTGGGCGAAGGAGTGCCCCCAAACGGGACAGCCAGCGATGCAACACGACCAACAGAATCATCAGCAGCACCCCGGCCCGACCCGCGGTAACCCTGGAAATGGACCGACACATGCCTCAAACCCCGGGACCCCGATGTACCCTCTCTGGGAGGACCCGGGATACAACGGTCAATATTGACGGGACCCGAGAGCCTCGAGAGGGACCCAGGTGGTGAACCTGGGAACGGGAGCCCCAATGGTGGACGGACTCGTAAACCAAACACCAATTCGTTTCATGGTCGACACCGGAGCCACAGTATCCACCATCGGGGACCTGAACCATGAAATCCCGCCCCTCTCCACTCGAACCCTGACTACCATGGGGTTCTCGGGAATAGAAAAGACCAACCCCTTCACCACCCCCTTGCCGCCCACCTCCGTACAACCACTCCCTCCTATATGCCCCCAAGTGTCCCACCAACCTCATGGGTAGAGACATCCTGAGCAGAATCAACTGCCTCATCAGCTGTTCCCCCGAAGGGACTACAATGACGACAGAAGCCGACCAACCGCTCCAGATGATGCTGGTGCATGAACCCCCGCCCCGAAGCCCCCCGTCAGACGTATATTGGATCCGGAACATGACTACCCCGGACGGACTCAAGCCCCTAGAAGAAACATACCGAGAGTGGGCCCCCTGGATCCATCAACAGGGGGACTTCTACCCACCGCACGACCCCCTCCACACGACCCTCAATGTCCTTCGAGACCCAGACGAAAGCTACGACGAACAATGGAGACGCACCATGGAGGGAACCGGCCAGAAGTGCCTCTACGAAACAATGTTCATCGGACCTGAGGGGGTGGCGGCCCTCACCCTTCTCACCCCGGATCAAGAATATTGGTACCGCCTCAAACCCGAGTCCCGACCACACGTGACCCTGGCAGTAGCCAAGCACCACACGGCTATGAAGCTGGGGCCCATGGTCTGCCGAGCGACTCAAGTACGAGAGTGGGCCCCCACCGACAACCCACACATTCACCTAGCCCCTGACAAAGGCTTGATCCGGGTCTGCTTCCCCCAAACGGCCTCCTGGGGGGTGGCAGAACGAGTGGAGTGCGACCGACCGCTCGCCCCTGAGGAGGTCGACACCCCCAGCCCCCTGGAAGCCGAAGACCCCGACGTAAAAATCATGCTAGACGGACTCCCTCAGAATCTCTGGGCCACCGGCGCCTACGACATGGGGTTTACCCCCCAACACAACATCCAAATACCTCTCAAACCCGATCAAACCCCGATTCATCAGCCCCAATACAAGGTCAGACCCGAGGCAGAAGCAGGGATCACTGCCACCATACAGGGACTCAAAGAGGTAGGAGTGCTCCGGCCCTCTCAGTCCCTTTGGAACACCCCGATTCTCCCAGTGAAGAAGGCGGACGGACTCACTTGGAGGATGGCCCATGATCTCCGCCTAATAAACGACGCCACGGAAGGACCCCCCGAGAGGGTGCCAAACCCGCAGGTGGCGCTCCACGTGGTTAACCCCGACCACCTCTGGTTCTCTGCAATAGACCTGGCCAACGCCTTCTTCTGCATCCCCCTGAACAAAGACTCACAAGACATCTTCTCTTTTACCTGGAGGGGAGAAAAACTCACCTACACCCGAATGCCACAGGGGTACCGATCGACCCCCACCATATTCAACGACTGTGTGCGGAAGGACCTCAAGGACACTGTACTTCCCGACGGAGTGGTTATGGTTCAATATGTAGACGACATCCTGCTCGCCGCGCCTACCAGACAAACCTGTGTGGATGCTACCAAGACCCTGCTCGAAACCCTAGGGAAAGCAGGGTACAAGGTCAAGCGGCCCAAACTACAGGCTGTCCGGCCCAGGGTGAAATTCCTGGGGAGGCTGATCGGAGAAGATACCAGAGACATGACCCAGGATACCCGAGAAACCATCCTGAATTACCCAAAACCCGCCACGGTTCGCCAAATGTTGGCCTTCCTGGGCCTGTGCAACTACAGCCGCCAGTACCTCCCGGAATTCACAGAGCGAACGTCCGAACTCCGCCAGATGGTCACCACAGCCGGGGCCCGAAACCTACGGGCCCCGCTGGAGTGGGACTCAGGAAAAGACACCGCCTTCCATCAGCTGAAACAAGCCCTCCACTCAGCCGCCGCCCTCCAAGCCCCCGACTATACGGCCCCCTTCCATCTGGACGTCACACAGAGGAACGGAAATGTAGCGGCCACCCTCTGGCAGGCAAAGCCCGGCACCCGAAGGATCCTCCACTATCACAGCTCGGCCCTACCCACTCCGGGCCTAGGACTCCCTCACTGTGCCAGACATCTCATGGCCATCGCCATCGCCCTACGGAAGACACAGTTCCTCACCATGAACAACCCCACGGTAGTGCACACCACCCACGGAGTCAAGGCTGCAGTGGAGAGCTCACTCTTCACCCTGTCGGCTGCCATTACCCAGATCCGGTTGACCGAGGCCCTGACAGATCCCTCGGTGAGCTACTCAACAAAAGGAGTAAATATGACCGGAGAGTATCCCGCAGACACAGACGGCACCCCCCACAACTGCGCGCCTCGCATCCTGTCGGAACTCCGAGCACGACCAGACCTCCAAGGGACCCTCCCTCGCCCTGCAGCCTCTGACTTTGAGGACGAGCTCCCCTACACACTCCCAACCTACGCCTCCGAAGAGACACTCCCAGCCCCCGCCGACGACTGTGTCCCCGCCGAGCCGGACATCTACCCGTGAGTGCGAGTGGCCTCTCCAGATGCACGGCCCCGGCGTCCTGTTTCCATCACCGTCGGCTGACACCCCACCGCAACACCCCTTCCCTCTTCCCCCCCCCCCCGCCTGTGACGTGCTAGTAACCTCTCCAGGTGGGCTGCCCCATTCCCGTCCCCGCCAACGGCATCACCCCCCTCCCACCTGAAGCACCCACGACGCCCGGACCAGGGATCTGCGTTCCGGTACCAGGGGCTGCGGCCCGCTCCCTTAAGGCTTGAGGGCACCCCTGGCTGTATTCGCTTCTGTACGCTTCACTGTTTTTAGCCGCTCCCATATCTATGCCCGCGTCTACGCAACCGACGCCGGGAACGTAAATGTTGTTGTTTATATCGCTGTCCCACTAGATGGAGCTCGGGGATTCACACGGGCGAGATTCCAGGGGCCTTGATTGCCCGTTTATCAGATGAGGTCCTGAGCGCAGTTGAATAAAAGGGTCTAATGCTCAGGTGGCGCCTTGCGACCTCCTGCCCATGATGACGCTCAGGACTATTCCATGGTTTCAGTTGTTCCCGTGCCCCGGGCCTACCCTGGATGCCCCATGCGTGTGATTGCTTGTTGTAACACGACCAGTCAACTCCTCCTCACATCCTTAGTGTGTGGTCCTCTGGGGATGGGTTGAGGGGGATTGCCATTCGCTATCTGCCTCATATCTTCGCTATTATTTAGGGACACGTTTCGTGGTTACATTTCTTTCCTGTGATCGTTAGTGTATTTGTGTGATTGTTGCATTTATATTGTTATTGTTTAATAATGTTATGATGGTAGTCCCGCGCTGGAGTCCTATCCCTCGTACCCCTAATGAGTAAAAGTCGTCTTGCGACGACTTGAGGGGGATATGTTGGGGCAAAATAACCTGCTGAGCACATCACATGTACATTATAAATATAGCTAACTCCTACCCTAGCTTAATGAGCACATCACATGGCAGTCACCTTATAATATAGTCAACTTTTAACACATAACACATACATGAGAATATAGTCAGGTCAGGGCCAGAGCCAGGGCCCCATATCTCCTCCCGGCAGATGGTAGACACTCAGACAATGCACCAGTCATCCTCAAGGACGGGAGGACCACAACGGGTGATGCTCTGAAGCTCTCCCCCGTAAGGAGGAACACAAGAAGATATACATGCATACACTAGTGCCTGGGAACCAAGGTCAAGTAAAAACACACAGAACCACACACATCTCAAACGCACACACCTCATCACGAGGAGATACAGCATAAGACTGTATCACTCTGAGACTCTTCACCTTCTTCCGAAGCAGACCTTCCACGGAGGCGAAGCTCCGGACGAACCATCAGCGCTGATTAGGGACTTAGACATATTCGATTTCTCACGCTTATGACTCTGTATAACCGTTGCCACTTTACTTAATAAATCCAAGGTCCTCGTGCCGATAGACTTTATTACCTCTCCGTCTCATTTCATCTGGTCTAGTAACTAGACAGACCGTTTTTCCCAACAAAAGTAACAGACAGCATATATCCATACAAAAGCAAGCAAACTACGTTTTGTCAAATTATTTAAGCGTTTATCAACCGCACAACATTAACCCTAACCAAGTTTAACTTACCACAGCGGTTAGAAAGATGGCTACCGAAAGTTCTGGATCAGCTCTGGGATGGCGCGTCTTTGCCGGAAATGTGGGGGTGTGGTCAAATCAACACTCACGGTGTGAGAATCCCCTAACGACGAAAATCTACACCAACACTTTCATCAAAAAACTCTCCTGGTGTATATTATGATCAATTCAGTGTTAAAATAACACTGCACCCTGTTGATTAACACCAACACTGAAAAATTAACACCCGCAGTTTTGCTGTGTATGTAGGATGTTTTTCTTTTCCCTCTCAATGATTTCATAATTGTACATTGTTTTTCTTATTTTATTTTTTTATTTTTTTTTGTTATCTGTTCTCTTTTCGTCTCTATCCTGTTTTCGTGTATTGTTGATTTATTGTATGTTTTTCTTGTTAAATTTGGACCTCAGGAAGAGTAGCTGTTGCCTGGTGTAATGGCTAATGGGGATCCTAATAAACTAAACTATACTAAACTAAACTAAACCAAAACCACAAAAGGCCCAAGCTACATTATGAGGCTTTCTCAGAACAGTGATCCATCTGCTGTTTATTGAAGAGGTTTGAGTGGACTTACAACAAGCAGGTGACTTTTAGGTGACCTGCTTTGCACACCTTATGATGAGAAGATATTTTAAAAATATATGGGATTAAATAAAAAAATGATACCCTATTTGCATGATGTTGGCAAGTTCATTCAGTAAGTTGGGTACAAACTACATTTGTGAAACAATTTTGAAACAAAGAATAATGTTTTTCTTTGAAGCTGCGATTTGACAGATTGCATTTTTGACTTTGTTCCGAATCTAAGAAAGTATTTAAAAAATATAAATATGCGAAGAAGGAAGGTTAGCAGACACGATGATATGATGTGTATAGTGCTGTGAGAAATAAATTAATGAAACACCAGAATACAGGTGCTGCCAACCTCAAAAGCACAACCTCTTGCTCTTCCTGTCTCTTCAGGTGACCTCATGCATCAACCTCATCAATGTTTAAGGTGAAGCCAAACTTTGGTATTCATTGATTTTTCTCCAATCTACCAAAGGGTCTGGGAGAATGCAGTTCAATATTTGATTGATCAAATTAAGGACATGTCATAATGTATAATGCATGTCAAGAGAAGATATATTGTCCAAGGTAGAGTCCATCAATTTATCGTGACTTTGAAAAAAGGGTCAAACAATGCATAATAACAGGCTCTAGCTTGTTGGCAAATGAATGGGGAAGATCCACTGTTGGTACATTCAGTACATGATTGCACTTCACCTTCTCTTTAATGAAGCAGAAGTATGAGCAATTGTCTCTTGAACATCTGGGAAAGTCCACCATTCTGTGCCACGCCTGCATTCACTTAACTCACTTATATAAGCCTTCCGCTTCCATGACTCCATGCACACTGCCTGCCTGCAGACCAGAGTCACACATCAGGAACGGCCACTCAGAGAGGTTCTGCGTCTGGTTCAGGTAATCACTGCCTTACCGGCTCTATACTTAAACCACACTCATTTTGTTCTAGTTTGATGTTGTTTAGGGTCAGGAGTGCTGGTATGAAAATGATTTAGTAATTTGTTCTAGAAAGCAACATTGTGTTGTTTACTTGCTTGGCCTTTCAAAAATTAATGGAAAAAATGGTTCCTAACTTCAACATTTAATGCCATATAGATAATTGCAAGGGATTTATGTAGAGTATGTTTGTTAAGTATGTATATTTTCCCAATAGTAGTAAATAAAATGGCATTTAATGGTTAGGGTCAAAATATAAACAAGCTTTCATCTGTTACAAAACGTTTTCATAGTTTACACACCCAGATCACAGTTCTGGAATTTCCAAAGTTGCCTCAAGGCAACATCTATCTATAAGTACATTTTCCGAATAGTAGTATATAAAATGGCTTTTACTTTATGGTTTATGCAAAAATAGGCCGTAACTTTAATTTGTGCCTTAATGTTTTCTCCTAGTTCTCCTAGTTTACACTCATTACACTCAGGGTTAGGGTTAGGGTTAGCTCATTTCTGAGTAGCCTCACTGCATACATTAGTTCATTCTCAATCAAACCTGTTGGTCTCAAATATCTCAACAATCAACGGAATGATATGCACAGTGGCTATGCAAAGGAACTCATCCATTTACATTTTTATTCAAACATGTTTAAGTGAAATTTGAGCCAATAACAAGTATTTCATAAACCGTGATGGCTGTGTGCCCATCTGTGTGAAACCGCAAAAAAGTTAAGCAACTTTCAAACTGCCATTTTCTGCACACGAGTGGAATGGTCAAATAGAGACGGAAATACCCAAATGGCAGCGGGATAAATTAAAAAGATGACTTTTTCCAGCTAACCTTAATCTACATTTAATTTAATAAAATGCCAGTTGGTCTTCTGGCTTGTCATGGGTCATGTGACCCAATTAGTAGTCCTGAGAGACTGCTTCTATGCAGGCTTTGCATGAACATCCGCCTCATTGTTTTGGTGAAGACCTCCAAGATCCACTCAAACACTGAAACCCCCATTATTATTTTTTCATCAACCTATGAGCAAAATTGGCTGCTATACAGAATTGTTCACAAATATAAAGACATGAATAAAAACAACAATAAACAGGATTTACCATTCAATCAGTACGTAAACTTCCATTAAGCACACCTTCAGTGTCAACTTCCACAGCAGGAGCCTTCAAATCTGTCAATATGTAGATACAGAATGCAGCACTGCATAGTGCTCTCCCTGCTGTACTCTTGTTCTGTATTGATACTGTATTCTTTTCTCTGCGTGTCAGAACTCAAGATGTTCCCATGGCGATGGCTGGCTCTGCTGGCTCTCATCCCGCTTTCCCTGAGCGCCAATGCGGGGGTCAAGGTCAAACTGACACAGAAAGGACTTGATTTCGGTGGGTTCCAGTCCTCATCTTCGCTGTTTACAAACTTATTCATGTTTAACTGTACACAACATAACCTCTACACACTTTGTATTCCTTTCCATTTCCAGGCAGAGAGCTCGTCGTGGCATCTCTGCAAAAGAAACTGATGACCATTACGGTGCCAAATATCTCGGGGAAAGAGCGGGTAAAGCCCATCGGCAAGGTCGGCTACAGTGTGACCGAGTAAGACAAGGAAGCTCACACCTCTGCACCCACTACACCAACTCCACTCGGTGCCATTGCCATGTTCACTTAATTTTGTTTACGTCTTTGATTTGATTAGAATCAGCATTCATTTTTCCGTTCGTTGTTAAGAAGACCTACAATATCCGTTGTATTTTTACAGCCCTTTATCACTTTATCAATTTTAAAGCCCCACAGTTTGCCAACCCCCCTAAGCCTACTCTGTTGTTCTTTTCCACCATTATCTATATAGTTTTGTTGTGCGACATAGGCAGTTATTTTCCCCTTTTCTTCCGGTGTAATTCAGCATGCGTATTGTGAAGCTGGGTCTACCCAGCTCGGCAATAGGTCTGGTGCCAGGGACGGGCTTCACCCTGACCATCAATAACGCCTTTCTCAGCCTCCATGGGAAGTGGAGGGTGAAGTTCTTGAGATTCATGTAAGTAGGACAACTGCAGCCGTTAACAGCTACATATTGTCATTTGTCTGGTCTCTTCTATTTAAGATAAAGGTAAATATTAGATACACTCATTGATGTATCGGTTAGGGCATCATGCTTATAGGCATGCAAGTTGATGGTTCAAACAACCCAGGACCTCTTGTCAGGGGGTTTCAGGTCTTGGGATGCTATGCTAGACTTTCCTGTACCCTTATCTCATCTGCCCTAAAGAAATGCAACCCTTGTTAAAGGGGACATATTATGAAAACAACGCTTTTCCTGGGATTTGGGGCGTTGTTTTGGTTCTCTGGTGCTACCACACGCATACAAACTTTGAAAAAAAGTCTGTACATGATTTTTTGAGTGAGATATGCATTTCTGAAAGTACCCCGCCTACAGTTACCGAACAAGCGAGTCAGTTTCCGCGCCCCCTCCTACGTAGGAAGGGGGCACAGTTGAATATTACCACGCATTTCCCCACTCCCCTCCAATCACAGCATAGCTAAGATTTTGTGGACCAGCGGACCAGCAGCTCCGGCGGGGGGGAACTCGGCGGCAGCTCAGCTCCGGGAGTACAATCCCTTTCTCTGCCGGCGGCACCACCGGAGCTGCCGGACTGCCGCCGAAGCTTCGGCGGAAGTCAGGAGGAGGAGACATGGAGAAGAAAGGGATTGTACTCCCAGAGCTAAGCTGCCGGACTGCCGCCGCCGAGCTACCCCCGCCAAACTTTTCAGCTCCCGAAACTTCGGCGGCAGTCCGGCAGCTCCGGCGCGGAGAGCTCGGCGGTAGTACGGCATCTCAGCTCCCGAGAGAGTCAAGGCCAAAGATCCTTCTCCAATTCTACTCATCCATGGCCGAGATATCCCCCACTACGAGTCTTTACTTGTTGTGAAAGTGCCAGAGACGTCAGATATAATATTATTATATAATATTATTGTTATATTATATTATATAGATATAGAGCTCCAGGAGTCCGCAAACGGCAACAATCCCTCCTCCATGCTGTGGTTCAGTCTGACAGCTCATTGGTCAATGGGCAGCAGCTCATTTGCATTAAAGCTCCAGACACCAGAAACAGTGCATTCTGAAGGGACTGAATCAGAGGGGAATAGTGGTAGGCGAGAATCTTTTTCCTAAAAGCTATTTCCAGCAAACTGCTTCAAAAACATGTTTTCTGGAACGCAAATACTATGTTTACTTGTTGTGAAAACGCCATAATATGTCTCCTTTAAGGAAAAGGGTAATAAGCAGACGTTATACTTTACGATCCTCTAATCTATGAAAGCAATAACCTGCCCCTCATTTTAATATCCTCTCAATGACATGATAAATCTCTTTTGCTCTTCCCCCCACTGGTTCTGAACAGAAAGGACAGGGGCTCCTTCGACCTGGCCATCAAGGCCCTGACCATCACCACCAGTATCTCCCTCCGCAGCGACAATCTGGGCCTCCCGGCTGTGGCGATGGCCAGCTGTGACTCCACACTGGGGGGGGTGAGCATCAAGTTACATGGAGGTGCCAGGTGAGAACCCAACACTTCTCATTAAACACAACGGTGACTGGGTTGTGTTGTGATTTTTGGATTGCAGGGGCAGGATAGGGCAGTGGTTTGAGGGTGTTTGGCTCCGAGCTAAAAAGGTAGCAGGTTCCATCCCCAATGCCCGCTGCTCATTTTTAGTGTCCTTGAGCGAGATGCCATGTGTCAATTAAGGACCTGTGAATGAATTGACTTGAATTCACGGTAGGTTGCTTAGGAAACTAGCATTTGCTGAAACAAGCTGAATGGACAGGGAATAGAAATGACCTCTAGCTAGGTGTCACTGGTTTGAATCATGGAGTTGTTCTGTTCCATGATCATGCAAGTTCTCAGACCAAACACGACACACCCAAGCAGTAATGGGGTAGTCTGGCTATTGCCAGACCAAGCTCAATCTTAGATTGCATGTTGGTCTGGGGAAGCTGCCATAATTTCCTTCAGCACAAGAGGCGTGATCAACGGGCCTAGTTCAACTGACACTGTATACGATTGGCTGCTTGCCGTCGCTTCCCTGTCGTTATTGTGTTAAACCAGCCAATAGCGCCCCAAGGGGAAAAGCCAGCTTGGTGATTGGCTCCCGCAAAAACGTGTCGGAAGCAGAAAGAAATGTATTGCTCTTTTCCAGACCCTTCTGTAGGGCGAACTCAAATTGCCGGCAGAATGGGCGGGGCTACCCAGTCTAGTAATGGGGGTCATTGGGGGGCCAGCATGTTGGCCCCCCAAGGTGTTGCCAGGTGTTGCCAGTCCATCATTGTGGAGTCATCCTGTCTGACACATTGCAGGTTAAGACAACCACCTCCTAGACTTTCCAGGCAGGGAGAGAAAAGAGGATGGATTTACTTTGATTAAACCTGTGATGCTTCTGTTAATCATTCGGACAATGTGTTTTTTTAAGCTGGCTGTACAATCTTTTCACCCGCTTTATTGAAAAAGGAATGCGCAGCCAATTGCAGAAAAAGGTGAGAACATTGTTTTCTTGTGATCTCCTATACTGTTTCAGAAAAGGGAAGTGTATGGTGGTTGGTGAGGTCCCCCCTTCACTGTAAAGCGTGTTTGAGTGTCTAGAAAAGCGCTATATAAATTCAATCCACTGTTATTATTATCATTATGGGACAGTGTGTGTATTTCAAGTAAAACTCATAAAGGGGTGATGGATGGCGCCTTTTGGATCGAATGTAAACTGGATGTTATTCAATTAGAAGTCCCAAGTTTTGTTGCCCTTGGCAAAAAGACAAAGAGTTTTTGTTTCAGCTTTGTTTCTGAAAAATTAATTGTTGTCACATGTTCCGGAAGATAGTATTACACGCATTATTTCTGCTATTAAAAAAGGCCCATTTTATGCTCTTTTGCATTGCAGATATGCCCTCTGGTGGCAGAATCGGTATCTAGTATGAACCAATTCCTAAAGACCCTCAACGGTAAACTGTTATTAATGAAACCTCAACAATAATTTCCACAACATCATTTTTTGTTGTTGGATGATGTGAATGTTTCTTATCCTTCAGTGCTGGCCCCAGTGGACCGCTATGCAGAGATTGCATATCCCATGGTGTCCTCCCCGGAGATTTCAGACTCCTCCATAGGATTAAACCTGAAGGTGAGTTCATCCTGGTCGGGCTCACTGGCTTTCTAAAAAAAAGCTATTAAGTAGCTTATGTGCGGTCACATAAATGAGTCAAAGCCAATGTAATACTAATTCAGCTCCAATACTGGAATTAATTTGAGTCAAGAAATGTTTGTATACACTACAAATTCATATAAGTGGGTAAAACTATGAAGTGCCAGGGACATTACTCTGCATAATCTACATATTGCCTCTCCACTACACCACACCACTGCCTTCCCTCTTCATGAGAACCAGGTATAAACACATCTTTCCTCCAGGGTGAGTTCTACAACATCGGCCACCACATGGAGCCCCCCTTCTCCCCCACACCCTTCTTCCTCCCCAACCAGGAGCAGGGCATGCTCTACATCGGCCTGTCCGCCTTCACCGCCAACTCCGCCAGCTTTGTGTACAACAAGGCCGGCACCCTGAGCCTCAACATCACCGATGACATGGTGAGATAATGACTACTGGTTTAGGAATTCTGGGAGATTCTAAAAGTTTGGGAATCTGGAAAATACTCTGAAGGGAAATGTTCATGTTTTTCTTCCAGAGATTGACATAGCACCACCTTTGATGCCTGTCTTTGTTTCGACAGATTCCTCGAAGTTCTCCTATTCGTCTGACCACAGGAACGTTTGGAGTGTTCATTCCACAGGTGAGAGAAGAATCACACAATTCAAAGTCAAAGTCTTTACTTTGAAGATGACAGAACAGAACAGAACACTAGGCACAACTCAAAACTATGCACGTAACTTATATGAATGGAATATAACATCCCAAAAACATACATACAAAATTATGTTAGATGAAAAGGTACATTAAACATATAACAGCATTATACATACAAGCAAATAATTATTCAATCTTAACATCAATTTAGGTGGAGTAGGAAAAGTAGAAGGAAATGCATATCTACAATAAGTGTGAATTCACATTTTCCACATGTTAAGTGTTATAAGTCTATTGTGATGGCAACATGTGATCTTGGGGATTGTTCTAGATCGCCAAGCTGTTCCCAGGTCTGATGATGGAGCTCCAGTTGAAGACGTTGAAGGAGCCCCTCTTCAACATAGAGGCCAACAAAGTGACCGTGGATGCCAAGAGCTCCCTGACAGCCTACGCCATCCTCGCCAACACCTCCCTTGCCCCCCTGTTTGTGCTCAACTTGGTAGGATCCCTTAAAATTACAACGTGCAGTAACTGTCAATGGGTATGATTGAGTAAAAACGCTGTCAAGGTAACGGTAGTGTGTGTTATGTAGTGGGAGACGATGACATTACCTGGCTAAGTATGGGTCTAAAAGAAACAAATACAAAATTCAAAACTGAATATGAAGGGTTAGTAGGTGTATAAGCAAAATGAATTATCATGGAGGGGAAACTCTTTCTGCAGCAGAAACCACAATATAAACCCAACACATATCCACACATCCGGTTATGTGTTGAAATAAGAAACACATATTCCCCCCCCCCCGGCAAGACTTCTGTGTAGGGGGCCGGTATGGGCCTGAAATTCCCGGGCTGAAAAAGGGTCCCACTCCGCCCCTGGCCCAACCCATTCTTGCTGGCCTAGGCCACTTACACAAAGCGGCCTAGTCTTATTACAGAGACTCAGGATTCCATACAAGGCCACCATAAAAAATGATATCACAGATGTCCTTAAACAGAAGTCCAGTCTTGCTGGACTTCTGTTTTTATGGAATCCACAAAATTATCTTTAGAAAATATAGAAGGTAAAGAAAGCAAAGTGTTATAGGAATGTGTTGTCATGTGTTGTCTGCAATAGGATTTTAGTGTCAGCGCACGTGTCAACGTGGTCGGGAATAAACTGGCGGGAGCGGTCACCTTAAACCAGTAAGTACATACAATAATATAACCACAAGGTTTAATTAGTCAAAACCAGCCACAGATTACATTGCATCATATTATAGCCATCTCCAATGTTTACAGGTTGGACATGTCCCTTGGGAAAAGCTACGTTGGGGACTTCAAGGTAAGTGGACGGACGGATGGATAAATAAATGACATTTGGAGGCTTTTATCGGAGCCCTCTATAATGGGTGGTCCTAGTATGAATATAACTATGAATCAAGGCAGCCTGCAACCCTCCTAACCCTACAAGTTACAGATTCTAGATATGCCATTTGACAAATTGGGAAAAAAGTAATCCTTATTTGATTGGTTGGCCATTTGCTCTTTAGTAGCCTAAAGGCATACACTTACTAATTGTATTTGCTAGTACACATTCTAAAATGCTTTGGTCATGCACAAATAGATGTTATCTCTAATTAACAGTGAGTAAACCACATACTTCAGTGACCTGTGCCTTTACATCGTGATTAACCAGCTGTATACCCTATAGGTCGGATCCCTTAGCAACATCTTCCAAATAGTCCTCAAGTTCGCGGTGTTACCCACAGTTAACGGTGAGAACGTCAATCACGCTACATTACAATCTCTACATTCATGATCAGCTTTATATTTTATGCATCATATATAGTTAGAGCACAAATGTATTTAATTTAATCAGTGTCAAGGAAAAGGGGTTTTAGAAAATTAGAAAGTAAAAAATAAAATTAATTAAAAATATATATATATTTCTAGAATTTATAAATGTATATGTAAATTGCTAACTAATTAGTGACCATTACTGAATATTTTCCTTCACAGTGAGACTTAAGGAGGGCTTCCCTCTACCCAGCCTGGGGAAATTCAGCCTGAAAAACACCAAGCTGCAAGTCCTGAAGGTCAGACAACCTTCAGCCGATCCTTCACACCACCCCTCATGACCCCACACAACATGGGCTTAGTCACCTAGCGGCCATCCTGGTTTTAAATGCTGGCTGGGAGGGGGAACTAAGTGTCAAATTCCTTCCACATTCGGTTCCCCCACCCAGCTACTATTAGAACCGAGATTGGACTAAGCTGGCCACTGTGCCAAGTGCTGGATGTGATGTCATGATCCCGGTGAACACTTGCCTGCTGTGTCACTCTTTGATAACTCTTGCTCTTGTGTTTTTGGGTCCAGGGCTACATAATGATCGGGACAGACCTCCAGATTTCAGGATGAAAGTTCCTGAAAACCAACAGATCACTCCAGACATCTGTCCGAGAACAAGACAGAAATTAAACCTTGAATTCCCATTTTGTTCTGGGATCAATAAGCATTACATTATAAGTTTGTAATCACTTTCTTTGATATGGTTTGAAGGCTTGTTTCAATTATGACACAAATTTGTAGTTTTCTATGTTTTTTAATGCACACTGTAAACTCAGACATCCATGTATAAACACCAACAAAACCATTTTACCTTTAAGTGTATGAATGCTTCATAAGTTACATTAAATACATTTGCTTTCAACAATACTTTTGCTGCATCTTGTGTGGATATTAGACAAGGGTTCTAGAAGCTTCTGTGTCGAGCTGGCCAATCAGATTATCCCGCAGTACTGGTTGGTCACTTAGAGAACCGAGGCTCAGAGCCCGCCCCCGAAGACTCTGGGAGTTTGCCGACGTTATCTAGAGAGGGCAAGGCACAAAAGACAAAACACTAGCATTTACAAACAAGTGCCATCTAATTATAACCTACATTAACAGTAAAAAGGAGACATTCAATAGTTACGTACAGTCTCAAATTAAAAGAAATTGTCAAGAAGAGAATATCAAGCATGTTATAGTTCTATTGCAATGAACCCGAGAGCGAAGCATACCTTCACTAGTATGTAGTCTCCAGCTTTGGCCTCGGCCATACCAGAGTCCAGAGAACTGTCCCTCCCCTCCCGGGGGAAAATCACCTTCACGTTCCCGTCGCTCCTGCCACACAAGTCCTGGGCCGATCTCTTACTAGCCTGAACAAAGATACAAACATCGACCATAACCAGATATCGGCATGAATATGGCAGATAATAACTTGTTCTAAGGTGGCATTTCATCAAGAAATAGACATCACTGTGCCATGTGGCTGTGTTTCTATCCACCGTCTGATGTCATGGCACAATGGCGTCCCGTCCATCGACACCCTTATGACCGTTGGGCCTACATGTAATGGTTAGGCGGGCTGTGGCTGCAGTACTTACCCCCTCCACCAGGACGAGCTGTGTGGTGCCCACCAGGGCGCTGTTGACCTTTGCCGCCTCTTCCCTAAAGGCAGAGATGAGCTCCTCCAGCCGGCGCTGCTTCACCTCACCAGGGACGTCGTCCTGGAGGGCGTGGGAGGCGTGCGTTTTCTGGAGACCAACGCACATGATAAGATCCTTTAGCAGGATTTATGTATGCGGCGGGTGTTTTCCCGTTAAAGTTCCTTTAGGCATAATTTGAGAGTCGGCATAGAGCAAGAGAGCTAGATTTTGTAAGAAATGATAACTGGTAGCTGAGGGATAGCCAGGGCATTCTAACAAATTGCACTCAAATCTTCCCTACAGCCTCTATAAACAGGTAGGGGGTGGGGGCATCTTGGTCAAGGATGCCTACAGACAAACTTCAGACATTAGGGTTCTTACCCAGAACATTTTGGCTTAGATTCAAACATAACTATTATTAATTTCCCCCTGTATGAATAAAGTATACAGATTCTGAGCAGACTATCCTGACTTCAATGGGGAACTTAAAAAATATGGTAAACCATTTCCACTGCACTATCCTGTCCTCAATAATTAATAGTGAGTGTGTATGGCACCCACCTTTCTCATGCTGTAGGCGAACAGGAAGCCCACATTGTAGCACACCTCCCTGATGAGAGACAGAGTCTGCAGATGGTCTTCCTCGTTCTCCCCGCAGAAGCCCGCGATGAAGTCACTGCTGAGGCTCACACCTGCCCAGGTGAAAAGTGGATTCACATATATATACCAAGATATCGTAAATCAATCATTATTAGCAGATAAAGTTTAAAATAGAGATGAACCATGCTTTACCGGGGACTATTCTCTTGATGTTATCCACCAGGTCCAGGTAGGCCTCTCTGGTATAGCTGCACATTGAGGAAAGGAAACCAGTGTAAGCTTGGATTCAAAGACTAGGTGGGGCTCAGGCGAAGGAGTAGTGAGTGTGGCGATGTCTCACCCTCGTCTCATGGCCTTCAGCACCTGGCTGCTGCCGCTCTGTGCTGGGAGATGGATCTGCTTGCAGATGTTCCCTCGCTCCGCAATGAGCTGCAGAACCTGCGCAACACAGTGACAATGCATATTCATCGTCCCCTTGTCCCCATCAGGGGTTCCTCCGTATCTTTGGTCAACATCCCATTGTTGCACTTGATCAATATTTTTACGTGCAGGAAATAGGCAACACTGAAACAAATACACAATATTGGAGCATCCTGCTGAGTTAGCTCAGCAGGATCGACGCTTAACCACAGTTTAAGGCCATTTGACCATTATTGGTCGGCCTGTATCTCACTATATGAAAGTGAAATTTAAAGGTTGTAGTGTATTTAACCACCATTTTTCGACAGAAGCCCAGAACATAAAAAAGGCTCTAGAGCACGTTTCAAATCTTAATCGCCATCTTATTTGTAAACTGTGACCTATAGTTTTATAGACTTAATCAAACGTTTTAATCATCAGGGAACAGCATCCCTTCACATACTACTCGACTCTGTCATAGACAACGACATTTGTAAGTACCTACTGGCTACTTACAGGCCACCACAGCTTCCTCTATGTCATTGGAAAGGGGGGGAGGGGGGGGGGGGGGGTATTCAGATGGTTGCAATCATCATCAGTGACAACTCAAGCAAATCATCTCACAACCACAGCATATCTATCCAACCCCCAATGGAAGGGGAGGTGCGTGGGGCCCACCTCGTCTGGAAAGTCTTTGGGGTGCGGGGAGGTGAACCTGATCCTCATGTCAGCGTCGATGTGGGACACCTGGTCCAGCAGGTCGGCGAAGCGCAGCCCGCCCTGCTTGCTGCGGTAGAGGGTCCGGAAGCCGCGGCTCAGCTGGGTGGGGTCTGGCCCACGGTGCTGCTCCTCTGAAGTGTCCCGGTAGCTGTTGACGTTCTGGCCCAGCAGGGTCACCTCTTTAACGCCCTGGCCCCACCACACACACACCATCATACATGTAGGAACACAATGAAAGATTAGAAATCAATCAGGTCATTGAAACACAATGCACTACTTATTTGAATAACCCAAATTTTAATGTGGTATTTGGGATTTCTCAATATGGTAAATGAAGGGATCTTGGCCAGCCTGCCCCACAAAACCCCTTTGAAGTCTAGAGTTATGAAGGGCGGCTGGAGTTATGAGGTCAAAACTCGCCTGGTCAGACAGCAGGCGAACCTCGTCCAGAATGGAGCTCAAAGGCCTGCTCCTCTCTCTGCCGCGGGTGAAGGGAACGATGCAGTAGCTGCACATGTTGTCGCAGCCGCGCATGATGGACCTGCGGGTAAACCCAACTTAATGACAATTACAGATGCAAGCAATATTGGGGAGATAGTTAACTGGATCAGGACAATTCCGTGGAAACTTGTTATGTAGACTCAACAAAGCACGTCTCCAAAACGTACACGACTTTAGATAGCGGAAATAGACAATATGGCCACCAATTGTTTAAGAAAATTATATATATAATAGGTCACGCACACAATTTAGATACAATTTCAATATTGTAGATTAGGGGTGGGGATCACAGGGTACCTCACGATACGATACGATATGCTATACATGGCCCATGATACTGATAATCTCACGATACAGCGATTCTGCAATAATCAATATATAGACAAGAGAAAATCCTATAACAATACAATACTATACTGTCTAACTGTGAGTGACTAAAAATTATTGGGAAATGGTAAAGTGCTTGATTTGGTCCAAACTGAGTTTTCCAGTTACTCTTCTTGAAAAAAGAAATTAATTCAAATAAATAAAAATATCGATATTTGGCGCAATGTATTGATTCTCGTATGTATCACACGAAGAAGGGCAATGATATATATCGCCGTATCGATGTTTAGTCCCACCCGTTGTTAATATGAAGCACTGTCCTTTAGAGCATAGGTGTCGTTATTTAATTATTTGGGATATATAGATATTATTATCTAGCTTTCAACGCATCACCTCTTGGATGATTTAGATAACGCTCATAGTCTGTTCCTGGATTAGGCCATTTTATAAGGTGGTTATCTGAGTAGTAGCTATCAACCTACCCAGGCCTGCCAAGTTTCACGTCTCAAGAATAAACCAGCTCACCAGATATTGTACTAAGGTGAAGACAAAATGGCTGAAATATCAGACCCAAAGGTGACATCTCTGGAGAGCGTATGAGGAGCATGGCTTACACAAACGCACTGTATCCCTGAGGCCCGCGGTGGACGGGCATGACGTCAGCGTAGGTCTCCTCCAATGAGAGCAAGACGTTGCTGACCTGGCGGCCGCTGTCTGCCAGCGTCAGCAGGCGCGGGAGGTCCCGGTAGGCATCAGGGCCCGCCAGAACATCCACTAGCTTCTCCCGCTCCAGGAGTTCAGTCTTCAACCTCTCCGCCATGCAACCTGGTGGACACAAAGCATTCATTATTTGTTAGTATATTTTTTGTTCCGTTTTAGATCGTTTTAAGGGATAATTTCATGTACACGTCATTGGTTGAGTGCTTTACCTAAAATGCCAATTTTCATTGGTGTGCGGTTCTTTAAGCGCTTTCTCTTCATGGCTGTAAGTTGTTGCAGTCGGTTCCAGATGGTTTGTTCAGCTTTTTCTCTGAAATACGAAAGAGAAAGATCTTCTGTTGTGATATTTGGAGGAGGACTTGAAAGTGCCATTCATTATTGCAAGAGTCCATGTCATATTCTGATATGATCAGCTTCATTGTTTAAGAAACAAATGGAAGCTTTTGATTTTTGCCAATATTTTGATTTAGTACCCATGGTATCTTACCTGATAGAACATGTTACAAGAAGGACAACATCAGCCTGTTGACATACATACAAAATGTACTTTGATTAAAAATGCCAACATACAATTATTATGTAAGATCCAGTATGTAAATGTAAATTTTGTACCTCATTAGGGTCATTGGTTCGTTGGTATCCCTTCTTTTGCAATACGGACCAGGCTATCTCAGTGTCATTGACATTCATTTGACAGCCATACGTTTCAAAGCAGACTGTAATAACAACACACTCATTAGACAAAGCGTTGACTTGAGCCAAACCAAATGTGTTAAGACCCAGAAATAAAAACGGACCTTTTCTGTCATTTCCCATGTCCAAGTCCTCGGACAGATATGCATGAGGCCCATGGTCTTCCTCGGGAACAAGGAGTGTTTTGTTGACGTCAATTCCTTTGACAAAGTCTTGAAAAGTAGGTCCAGATGACAACTGGGTTTTAAATGTATCTAATGTTGCCCTCTTACTCTGTGGCCTATTGACGTTCTCTGACCTTGAACAGAGACAGTGTTGTGTGAAATGAAATGGTAAAAGCGGTCGGGGAGTGAGAAACAAAGGTCTTAATCTGTTTAAGCACTCCATTATTGACTTCTGTATGGAGAACGATTTGGTCACAAGAGTCAAACAGATGCCTCCGAATCTATGCAAACGTTTTGTTTCGCTGGTCTATATTCCTGATGGTGGATTTGGTTGACAGAGGCGTCACTCGTTCCTCGCTGGTTCATTTTTCATATCAAGTGTGCTTTTAAAATAAGATACAAATAAATAACAATTCAGCCCCAGCTTGTGTAAATACACATCCAACCTTAAGTCCGTCAGATAGACATGTCCCCCCGGTGAGCACCGTCTAGTAGACCGGGTAGTAAAGCTTCTTGGAGTCGAGTAGTTCCATAGGCAGACCGCTTTGTTTTAATAGCACAGTAAAGATTACAAATAAATATAGATACTAAAGAAATCAACGATTTCTACTTGGTTTAGTCACATATAAATAAACAAATCTATGTTTAAAATATGTTGTTGTTGTTGTTGTTTTTTATTGTAATCTTTATTTAACTTAAATTGAACAATGCAGGTAAGAAAAGCTAAAGAGAATGACAACGAGCGGGAAAGGACAACATAATAACCAGAGCCACACACAATAGTCTAGTGTATAGTTGTATTTTGTTACAAATGTAGGCAGAAGATTGGAGAAATTAAGTGGAAAGAGTGGGGGAAAAGTAAGAAACCACAGAGAGGGACATGGAGAATATAGTGGAGGGGGTGGACGAGAGAGAGAGAGATCATGTTGACACCTGTACAGAGAGAAGACCGCAATTCCCTATGATGTCACTGGCACTCAGAGGTCCAGTATAACTGACCATGCCGCCTTTCCATTCAGAGCAAAGATTTAGATACACACTGTTCCAGAGCGTCCTCTGTCCTGTCCTTGCTGAACACAGAGTTGGAGATGAGAAGAGGAGAGAGCATCACATACTGAAAGGACTGCAGGTGATTTCGGGATTCACAGAGAACTTCACAGAGGTAATTTTAACCACATCACCATGTTGCAAGTCAAAAGATAATACCATTTTAAGTAAAAACATGCAAACATATTTGAATTATTTCTCGGTTTAATGGCATTAAACCGTTTTAGTTTTAGTTTTTTGTGTGTGTTTGATTTTGGGTTTGGACTGCTTTTTAGGCCCTATTGCCAGTATGATGAAGTTAATTCCCAGTGGATGCAAACCGAATCCCAATAAAGGGATAGGCCTAGGTCTTTTGTTGACCAAGTTGGGTTTTTATTCAAGCGTTTGCGTTTTGTAATTCATTGTATTATCTTCTCTGTCCATTCATCCAGTCGTCCTCTCTTCTTCGGAAAGAGCCCTGATGATGTGGAAAAATGCCAGGCTGCTATTTTGTTATCTGTTCGTGTCCATATCGTGTTCCCCGATATATCCATCTTTCAGGTCAGTCATTTATGTTGCTTTATTTGTGAGAAAATGCGTTAATGCGTCAATGTTGATGCAACTATTAATTTGTGCCTTATTTTACCTAAATTGTATCCCTTTACAAAAACAACAATAGCAATATTATCAATATATTAATACCAATATTAATCTAAGTAATTATATATATATTTACTATTATTATTGTTGATCATATTATTAAAAAAATTAAATATATGTAGATTTCAGCAAGAACACATGCCATAATTATTAAAAAACGTTATTACTAGAAACAGTAACATTATCATGCTTTGATTAAAAAGCTCTACATGCTCTTTCACATGCCTGACAGACAATAATTCCAGTTTTAAACTGTTAATTGAAAGGAGGAAAAAACAAGTGAATTCAACCTTTTGAAATGTCAATAACAAAATAACATAATTGTATGCGCACAGATAAGGATTAACAAAGAAATATACGCTCTTCACAGTACAATGCTTTTCAATCTTGTTGTACTTAAAAGGGTTGGATCAGTCATTCCCCTCATTTTCCACAGCACTCAATAGCAAAGAAAACAAGCATTTAAGCACAAAAGAACAGACAATTGTCTATTTAGCATTTAGAATAAATGTATTTACACTTCACACATAGGTCTACGTAAAAATGTATTGTGATACAATTTTTTTTTGTTTCTTGTCAAAATAACTTGTTACTATTCTAGGTCACTAATGAAATCCAAGTGTCCTAGTGTAATATTCACCTGATTGTGTTACTGCGTGTTTGTGTTTCAGGTTTGGTCAGAGAGACACTTCCATTGTGTTGACATCCTCAATAGAGGATCCACTGAGACTGTTGGAGGAAGATGGAGCTCCTTCTACTTCAGTGGAGCTGCGGTCAGTTAAAAAAAAAAACCCTATTAGAGACGTGATGACACATAGACATGACGTTGACACACACGGGACATTGGGACACATCATTGGTATACTTCCTGGCATTTAATAACAAGGGTTAAAACATGGTTAGATTCCCAAGAATCTAACCGTCTGTACCCTACCTGACCATACTAACATAACATTCATTTAGCTGATGCTTTTATACAAAGTGACCGGTGATTATTGCAATCAAAAATGAAGATAACAAACAGTTCATGAATCATACAATTTATTAACCTGAAAGGGCTAAACTGAAACAGCACTTAAAGCAAACTGTTTTAAGTGCTGTAATATAAAAATATGCAGGATGGGGTCTAACCCCATCCTGCTCATCAATGGCATGTGTCTGAAATCACTCAAAGCCAATATCGATAAAAGTGTCTAGATAAATTATTTAAATGGTAATTGTTGATGCATATATGCATACCAATAAAGAGCGGTTTCCTTACATTGCAAAAGTCTTTCACTGCAAATGATACGATTGAGTTATACTGCCTAAATTTAAAGGTACTTTCTGAATGTGTTATTTCAGCTCAGGGCGGCATGCAGATGCGGTCTTCACCAACCGCTACAGAAAGGTTCTGGGACAGATCTCCGCAAGGAAGTTTCTTCAAACCATCATGGGAAAAAGACTACAGTAGGTCACTGTTGGTTATTAAACAACAAATTGAGCTGGGATAGTGGCTATAGGGTGTTAGACTTCCAGCTGAAATGTACTGGGTTTGATCCCCAATGTTGTGGACCAGCCTAACCTGAAGGTATAATTGAATTCCCATAACCCCTACCTGCCTATTTAATAAATAATTAATGACATGTCTTAATTCACTCACTTCAAAGAATTTTGTGTCTACTTTATCAGACTAAATCGAAAATAGTTGTAATCACATAAAGGATTTTTCTATGTCTTGAGCGATGCAAGCAACAAAGACTTTTGAACTTTATTTTTCAGAAATGAAAGTGTGGACTTTGTGAAGAGACACCAGTTGGGCATCTTTAAGAGGACCTATGAAGAGGGTCACACAACCTTCCACAGACGGGCATATAGAGCAGTACAACAGGAGGTGACCAACGCCACAAAGCCTGCCAGCCATACACACTCAAACACCTGCATCAACCTCTTGCTTTGACTTTAAGAATACTTTTGTTTTTAAACCCAAACCATGTTTCAACAAGACAGCCTATGTATCTGATCTTTGACGATTATTAATAAGTGTGTTGAGAATGTGGATAACCCAAGCTCCCCAAGTACATTCAGCCTCTTATTTTTTTTTTTAAAGGATCGCTTTGATTTATTGGAATATTTGAAATGTTCCTTACAAATTACAAAAAAAAAATTCCCCATTAAAGCCATGAAGCATAAAAAGGTTCTTTGGAACACACACTTAAGAACGATGAAGAGTCAAATTATTTTTCACAATTTTTTTAATTCCATCTTTTTCTTTACAAAAACACCTAGTTTTTTGAAATTGCTCATGAATCCACAATTCATTGACTTTCGACAGCTAGCTTTCAAATGGTTGGTTTCAATGGCTACAAATAACAAATGTGTCAGTGCTACGTTGGTACGATTACAGCTGTAGACCAAACCAAACTTTTTTTTTTTTTTTTACAAGACCAGGTGGACCAATTCAGCCATCAGAAACAGGAATGTACAACAAAAGAAATATCGAACCAACAACCACCAGAGAAATGCAACCCAATTCCCACCCAGATACCACATTGACCAAAGGTTGATTAGCAGACACTGGCATTTTGGACACTCAAGAACAAAAAAACGGGGCATGAATTGCAGGCATTGGTAGCTTTTCCAGCCCTCAGTAGAAACATCGTTTAAAAAACCGTTCCCCTCCCCTCGCCCGAATACACTCATCTCATTTTCAATAATTTTGGGGGAATAAAATTAAGAAAAAAAATAAACTGCATTTTCAAAATCATAGTTTTGATTAAAAGAAATACCAGGGCCTTTTTTGACTAATTGTATGTGTATCCTTGGGGAAAATTATCTCAGGATCTTCTAAAAATTGTGTGTCCTCATTTCTTCTCCATTCTGTAAGAGAAAAACACAAGTTCAGGCACAGTCAATTATCGTCTGTCTTAATAAGTCCATCATTTGACAAATGGGCATTCGCATGCAATTCTGTGTGCAACATAACATTTATTCCTTAATGAAAAAAATAATGCAAAAAAAAGTCTTTGCATAATGATTAGGAATACTATGGCAAACTGGAAACTGCAAATACATTTAGCAACAACCAGTAACATAGAACACACACAGCCCCGGTATGGTACACAAACACTTTGGGATACATCCATGGAGCGATTAGTAGAACTCATGTTATAACTGCAGCACGATGATATGGGGGGGGACCAGGAAAATGAGGAGGAAGGAGGGAGGGTCAAGTGCATGTAATGCGAACAATAAAGAATCATACAGTGAATGAGCAGCCATGCAATCTGCCGGCTAAGGATGGAGATGCACTGGGATTCAAATCCATAAGGATGCCCTTACTTTAGCCTTGAGGACCATCCATTTTGTTACAAAGGAGGCCATTAACGAAGGCTCCTATACTTTGCCAATCTACTACTTTGCTCAGCGGCAATCCTGAAAGAGTAAAGGAGAGATTTAGAGTAAAGTAAGCAGATGTTGAAAGAGACAGAGAGGAACAGGTTGCAATTACACGCTACTAAACAAAAGCAGGGAGGGAGAGAGTGAGAAGAGAGAAACGGTCATGTTGGCCAATCAGGGGTAATTCAAGGAGAACTAAAGTAAGGGTAGACCGTAACTCTTTTTGTGTGTCGAGCTGTGAAGTATTTGCGTCTTCAGCTACCAAAAATTGCCCCGTTAGCCTTTTGAGGGCCCCAAGCATTGGAGGCATGAAAACCACCTCTCCTTCAGAAGTAGCTTTTCTCCCGGCCCCATGGATGGGCCCCATCTCACAGGTGTAAAGAGCTGGACTTGTGTGTCAAGGGCGCGGGGGGTGGGGGGGTAACCAGTGAGGCACTGCAACTATGGTCTGGAGCCCTTCAGCTCAGAGGACCACCATTGAACTTCCAGCCCCTATTTGCCGACCAGCGAACCGTGAGGAAGGGCTGATGCGGCGGGCTTTCTTTCTATGATCAAGGGCTGCTATCTACAAGGGTTCCACTAGCCTGAGCTGGCTGAGGAAGAGAGGCGTTTCAGAATCGCCTACCTCTTTACTGCTTTCTGGGCCAGCATTCGGTTGCCTGCGAGGAAGGTGAGACTGCCGATGATGGCCAGGTACTTGAGGGTCTGGAACATGTCGAGGTGGGTCCAGTACACGTACATAAGGCCCAGCATGGCTGCAACATAAAGACAACAACCATGGAATCATCAGTATATTCCACCTTTAGATATATACAAGGGAACAGAACAAGGTCTGTATTGGTGGAAAATGAGAGCAATTTATTAGGGCTGATAGTTGGCCTGTGCCATATACACAACAACAATAGACAGTACAGTAGAACACAGCTATTTCGTAATACAGGTGCGGAGCAGTGGGATGAGGAGATCAAAGAAGTCATCTAAATGAAGTCGTGACTATACTCTGTATAGTAAGAATCTTAACCCAAAATATTTTGGATTGTATCTTTTTGAGCATGCAGTCTAGCCTTTGGGGCATGCATTTAAGAGTAATCTAGCCATTTATTGTAAACATGTATATTTAAGATTCCTACTATACTTTTCTAGCTCCATGTATGATATTGGAGAGTCGTATAGGAAATTGATGTTTGGCATTTAAGCCTTCGATACACGTAGGGAATGTGATTGGTTGCAGACCAACAGCAGCTCCCTATTCAAAAACTTTATTGTCAACCATTTGCCTTATCAAGACCTAGCACAAAATCGTTGGAAATAAATGTATCATCACGAATGAGACAGTGTAAGAGTTCAACTTCTGATAAACAGTGTAAAAATAAACACCAATACCTCCAAATAGAAATATATGGAGTGAACAATGAGTTCCATAAATACCAAACAAAGGAGCCGATTTGGTTTTTATAGCCACCAAATATCGCTGCCGATATTCATTTGTTGGCCTCAACAATAGGGGGTGAAATTGAGGTTATGCAACTGATTCAGTGGTGGAGCGTCGAGGTCTCACCTGCGTGTCCGATGTGGAAGAGCACGGCGCTGGGGGACATGCTGAAGTTGGAGATGTTGGCCCCCAGCTTCATCCACTACACAGAGACAAAACGAGAGAGACAGACAGACAGACAGACAGACAAACAGACAGACATAGGGGGTTGAGAAAGAGAGTGGGAGGCAAAAGCAGAATGTTGTTTTCAGACTGAAGCAGCGTAACAAAAGCATACAAAAAAAGAAATTGCATTGTTGTCTTGTCTTTTATTCACCACTCCACCCCCAGGCCGGGGTTAATTTTTTAAATGAAACATTGACGTCTGCTATTGTCAAATAACAGGAGTCAATGAGGACTCATTTATGGACGATGACCGTGTCTTTGCGGCTTGGTTTAAGAGCTTTTCTTTGAACAAGAGCACATTATCAAGAAAAACAAGCCAACATTTACATGTGTAACTGTACAGACAAATAATAAAAAAAATAAAGGAATCCTACAAGAATATCGTGCAAAATGAAAATGTGCAACCATTTCAAAATAAATCTGTTTACATAGCAAGTGAAAGGGAGGGGCTTACCAGAATAAGCAGCAGGAGGAAGGGGGAGAGGATGAGGGCCGTGAAGGCATTGGAGACCACAGTGGGAGGCTTCTTCTCAGGCTCCCTGAACAGGTGCTGCACAAGGAAGGGAGGGGGGGGTAGGAGATCAAACATACGCCAAGGCCTGGAATCTTCCTAGTCGTTCCAAACAACAAGTGAATCAGCTCGGAGGCACACCCTGACGGCGTGTTACCTGGATCTCTGGCTTGGGGATGTAGAGGGTCTTGGGCTGGATGACAGCCGGGGCCTCCTCATCCAGGAACTTCAGGATAACATCGGCCTGGTTGGGTGGACAGAGGGCCAGCGTTAAGTGCATGTCAAGGCTTTACAGGCTTAAACAGCTACAAGAATTGAACAAAGATGGGAGTCGCTGGTTGTGAAACATCATTGGATTCCAAGCTGGCCTGACTCTCCCAACGAACCGGAGCTCAATGGGGTTGCAGTAGCCGCCTCCAAATCAACCGAGATCCCGTGTCAAGAGTGCTCACCACATTCCACAGAATGGGGTTCTCCAGAGTGGCGTCTCCCACCATGAGGTGCAGGGAGTAGGTGCCCGACATGGAGTCAAACTCAGACTTGCGCTCAACCATGTCCAACTCAAACTTGTAGAGGTTCTTGCTGTCCGGCTCTGCCACAAACACAACCTCCTGCCCCGTCTTCTGGTTCAGCAGTCGTACGAAAGTCTGGAGAATAATAAAAGACCAAAGCGTCAGCTTCGACAAGACACAATTTACCCAATTACATTTGTACAAAGAGATGCTCTGATTTCTGCCCGTTGTTCAGGAAGAGCATAAAGCATAGACAGTCCCACATGTAGACCCAAGATAACCCACCTGATGAGGGGTAAGTTCCACCCCAGTGTTCACATCAACCAGCTGGAAGGCCATGGCGAAGTTCTGATGGCTGTCGGCCGTGAAGGAGTCCTTGGACTTAGAGGGGAATTCCACCCTGGATTATAAGAGTTCAAAAAAGGAAATATATTAAACCCAGTGTTTCCCCTATATGCACCTAGCAGCGGCATACCGCCGCTGCTAGGTGCATATAGGGGTGCGGACGCTGGATATGCGCTTCATATCCAGGTCAATTCACACACTTGTGAGTAAAGCATATAAACGGAGAGGAGAGCTCCTTCTTATCTCTTTAAAAAACTAATGTTATATTCATTTGCGCTACGGACGCTTCATATCAAGGTCAATTCACACACCTGAGTAAAGCATATAAACAGAGAGGAGAGCTCCGTCTTCTCTTTAGAAACAAATGTTATTTTGCGCTACGGACGCTTCATGTCCTGGGCAATTCACGCTATGAGCAAAGCATAAACAGAGAGGAACTTCGGTAAAGTTGGAAATAAATTGGCAGATTCTGAGTTTGCGGTTCAATAGATCATCAGTGAAACATCGTTGCGACACAATTGAGTGTAGTAACCAGCTACAACATTGTTTTCATCCAAACAAGCCGTCTTTAGCGAATGGTGAATTACATTGGCTTCTATGAGCTGTCGGCTTTCAGCCGCGAGTGTTCAGCTGTCTGCAAAGTGCAAAACTGAAAACGACCACAATGGTAAAATTTCAATAGCATCGCCATTGACTCTAGAGCCCCAAAACTTGCTCCATAGAGGTATGGCCTCTTTATGGTCCTACCACAACCTTTTAGTTTTGAAAAATATATCCCTTCTTATTGTTGAGGATTTTTTATTTAGCAACAATTTCAATAGCGTCGCCATTATTGACTCTAGAGCCCCAAAACGTTTTCCATATGCATGGCCTTTTTATGGTCTTACTGCAACCTTAAGTTTTGAAAAATATATCTCTACTTATTTTTAAGGAATTTCTTTTTAGCAAAAATGTCAATATACTTTTTTTTTTAGCAACAATTTCAGTAGCGTCGCCATTATTGACTCTAGAGCCCCAGAACTTGTTCAACAGAGGCATGGC
Source organism: Pollachius pollachius (assembly GCF_949987615.1). Lineage (NCBI taxonomy): Eukaryota > Metazoa > Chordata > Actinopteri > Gadiformes > Gadidae > Pollachius > Pollachius pollachius. Next base: position 3,363,985 of record NC_136945.1, on the reverse strand, counting down.
CTCTTTGTGGTCCTATCTACAACCTTTGTGATGAGGAGAGGGGAGGGAGTGGGAAGATGCATTGGTTTAAGGCACAGACCTTTTTGATTGTTGTAGTATTTGGGTTATGTGATTTTACTGTATAGGGTAGTTGTTGATATAATATATTTGCTAAATAAATGTAAATAATGCTTTTAAAGATTATACTTGTAATATGTTCGATCTCTCCATATTTCCCCTGCTCATTACTGTGCACAAATGTACTGTATGTATGTTGCCGGCAGACACATAGAAACCTCCCGGCAGGGTGCGCTTTGCGAGCACACAAAAAAATTTGCGAAAAAAAAAAAAAGATTCACCTCACACTGCTGCAACTCCATCCTAGGGGAAACACTGAAACCAATAGGTAAATCCCTCCAAACTATTTAAGGCCTAAGACGTAATTCCTAAGCAATGTATTTCATACAACAACGTACTTGGTTAGGCAGATTGTATTTGTTCAAATTAAGCTTATTCACTTTTTCATTTCTCATACTATGACTAGTTTTTACCTGCTGGTCTTTGTGCCAATGCTCTGGTCCTTATCCACAATGGACAGGTCCATGTTTGTAATGGCCACCTCTGTAGACACCTTCACTTTAAGCTGCAGGGGAGGACAGACGTGAGAAATACAAATATAAGTTCACAAAGGTGAAGTAAAAACAAGAAATTTCATTAGCGTAGGATGGACCGGACCTAAATGGCCGGCAAAGTGAATTGGCTAGACCTAAAACCCCCCCACCACAATAGAACCACCACCCGCAAAATGAATTTAGAAGTCAACATGAATCCATAATTGCTGTGGACTAGAACATTTCAAAGCTAACCATAGTGACACCCACAATCAAATTTTAATTTGCATAACTTTAAACAACCTGCCTCAGTACCGACAACATATCGATATCCCCATGTATAAGAAAAGGTAATGGTCAAAATAGGGATTTTAACCATACATAACCAGAAAGAGTGAAGCATTGAACATAGTATAGCCTGTATATATATATTCGCCGTCTTTATGACTCTTTAGTTATTTCAAATTTTTCTTTCTCAAATGCCTACCACACACGTATCGCTACCAATCATTTTAATTTACAGACTGACACACTTCTCAGCTTACCTCAACGTGATTGGCTACCAGTCGGCTGTCTCCGGTGACAGCAACGGTGAACTGGTAGTATCCACTTGCCGGCTGGCTGGACATGAAGTTCAGCTCAAATAGACCACTAAGGGGGGAAAATAAGTGAGCAACAATGAGGTGGAAGACTTGTATGGTACAACCCTAGCACTACCCCTACAAGACCTTTAGAGTGAGATGGGAAAATAACTGGTAATGCACCGGTGGAACATGAGGCTCCTATCCAAGTTACTCTGTTCGAGAGAAGGTAGCCCCTTATATCTTAGGCACCCGGACAGCGATACCCAGGCTCCTATACAACTTACTCTCTGAGGGTGAACGGGGTCTGGCTGAGGATGATGCTCTTGGTGGCCAGAGCACTGGCGCTCTCCACCAGTACGCTGGCAGACCCCATGGGCTGGGACAGGACGTTGGTAATCAGGAGCTGTTGATGAAAAATTACACAAACAAGATCAATGTCAGGGCATGTTCTCTAGAGAACACAAACCACAGCTCTGTGAAAAGTACTTGTATGGGTTGTGCCTTGATGTGGGATCAATCTACTGATTCACAAGCTTCAGTCAGAGTGCACTTTGTGGAGATGTGCTACTGCCTCAGTTGCCACTATTATGTTGAGATGTACTGTCTGTCTCTGATGCAAATATTATGCACTACTAGTATGCCTAATCTCATACTTTGGATACCCTGTACTGTATGTATGGACATTTTTAGGTTGCATCGAAGCTCTGCCGTAACCGAGTCGAAGTCGTACTGATACGAAAACAACTGACGGAATTGGTTGTTCTGCATTGGTTTTACCAATTCAACCCTTTTGGTCTCCGCCAACTACATTACACACAGTGAAAGATACGCACTATGAATGGACTTTATTTTCCTCTTCTGATTAATCTGTTGGACGAATATTCAAAGCTTGAAATTATGTGTTTGGGCTACTAACTACCACCAATAATAACAAATTGACAATATATTTGTTGTTTTTGTTGTAACTAGTGCTCGCTGTCCACAAGTGGTTTCAGACACAAAGTTGTTCAATTTTTATTCATTCTACGCCAATTTTTGATCAAACGCTTAGGTTGTTCTCAGCCTCAGTTGTAAGTAACTCTGGAGAAAAATGCATTTGCTAAATGAGCAGATGACCTCATGTATGACAGTGGATGGATGGCAGGGCGTACCTGCAGGGTGGGCTTGCTGTGGGACACAGTGGCCGGGCCCTCGGCTCTCACAACCACCGGCACATGGAAGCGGTTGCTGGAGAGGGCGACGGCGGCCCCAGCCACGCTGAAGGCCTCCGACATAGAGTCCCAGGACTTCTTACTGAAGATGGAGTTCACCAGCTGGATGACCTGCTCCTATGTTCGGGGAGGAAGGAGGTTTGCTCAGTCAGAAGTCTGACATCGGATGACCTTACCATCTGATTTCACATGCTGCCGTGTTAGCTGGATGATACCTCTTTCAAGGGAGGCTCCACGTCCAAGTGATCGGACAAGGCATAGGCGGCCACCACAAAGTCGGCAGTTGCCTCGAGCCCCTCCTCGAACTGCAGGTAAAGGCCCCCCAGATCGTCCAAACGAGCCGTCAGATCCTTAAAAAAAGAGAACAAGAAAATGAGTTAAATGCAAAATAATGATTAGATGACTTCATCGCAATAACATGAAAACATTGTTAGTATTTTTTTTTTTACGAAACTACTAACTTTACTCGATTAATTGCTGAATGGCACGACAGCACCACTTGGGAGATTAATTGCTGTAGTACTCACTTCGATTTCTTCCACAAATCCCCCCAGCTCAGCCTGTTGGGAGAGGCGGGCAGCAGTCTGCAGAGCCAAGGTAATGCTGGGAATACAAGATTTGAGTAGAATGTTAACATACCAAGGATAATATTATAGTACCATACAGATGACTGATCCTTGAACCAGGAACCAGGAACCCAAAGGGATGAATATGTGGTCAGTATCAGAATTAAATATATGACAATAAATTCTATAAGATAAACATGAATGGAGATACCTCTACTACACAGGTCTATACATCAAATATAACAATTAACCCTACAAGAATTATAATAACCTTTAATATTATTAATTTAAGACTTGCAATCGTCAAATTAAACCTAGTGGGTAATGGATGAAATATGAAGACATGCACCTACTTGGTGACAAACTAAAGTTTAAGTATTTATTTAAGAAACATCTTGAATGTAGTTCTGTCACCATATTCGTTTGCAGATCATTTGGATTCTTAAAACCCATTCCAAATTTCCTTACAACCCTAGAAACCATTATTAAATGTCCAAATAGGGATAAAGGCAACCAAACGGGAGCTTACGCCACAACATTCTCCTCCTTGTTGATGCGCACCCGGAGGGCGGTAACAACCTCCTGCGACGCCAGTGGAAGGCCCAGAGCGGTGAGGGCTCCCACAGCATGGTGGATCTGGGCCACAGTCGAGTCCTCGCTCACGGCCGCCAGGAGAATATCTCTGGTTTCATTGGACAATGGGATCTAAAAGGGAGCAAAAGTAGCATGTTGAGCAAATCATTGACATAACAGACATGGACATCCATTCAGATTGTGAGCATACCTTCACAAATGGTTTGTCAACCATGGAGGTGCAACATCAAATTTACGTTCTACACCACTGTTTTCAAACATTACGTTACTGTGACCCAGTTACCGATTGTAGTTGCGTCACATATTTAGTTAAATAAGATACATATACACACACACACAACCCTGTTAAAAAGTTGAAATATTGAATGATCTGCAAAATAAAGTTATTTTGTGAAGCCATACCTCACATCCTGCTAGGGCTTGACTGGCCACTGCAGCATAGAAGAGGGAGTCCACACTTGTCGGATCGAGCTGGGCCTTAAGGAACTGGCATGCTTCCTGCAAACATAAAAAACATACTCGTTTGAGGTTGATGGGGTATAACGTTAGCGAGATCCATCTTTGTAGCAGTGTAATTGTAACTGCTATTGACGGAAAACTATACATTTCAGGGTTCAATGATAACCTAGCTTCCGGGATATTTCTGAATAACAGCTATACGGAGCTATGAATATGCACAAACAATCCAAAATTCGCTCACATCTTGGTCTGCAACACCCGCTCCGAGCTTGGCCAGACCGACGATAGAGTAGTATGCGGACTGGAGGTCCGTGAAGTGCTGGCCAAGGAAGGTCTGGAGCCTCGCCACATCAGAAAGGGAGAGGTAATGGGACGGTGTGAGTGCCTGTGCTCCGAGAGCCAAGCTGAAGAGGAACACCCGTAGCAAGCCTGTGGACAGAAGGCAGTAGCGATTCATTAGCAGCATGCAAGAGTGCAGGGAATGTTTACTTGAAAATTTGAATCAAAATTTCTTCCGCATCCATCGTGTAAGACCGATTCATTCATTTAGCTCCTTAGCATTTCCCCGTCCGTGGCACTCGTTGTCTAACAATGTAGCCCACATAAGGATTCTGAAACCCTCGTGCATTGTTCTGGTTAAAGCATACAATAACAAGGAGATCTTACGAAGAAACAAGGCTCAAGCAACACAAATGTACGGAAGTTGTCAAAAATAACGAAGGAATTGTCTTACTAGTTTGGGCCATGTCTTGCAATCTAATGCAGCGTCACCAAAAACCGACTAGAGCTTCCGGTACTTGAGAATCGTGTCAGTCAAACGCTATAATTCTTTCAAAATAAATGTTCACATGTAATATTGAGACAGAAATTACGACGCCGTAAGGTAAAATAATTACTCAGAAATGACCTCCAGTGTTAATGTGCATTTGACTTAAGATGTGTATTGTAAGATGAACTAGTGTCATTTTTCTCGGATTTTGACCTTTCATAAGAATGCACCAAGCGCTTCCGTCAGTTTAAACCATTACTTTGAAAACCGACCCTGAAGTTAATTATTTACTGTGCAGTCCCATTTCCCCCATTTACTTTAACATATTTTGTAGTTATTGTTCACATGTTAAGATTAATGCACATTAAAATACAATTTATTATTTTGTAAGGAATATATAAATTAGTGCGCTTCATTTTATCTCCTCGGTGAAATACTGACGTTAACTTGCATTGATGTGGAAGCGCAGCATTGGCCAGCTGCTCTGGCACCAGGTATCATAACGTCTGCGCAATGCTCTTTGCCATTAATACCAAAAAATACGAATGACAAAAAGAACTGTAAATATACATGCGTTTCCTTTTTTTATGTCTCCATACAATGCATCTACCAATCGGGACACTTCATTGCTTCTTATTCTACAATACTTTTTTTTTTTTTTTTTTTACATTGTGTAATGTACATAACCTGAGCGTACTTTCAAACGCTATTAAAACACTATGCTTCGTACTCATCAGGTGACTAATAACAAATCGCATCCCCCCTCACTTAAAATAATCCTTTGATCCAACATTTACATTCATTATTGCTTTTCCCCAAACAGATTTCAAGTGCAAAAATGTCTTGACAGAAAGGGATTTGCATATCGTTTTACAAAACCACCTACAAAAAGGGTATTTTGAACCAGAGTGACCTATTGTAAAGTCCTTCACACACACGTTGAGTATCCCAGCTAAAATATTGGGTATAATCCAGTCTATTACATTAATACACTAGTTTTACAAATGTCACTATTCACAATCATTGCCTTGTTGGATTAATCTAAAATCTGAGACAATTAGGAAGATGGTGACTGCGTTTTGGCATTTAGAGAGAGAGAGAGAGAGAGAGAGAGAGAGAGAGAGAGAGAGAGAGAGAGAGAGAGAGAGAGAGAGAGAGAGAGAGAGAGAGAGAGAGAGAGAGAGAGAGAGAGAGAGAGAGAGAGAGAGAGAGAGAGAGAGAGAGAGAGAGAGAGATTTAGGACAGGATGAGAGCGCGGTTTGGGGTTCGTGATCGGAGGGACCGCAGGTATCGTCTGGCTTTCTCTGTCATTATGATCTGGTCCTTGGTTCTTCCATATACGACCATCTCCCACTCTTTTGACATCTACAAAAGGAAATAATTTGTGTTAATAACAACCAAGTTACAATGTGAGGCTCAACAATATATATTTTCAAACGACCTGAATAATATATTTTGATGCATGAGGTTAGGGCCCTTAGCTCAGGGACACCTACAGGCAGTCTCAATGCAGGCATTGGGGTTCAAACCTGAACTAGAACCTTTGGGCCGGGAGCAAACACCCCTAATCCCTATAGTCTATCCTATCCTGTCCTGTCCCACTCCAAGCATGTTCAATTCAGGCTACAGTCTGTCTCACCGGCTTAAGGGGCAGAGAGCAGGGCTGGGGCCTGCACTCACTGGGCTCCATGAGGAAGCCTTGGTCCAACACGTTCTCGTCCCTCTTGGTGCAAAACGAAGACGACAGGTCCAGGGTCATGGAGAGCGAAGTCTCCGCCTGAGGACCAAGAAAAAAAAAAGATTAATAGAAGTTTGTTTCTTGGTTCCCATTAATAGTAACATTACATTAAATACAATGAGAGGACCCCCTACCTGTGTGGAGCGTTTTGGTTCAGGGTTATTAGGTTTGAGTTTGGTGGCTAGGGTCTTCCTACAGTCGATTACGTCTAGCGCCAAAGACTTGCGCACTTTCTTCATAGGAGGTCGATGCTGGAAAGACAAAACACATTTAGATCCAAGTGACTTCTATAATGGATTTTGAAATTATATATACGAGATGCTTTAGTTCAAAACATTTGACACAAATGAGGTTCAACACAAAGCATAAAACATTACCAACTGACTGAACATTACCAATTGACCCCCTCAGGGGTGAACCAGGTAAAAATTCTAATTAGCTGTCGCGCATTTGGTCGTTTGTCCTTTTGAATTAATGCCTCTGCAAAAGGCAATATTAAAATAGAATGGTCAATTAACCCATTTGTGCCGGCTGCTGCAGCCGGCACAAATGGGTTAACAAAATAAGGACTTGATGCATCTTTGAGGACTTTTCTTGTATTAACATAACCGTTGCAAGCGATTTGACACTAAGATATATCTCAAAAGAGTGTAAACTTTGACAAATGGTTCTAACTAGAACTGAATAACAGAGATATTTCTGACCAGTCTTCTGAGAAAGATTATCTTATGAAATAAGAAGCTGGCAAACCCAAACTAACCCCAGCAACAGACTAATAGTTAGAGTTAGGGTTAGGGTTATTTATAGTTGCTGGTATTTATACACCATATATTGCATTTACAAATTCGGGAATTGAACACATTTGTGTTATAGAGAGTGAATCGAGACACAGTAGTGACCAATCAAAATGGAATATCAATTGCTAAACACATTACAGCCAGGACAACAAATGTCGAAGTAAATAAGTCAGCATTCCTTGTGTCAATCAGTAAGCAGAGGCCATGAAGACCCACCAGGGATTTGCGGCGAGGCTCAGGAGTATTCTGGATTGTCACCAGTTCAATCCCAGCCTCCCGGAGCATGACCTCGTTCAGATCGTCTTCCAGGTTAGGAGTCTGAGGCTGAGATACAGAGAGGTGGAAGGAGACGTTTCAGACACATGGAGGTGTTGTGAAGTTAAAACCTCATTATTCTGCACTCACATAGGATCTCACCAAAGGCTGCAATGGACCATATTTCTCCATGGCATTTTTGAACGGCGTCGGGGTTCGTGGAGTAGTACATAGTTCTGACTTGTGATTTGGCGTGATAAACCTACACAGGAACATTTAATGAATAAAAAAAAAAGAAAAATTAGAATGTTTTCTTATTACGAGATGTTTTTATCCAAAGGGACTTTTAACTGAAACGGAGCAGGGAAGGGATAGACGTCTCAGGACGCCTACAAGTAGTTAGCAGACATCTCTATGGGACGGCCTTGCCACTGGACTATCCTGCCCCATACTGTAAGGACCATTAGCTTAATAACTAACATAAACAAGGAGTAGAATACATAGAGAGCTCATGGCTACCACGTACACAGAGTTCTCCTTCTGGATTTGGGGCGTCTTGTCTCGCTGTAGCGGGGTGGTGACGGTGGCCTTCTGACTGCATACCGGTGTGGATGTCAGGGACGGATTCTCCAGATCGTGGGAGTCCTGCTTTGTCCACATGTTCAGGAACTGAAAGACAATACCCCATTGTTATGGAATGCATCGAGATAGTAGTGACAAGAACGGATCAAAATGTAACGTCACTTGCTCGATAAAATATGGCAAGCAAAAACGACATAGTGAACATTAATTTGTGTATACAAAAATAATCAGCCTCTGGTTCAATTAGTTTGTTATCAGATTGATTGGATTTAACACCCGTTTCAAAACTTGATGGTAATCAGTGTTTACCTGTGAGGGAGAGAAGGACAGGATCTTGACGGGCGTGCTCTTGGGTGTCATAGAGTTGCCGTCTCCAGGGGACAGGGCGATGCGTCGGCGGCTCCGTCGGTGGAGTATGGAGGGCGGCGTGATGCCCCCTGGAGAAATGGGGATGAGCTCGCCTTTGTTGCCCTTGCTGAGCTCCTGCAGAGCGCTGCCTTCCAGGCGGAACTGGTGTCGCTCGGGGCTCTGGCTGTCCTCAGCCAGGTCGAACGCCGAAAGGTTGCACCAACCATCGATGTCCTGGTATGACAGACAAGGATGGTTCTTAAGTACCGGTTAGGGACTTAGAAAGAAGCATCCTGGTTTAGTGTTGGCGTTCGTCTCCCAGCAGAAAGCTTCTGGGATGGTTCAAACCCCAACATCCATAATATACCTATGGGCATCCTTGAGAAACTGCTTCTTAATGAGCAGCATCTCAAGTCACATTGGGAAAGAGCGTAAACTTAATGCTTTTATAGTAGTAGATGGCCCATTGATTTGAACATCTACATTATCAAAAAAAAAAAAAGACTATAGAGGGAAAAACAGGACCCACCCCATCTACCATGTCCATCACTTCTTTTAACACCGGGCCAGTGGGGGAGAGGAAGCCAGAGCTGTCCACCACCCAGCTGGTTTCTGCTGAGGCGTCAGGCTCCATCTTGGGGCTCAACGTCTCCTTTGAAGACGAAGAAGGAGGATGAGGATCCACAGAAGAAGCTGCTATTCTTTGAGCACATTTTCTGTCAGTTGGAGTCATCATTTCCTGCGAAACAGAACAGAAAAACTATAAGGAGGGGGGGGGGGTGGAACGGTGGCAACTGCTGTAGTTGTGCAAGCTTTCTTTTTTTTTAAACATATATTTATTCAGAATTTTGTTCATTTTACAGACAAACAATACAAGACAACACAACAAGGCACATATAATGCAATTTGTTCTCACATATAGCACATATAATAGATGTTCTTGTCACAGTAGACAGTGTGTTACAGTCATTGAAATTACATCTGCTAACTTACATTGTTTACAGGGGAGAACAAATGAAAACAAAACAAAACAAAAAAAATACTCAATCCGTCTTATCATCCAACCAACCATCAACATCCATGTTGTTATTTTCAAGGAAGTTGTAGAAAATGTTCCATACTTCCCAAAACTTGTCAAGTCTATTTTTTGTTGTGTAACTTATCTTTTCCAAAGCTAAGTAAGAAGTCATTCCCTTCAACCATTGTGATGTGGCACAGGGTGTATCTGATTTCCATGAGAGAGCAATACATCGTTTGGCTTCCAGAAAACAAATATTCAGAAGAGACCTAATTTTTTTAGAGGTAGTGAAGTCTTCTGGATAGATATTCAATAGGCACAATTTAGGACTAAGAGGCACTTTCCTGCCACTGATTTGGCTAGCAAGGTCCACCACCTTACTCCAAAAAGAAAGTGTCTTTTGACATTCCCACATACAATGAAATAAGGTACCTTTTTGGTCTTTACATTTGAAGCAGGTATCAGGTATGTTAGGGTTAAAGTGGTGCAATTTAGCTGGTGTTATGTACAGTCTACTTATCCATTTATATTGTAACAGTTTGGAGTTTGTATTTACGGATTGGGTCTGAGCTAGAAAACATGCCTTTGACCATTCCTCCTCAGTTACATTATCCTGCAAGTCCCTCCGCCATGCTTGAAGTGAGCGCTGTGATGATTCTTTAGACTTGCTTACAAAAAGCTCATAGAGTAATGAAACTTGTCCCCTAGAATGTAAAAACTTCAAAGTGTAATCTTCTAGAGTGGATAGGGGGGGAAGCTTCAAATCATTGCTCTGTCTGGAAAGGATGAAGCTTCTAAATTGTAAATATTTAAAAAAATGTTTTGCAGGAATCCCATATTTTGATTTAAGCTCTTCGAATGACATGAGAACCAAGTTTTCATTGTAAAGGTCAGCAACCTTAGCTATACCCTGGGCTGCCCATATTTTAAACCCTGGGTCTGCTCTACCAGGTTGGAAGTCATCATTACCAAAAATTGGAGAGAACCGAGATAGTTTAGCTGTTTCTCCTAGGTATGCAAGAGATTTGTGCCAAACCATTAATGTATTTTTGAGAAAAGGATTTTTAGTATGTTTGATTAGTTTATGTTTTTTAGCAGAGAAGATGTACAGGTTTAAAGGTATGTTTGTTAAATGTGCTTCTATTGAAACCCAAGCTGGAGGGTGGTTTCTCTCAAAATAAAACATTGCTGCTCTGATTTGAGCTGCCCAGTAATACCACTCAAGATTTGGTAGTTGTAAACCACCTCTATCATATGGTAAATACAACAGGGAAAGCCTGAGCCTGGGACGCTTGTTGTTCCATATAAAGTTAGAGAAAAGCTTTTTAAGAAAATTAAAGAGTGAGGGTGGAGGAGCAAGTGGAATAGATTGAAAGAGATAAAGAAACTTCGGTAAAATTGACATTTTCAATACATTTATACGCCCAATCATAGAAATGGGTAGATTTGTCCATCTATTTATAAGTTGGGTGACCTTATCTGTTAAGGTATTGTAGTTATTAGGAACAATTTTGTCAGTGGTAGGGGCAATCTTAACACCCAGGTATGTGAAGCCATTTAGTGAAACCGTAAAAGGAGTAGGAATTGGGGGGTGTAGTCGTTCCCTTTCATTCAAGAATAATATTACAGATTTCGAGTAATTAATTTTGTATCCCGCAAAGGTGCCAAAAAAGTTAATTTGGTCCAATAAAGCTGGTAAAGTCTGTTTCAAATTAGAGCAAAACAAAATGACATCATCAGCATACAGTGCTATGCGATGTTCCGTATCTCCTATCCTTATGCCTTTAAAACTAGTATGGTTGCGAATTGCCATGGCCAGCGGTTCAATTGCCAGGGTAAATAACAGTGGAGACAGGGGGCAGCCTTGTCTTGTGCCCCTGTACAACTTAAAGGGTGCTGAAGATAGCCCATTTGTTAAAACTACAGCCTGGGGGTCAGCATAAAGTAGTCTGATCCAACAGAGAAATTTCTTCTTTATGCCAAATCTTTGAAGAACCTCAAACAGGAAGTGCCACTCCACCTTGTCAAAGGCCTTCTCGGCATCCAATGACAAAATAGCAGTGTCCATACACCCTGAATTTTCAAACAAAATATTAAGAACTCGTCTTATATTATGAAAACCCTGTCGTCCCTGAACAAAGCCGTTTTGATCAGAGTGCACCATTTGTGGTAGAAGTGTATCTAACCGTCTGGCTAATGCTTTGCAGAGAATTTTGAGATCGTTATTAAGAAGTGATATTGGTCTATACGATCCACAAAGGTTAGATGCTTTACCTGGTTTTAACAATAGTGTGATTACCGCCATATTTAGAGAAGGGGGAAAGGACCCACTATCTAAGGACTCTTTATACATTTCAAGTAAAGGTGGCAGTAGCGTTTCCTGAAAAGCTTTATAGATTTCAATGGGAATCGAATCCTCGCCAGGCGTCTTACCCCCCTTCATACTCCCAGTGGCTGCAGATAATTCCTCAATGGTTAAGTCTAGGTCTAAATCATCCAGGAAGTTTTCTTCAAGAGGCTTGATGTTCAATGAATCCAAAAAGTATTTTTGTTTTTGCAAGGCTGAGGCTGAAGAGTCTGTGCTGTATAAGTTCTCGTAAAAACCTTTAAAAGCTTTATTAATTTCTTTAAGGTCACTAGTCTCCAACCCATCATCTAGCTGAATAGTATTTATTGTTCTTTCAGATTCTGATTGTTTAATACGCCAAGCTAAGAGTTTACTAGCCTTTTCCCCTTGCTCATAATAGGACTGTTTCAATTTCAGCAGGCTTTTAGTTGCCTTATTGACAGATAAAACATTATACTTAGCTCTAAATTCATTAAGTTCTCTAAAGGACTGTTGGGAAGGATTTTTGAAGTGTTTTGATTCAGTTTCTTTTATCTTTTTTTCTAACTGTTGCATCTCCAGCCTCCAAGATTTTTGTTTATAACTTGTATAACTTATCATATGTCCTCTCAGGAAGGCTTTAAATGCTTCCCACCGTATAGCAGCTGATGTTTGAGTTGTGTTATTTACAAAGTAATCATCAATTTGTGCCCCAATAAACTTCATAAATTCTGGATCCTTCAGCCAAAATGACTGAAGGCGCCACCCCATGGAGAAATTCAGTGACTTTGGCATGTTTAGTCTAAATGAAACTGAAGCATGGTCTGAAATTACAATGCTGTCGTACCAGCTTCTTGTGATTGTTGACATCAAGGAAGCAGAGACCAAAAAGTAGTCAAGTCTGGAGAATGTCTGGCAGGTGGCAGAATAACATGAGAAGGTTGACTGATTAGGATAGTCTCTTCTCCATATGTCAGTTAAATTAAATTCTTTTATATATTGTAATAACTCCTTTCGTGTCTGGGCATGGGAGGTATCTATCCCCGTGGATCTATCAATCTCTGGTTGGAGAGTGCAATTAAAATCTCCACCTATTATGAAACTACCAGACAAATCAGCCAGGGACAAAAACAGATTTCTGAAAAAAGACGGGTTGTCATCATTGGGTCCATATAAGTTTACCAGATTTAACCTAATTGAGAGTATTTCACATTGAATAATAATGTATCTCCCATATCGGTCTTCATCCACATTAATGAGATGAAAGGGTAGGGAGTTATGTATCAGAATGATTACCCCACGTGAGCGAGAACTAGATGAAGCAGAAAAAACTCGACCTGGCCACCTCCTCCTCACTTTTACTACATCTTCAGGTGTTAAATGTGTCTCCTGCAGAAAGACTATCTTAGCTTTTAGTTGTTTAATCCTACTCATTACTTGCTTAAGCTTGACAAGTTTGTTTAGACCTCTTACATTCCAAGAGGTGAACTGGAGTTCAAATGACATGATATAATACTACATTGTATGTGCGGGTTGGAATTGAGTATACAATACAGAGAAAACTTAATTAATACAAATGAAAATAAAAATATGTGCCTTAAGACGTAGACGTAAACACAATAGGGTGTACTTCCCCAAACGAAGTACACGCTTCCCTCCCCTAGATCACACTTCCAATAGACCCCTGAACAGAGTCTGACTATGGAACTAAGCTGGTCCACCCACATGTCGAGGAACAGCATGCTCAGCGATCATGTTGGAGCTCCATGCAAAATATTAAAAGTTAACTTATTGTGTATTGCAATCAGAAATAACCACTTTGCAGCAAAACATTAGACTTAAATTAACAGTCTTAAACAGTCCAGGAAAAGCTTATCGCGCCCGTATTGCGGCTGCATTCTTTAAACAGTCCAGGAAGAATTCAGTTACCTGTATTGTGTCAGCACTAAACACGTTAGCTTTCTCACCACCCAGCGTTGCCTAGCTTTGCGACTTTAATTCCTGCACAAAAGCCTCCGCTTCAGATGCAGTGTCGAACGTGTGCCGTCTTCCCTTGATGGTCACCAGAAGTGTAGCTGGGTGAATTATTCCGTAACGCAGGTCATGGATAGAAAGGGAGGCTAGTTCTTTCTTTGCTGAATCAAAGACTTTTCTACGTTTTAGCAGATCCGCCGACACGTCGGGAAAAAACATGACATTCTTATCGTCGACAAGTATCTTTCCCTTGCTTCTGGCCGCTTTCATCACTCGAACCTTGTCGGCGTAGTTCAGAAACTTCATCACCACCACTCTAGGGCGTGTAGCGGTTGGTTGGCTTCCATCTTTACTGTTGAGTCTACCAACTCGGTGTGCTCTTTCTATAAGCAATGGCCCAGTAAAGTTCATTTCACCAAGAGCTTTAGGAATCCACTTTTCCAAAAAGTTACGCACGTCACCTCCTTCGGTTAACTCAGGCAGACCCACCAACCGCACATTCGAGCGGCGTGCTCGGTTTTCCAAGTCATCCACCTTTAGCACAAGCTCCTCCATAGCTGCTTTCATGGTGGTGGTCTGTGTTTTCAGAGATGTTAGGTCATCTTCATTGGCGCCAATTCGGTCTTCAGCTTCGGTCAGTCGGCCAGTCAATGACTTTAATTCGCCTTGCACTCCCTGAATAGCGCCCAATAGCCCATCAAACCTCGACACAAAATCTTCTTTCATTGTCTGGATAGCGTTGAGAATTAGACCAGGGCTAATTGTGTCGTCGTCGCTAGTATTGGAACTAGTTAGCATCGTCGGGCTGGAAGAATCATCGGTTGATTTAGTAGATTTTGAAGTCTTTGGCTGCAGTTTCGGTGGCATTATGGCTGTTTGCTGTGTTTTTGGATCAGTAGTAACTGTTTGGTAATTCTTAGTGGCTTCCTGATTATTTTTCTATGAATTGTGCATGGGAGCTCTCTTTCACACGTCTGCCTAGCAGCGCGCCATAACCGGAAGTCTGTGCAAGCTTTCTTAACCAAATAACAATTTGCCTTTATGGACAGGAATGAGAGATAGTAAAGAGAGGTAGAAGAAGAAAAGGAATGATATTTCACATGGGACTGCAAGCTGGACTTAAACCTGGTTGCTACAAGGGTTAGGGACCCCCCTATATGGTAGGAACACAAACATGACAATTCGAATGGAACTTCACTCATACTTCCAATGTAGGTTTCCCTTTTATTTCCCCACCCTCTTTTGAAGCAGCCAATCTGCACCTTACCTGGGTGGATGTTTTCTGTTCTGGCTCCTTGTCCGCTTCGGATCTATGGGGCATCTGTGAAACCAGGTTAGAATTCAGCTCTGCCTTATATGAAAGTCAATTTACAAAACCAAAAAAACTCTAGGCACAAAAAGTACTGCTGCTATTTCACTGACAGTTAATCACCTGTGAGTCTTTATCAGCACGAGCCAACAGCTCCTCATACTCATTTGGCTTGAAGATCGCCCCAGCAAAGAAGCCCATCTCCAGCTTTCTTTTAATGGTGGAGTTCCAGTGATTCTTTACGGCATTGTCCGTCCTGTTTTTAAAAACAGATGCATTAATTAATGATATACATACAAACACTGAGGGCATGACATCAACGGTGTGCAATACGAGTGATGATTCTATAATATTAAAAGTCCTTTGAAAAACCTAAATGGTTTTATAGTGAATACAGGTAGGGATAGGTTACGCATCTGAAGTGCAAGATAGGAATAATGTTGAATCACAGATTACAATTTGTGGGTGTGGATCTCAAGAAACTGCAGCCAATCGGCAGGCATCCGTGGCGAAATGTCTACCCCTACCTTCTAATGCATCTGAAATCACTTTGAATAAACGCATCTGCTTAATACCTAAATGTATTGTAAATTTATTATCTCAGGATATGGATGCAGACAATGACGGCTGGGTCGTTGGACCACCTAGTCCACAAACACGCCGTTGTAATCCTCGCCCTTTAATTAAACACTTTTCATTCATCCAAAGCATAGCTACCTTCCAGGAAGCAGTTTGGCTATCTCCGCCCAGCGGTTTCCAAGCACACAATGGGCCTTGTAGATAATCAGGTCCTCCTCGGCCATCCAGGATGACTTCTTCACGTCGGGGTTCAGGTGGTTGTGCCAGCGCTCTCGACACTGCTTCCCCAGGCGGCCTTTCAGCTGTTTGGCAACCAACGCCCACTGCTTGTTCCCATACTGGTGGACCAGCTCTATGACCTAAAGTAGGGCAAAGAGAGAAAGACACACAAAGAGAGAGGTCAAATGAATATTGAGTAAAACATCAACAAAGCCAGCAGATGATTTTAACAACCACAGTAGTATATCACATTATTCATATAAAGCTATTGTGACAGTTAATTTGGCGGTCACTGCCAAGATACAAGCAAGACATTTACCTTCTCGTCCTCTTCTTTTGTCCATGGTCCTTTGACTAGATCTGGATCCAAAACCTTGA
The DNA here is from genome assembly GCF_949987615.1 of Pollachius pollachius. Taxonomy (NCBI): domain Eukaryota; kingdom Metazoa; phylum Chordata; class Actinopteri; order Gadiformes; family Gadidae; genus Pollachius; species Pollachius pollachius. The sequence continues at coordinate 3,347,689 of NC_136945.1, read as the reverse complement.
ACCACCGGTGTTGACACTGCTGTTCAGTGTGATTCTGAAGAATATAAGCATACATCCATATGTGAGAAAGAGTACGGGTTGAACAAACAATAAGTGCAATATAGACAGAAGCCTCGTGAGTTTTCCATATCAGAATACAAATCTAAGTCAGTCCAACTCATGAATACATAAAATATTCACTCAGCATATTGATATGCATGTCTCAAAAGCACAGAACAACTCACCGGTATAAAGTTTGAAATACATTTCCAATCAGCAGCTCCCACTTTTTGAACCAGCGCCTTAAGGTTGTCATCCTACATTAATCAAGCATGAGTTATTTAGACATTTTGGAGGAAACAAAATAGCAAAAATTAATAAATAAGACGTGTTGAAAGGCTCACCTCTTCCTGCGTCCATTTAACCTTTACTTTTCCACAATCCTTCGCTTCTGCCACGTCGGAGTCCGTGTCCTGACACATGGCTTCTTCGCCATCTTCGCTGTGAAGGTTTAATACGTGATCAAAATAGAGGAATAGCGTGCCTACCGACCCCCACCACTGCCGGCTTGATCACCAAGTGTCTTTCAATGGCCGACTCTGACTGAGCATTTAGGCCTTAGGCTTCGAGACTACACAGCAGGCTCAGATAGGAACTTTCTCAATTTCGATCCAAGTGTGTAAAAGCTGCTTCTAGATCATGACTGTCTAAAAGTTATTAATTTCATCAATAAAATAAAGACGTTTAACAGAAAAGAAAACTGGTTGCTAACATCCTGAAACCTCATGTAGTGAAAAGGGCGGCAGAGACAATCGACCATTAAAAAAGGAAATGCATTCCAATTCACAACCCATTTAATCCAACTCGATTACCTTTAAGTGATCTAGGTGCAGAGGTGGATGCAATTAAAGAAATATTCAGCGGATATGCAATGTTTCTTACCCTCTCGACCACCAGGACATCGCCCAGACAACAGTTGTTTACAATCAGAATTAGTTATATATCCTTGCTCTTGCACGTGCAAGTGCATGTATTATCGATAATAGATCGTAATCTCCAGATTAGTTGTTGGGAGATACTTGTATCTGCACTTCGATACTAAACTGTTCGCCGTTGTGTTCAAAAAGGCGGACGAATCGATCAGCTGGAAAGCTTGTCGTCCCCGCTCAAGTATTCTTATCGCGCGCCCTTATTTTGTCCTGGATACAGGGATATGACGTACTTGCGCAACGTGTGGTGCGCAAAGTGCAGTTCCCAACTGCCTACAAAATGTCTCACAATATTCCGCTATGTCTTCCGAAAATGTTATAATTAATAAACCCTTAATAAGAGATACCTTTCGTGAAAAAGTGTGTTGTACTTACACGTTGTATGTCCATCTGAGCAAGAATCATAATCACCGGTGTTAGTTTTTGGGCTAAATTATCACGTTCATTACGAAAATGATCACGGTCGAAATCATCTAATTTCTATCGGTGGCTTTGAAGTCGGCCTAGGCTACCTTTTTTCATATATCTGAACAATTATAGTCCATATATCGAACAAGTAAGAGGGCAAACACGAAGTGTGGAGAAATGTTCCGTATCGGATGGCTCAGACGCCAGGTGACTTAATTAGAGTCGTTTGGATGGTTTAAAACACCTGGTTTTCTGATTGCACTCACCGGATGAGAGGAAACATGGAGGCTGAACGTCTACATACTGGTAAATAAAAAACAAGTTGTATTCTCTTTCTGATTGGAATTTAAAAAAAAAGTTTAATGCAGTAATGTTTTTGTTTGTTACTTTATACCTAGACACGAGAAGCTTTGATCGTTCCTCAACGTCAGAGCTAGACAGGGCATTCTTTGGGGAGAGGAATCAACTGTCTACTTTGTCCTATGACCATCTGTCTGGATCACGAATGTCAAACGACATGGCAAATGCATCCTCAGCGGGAAGGCTGTACACTCCAACATCTCCCTGTCAAGTGTATGTATCTTCTCCCTGCCACGATGAACTGAACGCCTTAACCAGGCGAGGTCCCCAATCCCAAACGCCTGGGTTTTTCGATGGAAAGGTCTCGACCCCGAACCAGAACGAGACGCACCAAAAGCCCAGGGTGGTGGTGTCTTTTGAGCAGTCCCTTATTGACGTTTCAGCATTCCAACTTCCATGGGACCTTTCGCTCATCAAGACGGACAGCGGCCCCCACCCCTACGTTGAATCCACAACATTGGAGTCCACATTGAGTCCACCGCTTCGCTCAGCAACTCTATCACTAGTAGAGATTGCCTCTCCAATATGGCCGTATGCTCCGCCCAAACGGGCATAGCACAACATAGTCGTTAGAAACGATATACTTTCGGTCCCTCCGGTAGCTGGGCAGCAATGGTCTATTTTATTTATTCAGCCCACAAGATGCATGCAGGATTAATGGTAATGAATGGAACCCCTACAATAGTTATTTTAAAAATTGACATTCCAATAAAGTTTTTTAAATCAATGTATTTATAATTTATTTACAGTACAGAATATCCATTCATCACACCATTGTTTTGTTTCCACAATACGCTGACTTGTTAGATATTTTTATGCGGGCCTTCTTTGCAAAACATCCACGTGACTTTATCCACATGTATTGTGTGCTATGCACCTGATACCAGACCATCTTTTCTTGCCTTAGACATTATCAAAGTGCATTAAGGCCACAATGCCTGTTGCTTTAATCCATCATAGTTTTATGAACTTCTGAATACATAAGCACCATAAAGTGTTAATGAAAAGCTATGAATCTATACAGTATTCTGAATCTAATCAGAATGTGGAAAAGGGTGCCTCCGTGTTCTCGTGTTCCTGTAAAGAGAACACATTGGATCAGTGTCTTGACATTGCACAATTCTTTTAAGATTAATTGTATGAGGTGTATATCGACCAGCTCACCTGATTTAATTTTTTGAAGGCAACCACCTGGAAAAAAATGTGTTCAAGAATGTGTTTGGCGTCTCTCTGGTCTTTATCCAACTTTCCCGTCACCCCTAAAATCTCCCCGCATTTGCGCACGTAGAACTCAAGATCGTCATCCGAGGTACCTGAGGCAGAACAAACAATCATTTAGGGACACCCATCTAGTGCCAACGCCTGTCCTGCAAATAACAAGGAATATCCCTAAAAACTCACACTTATTGGAAAGCTGTGCCAGGCGCACCATCTCTGAGGAGAAAGCCTCATCCAGGTCAAACAGGTCCAGCATGGGTGGGGGCAAATCCCTGAACGCAGGCGGGAAGACCTAAAGTGGACAGCAACCAAGTTTAATTCATACACACATTATTGGACCAAGGGCAGTTATCAGTAATAGCAATAAAATGATGAATTCCAATGTCAAAAAAATGCAGATGAAACAATAAGTAATAACAGCTAATATGAAAAGAGGAATACAAATAGGGCACACAATTGAAAGTGTACTCAATCCCCCTTCCCAGAGATCTGAGAGACATTAACATTGAATTCTAACTGCATCCCCCCTACCCAGAGATCTGGGTAGGGGGGATTAGGAATTGGGAATTAGAATTGTACGTAAATGTCTCTCAGATCTACAAGAGCTGTTACTAAAACAAGAAAACGCTGTTGCACATATTGCTCATATGACCCATGGCAACGTGTTTGTTATAATGAATTGATGGAAGAAATGAGTTATGGCGGGGAGAGAAGCTCACAGCAGGTTGAAGCGGAGGTAGCGGCGTCTCAAACTGGGGCGTGATCAACTGCAGGGGCTCATGCTTCACATTGAGTTGCTGGTAAGCGCTGCAAAAAAATCGGCCTGTTATTTGATAGACAGTCAGTTTGATAGAGTCAGTGGTTGCAGATATCGCTCTTGGCATCGAGTAGGTACCTTATTACTTGAGGCAAGGTGTTTGTGGACAGTTTGAACATTGACATATCGAAGAGGGAGGTGAAGTCCCTGGGGTTCTCCTCCCCCTCCTGCAAGCACACCCGGAGGCGGTCGGACAGGCGCCCTGTGTCTGGTAGCATGGTGTAATCTGTGATCTACGCAAGGGGAGTAGCAGATCGGTGAAAATTGTCTGTAGTTATAGGGTTCAGAATCATGTCTCGTTACCTCTGGGTCATCAGCATCAATCTGATTTAGTTGGATGTTGTCGGTCATCAGCCACTGAACCACCACATCCTGATGGGTGGGAAGAATCATCGTCAGGCCACAAAACCACAGCCAGCTCTCTCCACAAACGTCCAAACCAAAATAGAAATGCTGTGTGATTTTGAATTGAACTAAAACGCACTAACCAATATTTTACTGTTCTCCTCTTTGTCAAGGTACTGGTCACTAAACATGTGGCAGGAGCCAAGAACAGCCAGCTTTCCCATCTCCTTCAATGAGAAGACACAACAGTCAAATATCGGCTGTGACATGTAGAGGTATGCAAACACCATACCTGTATTTATTAAAAGACGTGTGAAAGCTGACGCGAGCGCTCACCTTTGCCTGGTAGAAGGCTAGGATAGGTCGGTTAAGGGGGAAGCAGACAGAGCCGGTGGAAAGAACAGCTATGGCGGGCTTCATCACGCTCAGCGTAGCCCCGTATGGGTACACGAAGGTCAGAGCCCTGCTCAGCGTAAACAACACAAAGACAGCAGTGTTTCCTCAGAGGGCAGAACAGCTTCAATAAAGCACTAGATAAGAGATTAGATGAGATTAGGGTATTTTACTCATGCCCAGGGGAAATTGTGACATGACAGCAACCCACATCAGTTTAAAAAAACGTATATAATACAAATATTAATTTACTAAATAAGTATAATTCTATTTACAAATAAAAAGTTCCATATATATATATATATACATAACAAGACAGATGAAAGCCTCAACAGGTACCTGAATAAGGAACCTACATCACACAAGAGGGCAAAGGGGAAAAGAAGGGATGAGAGGGGAGGACTCACTGAGCATTATTCCTGGTGCTGTCATCCTCTGTGGTCCCCGGCACCACTTTACCTGCAGCACGACTGATTTCTCTAAAGTAGGAGAGGATGGGGGGAAGTGCAAACAGCTTGTTAAAGCCATGAGAAAAGCTATGTCATATAGAGAGTAATATTAACATCATAAGTGAGCTGAAAGGCTTAATGTAAGCACGGTTTTAACACACCTGTTTAATACGCCGTTAGAAACAAGGGCCTCCTTAGGATGAAAGTATTTGTAATAAACATTCCTCACCACTGCATCTGTCATTTTGAGGGAGGAAAATAAATCTTATCAAGACTACACGTTGCAAAGTTATGTTATTGAGTATACCACACACACACACACACACACAGTACCATTATTGACCATGATTCCGAATTCCTCCAGGAGAAAGTTGATGTTGGTGTCGTATTTGGTTTCTCCTCCCTCACCGAGCATCACCAGGATGTCCCCTCCTTCGTCTAGATACTGCTTCAGCACCTCCAGCTTTAACACAATGGCGAAACAGCTTCAAATCCCCAAGACTACACATCTGAATAATTAACACCCTTTTCAAAACCAGGTTGCCAACACATTTTGGTTGTTTATTCTTTATAGTGTGGTAGACTCCATAGAGAACAGCCTGAGTGTGCAGATACATCACAATAGCCTACTATACTTAATAGTTTATTGGTATATGATAGCACGGTGATAAGGATAAGGTTAATGTGATTGTTTTTACCTCCGATGCGGTGAATTTCTCTCTTGGCCCAGCAGTTATCCACAATTTGACGCCCTTCAGCTTTTCCGAGGACAGCTCCTCTTTAATACTTTAGGAAACAGGTTTTTTTAATGTTGAAATTAACAGCCCATTTTCAATTTGCACAAACCAAAAGTAGCATCAAAGTTGCATGCTGTTGGTCAGTGTGTTTTCTCATTAAAAAAATACCTTTGTATCTTCCATTGAGCCTTGAGTCGCTTCTGAAGAGACTTGTACCCGTTGCTCGCCGTAAACAACTCCTTCTTTGAAGCGTTCAACACCACCGTGTTGCGCTGTTCCTTGTCCATGTTTAGAGTCTGTCGGAGCAGCTAGTAGTTACGAGAGCCCTGAAGCAACGCTTACGTTCAACCGTTAGCTCGTAGCTTCTCCGCCACAACACCTCAATCTACGTGCATACCCAAGGAACAATTACTTTCTATGATTTCGCCCAAGCAAAAACGTGATTTTTGAAATATATTCCTTTAATGTTGTACGATAGCTTACCCCTCCCTCCATCAGAAGTTCATTTTTGTTCGCTAGCTTGAGCCAAGCTGGTAGCACTGATGCATTGTGGGAGGAAACGGTAACCATGGGCGCAGACCTCATAGCAACTCGCTTTTAACCGACCTGCTTCGACGTCTTCATATAAAGTGACCACACCGATAAGAAGCCTATAAATGCTAAAATAACAGCCGTAATGGGAGAAAATCAAAATCAATAAATGTCGAGGCAACCAGAATGCCGCCTAAATAGCCTTCTCCTGCTTTGCAAAAGTGAAGACTCATCAAGCTTCAGAGTAGACAAATAAAGCCATAGCCTTTTCCGTTTGTACTTTTATTTAAACAAAAACAAAAAAAACAGCTAGGACATAGGAAAAAACCTGAAATTGACTGCCGAGTGTAATTCGAGCCATTAGGATTATGACAGTTCTCAAAATGCGCTTTCAAAACAGAAACGCCAAAACATGCAACTTTGTATGTTTCAGTTTGTGTTTTATACTTCACCATTTAAACATTACACATAAAAACCTATCAAAAATGCATCATCTTCCCAGTTCAATCCTTTCATTTTTAAAATATATATTTCAAAAAGAAATTTCTTGATTGGAACATTTCAAGTGATTCCATTTCACCAAGCTCCTGAATCACCCATTTGCAAGATTATTTTACAGATGATGGACAAGAATTCCAAGAACACCATTATTGCAAAAACAAAAAAAACAAACCCCTTAAACTTAAGAAATGCGTTTCCGGAATCCATAAGCTTATCAAGACACAGAGCTGTATTCATCCAGAGTTTAGTACAAACCCATTGATGTAAGAAACTCAACCAGTGTTAAACGCTGCTAACTAACACATGGATTAGAATACGTTTTGTTGTTCAACAACGATTTACATTAAGTGGCTAATCTTGTAGCGGCGATCTGGATCTAGAACGGGACTTGGATCGAGATTTAGAACGGGACTTGGATCGAGATTTAGAGTGGGCGGGCGAGTGAGATGGAGACCGCTTGGCGGGGGACTTGGAGGCGGGCCGGTCGCCGTTGGGGGTAGGGGACTTGGAGGGTGACTTGGCGCAAATCTCATTTACAGGGGACGGGGAGCGGCTCGGGGACCTCTTGCTCACAGACTTCTCCTTGGAGGGGCTGCGCGATGCTCGCTCGGACTTCACCTTTGACACACTCTTGGAGCGTGACTTGCGGGTGTCGGAGCAGGATCGTGATTTGCGGCTCTTGGAACGGGAGCGGGACTTGCGGCTCTTGGAACGGGAGCGGGACTTGCGGCTCTTGGAACGGGAGCGGGACTTGCGGCTCTTGGAACGGGAGCGGGACTTGCGTGAGCGGGACTTGTTAGGGGAGTTGGAGCGAGACTTCCTCCTGGACCTGGAGCGAGACTTGCGCACCGACCTGGAATGGGAGCGGCGTTTGCTGCGAGATCGGGAACTGCAACAAAAAAAAATCATTAGTCTTTTTAAATGAGTTTAACCGATATGCATCAATTCATTTTACAGATGTAGTACTATATGTATTTAACAATTATTCGGCAAGGGCGAAGTGAATAATTGTTTGAGTATATACTACACGTGAACACTCCGTGTAGTATATACTACACGTGGAGTGTAGTATCCCGGCAATCTTTTTGCTGGGATTTAATTGTTTTTATTAGCGTGACAACCGTCACACTAATATCATGCAATGAAATATCCTGAGATTGAGAGCTCAGTCATGGGATATAGCGAACCAGGTTCACGTACGTGCGTGCGTCTGAATCTACAATATTGTATTTGCCATTAAAGGAACACGAAATTTCAAATAGTAAGAAAATCTTCTCTATGTAAGCTACGACCACATTAGACGTACTATACTACTAACGACTTTGTGGAAGCCTTTTCATTGAAGAATACCCCAGTCTAACTCCCTAACCCTGGCAGTGGGGCCATGGTGGCCCAGCAGTTGAGTTAGACACGACCAATACATCTGTTCTTCCATCTCTTCTAGCAGGGGGAGTTATTACCGGGAGCGGGACCTGGAGTTGCTTCTGGAACTCCTGCTTCGCCTGCTCCTGCTGCGGGAACGACGTCTGCTGCGAGACCTGGAGGAGCAACCATCACACACGAGCATCAGTAGCAGCAATGTACAATCTTGATTTGAATAACGATGAAGTACACAGGCATAGCCAAGCCAACCCAATGGACTGTACCAACTGATAATTTGGACCCATCAATCGGCCATCTTTGGGGAACACCACCAATGGTAGATTTTGAAATGGCTAATCAACTACAAAAAAAAACAGTGCTGGTACAAAAGGGGCCCTTTCAGTTCCCTTGGCCTCCTCTTACCTTGACCTGCTGCCAGAGTAGGAACGGCGGCGGCGAGGCTTGTCCTCCACAAGGCGGATCTTCCTCCCATTGATGTCCGTGTTGTCCAGCTTGTCAATGGCACGCTTCATGTCGGAGCGGGACCGGAACTCGATCACCCCCTCGTTGGTGCGTTCTTTGTGTGCGTCGGCGTAGGTGACCTCGCCGGCCTGTCGCATAAAATCCTGCAGAAACGATACGTCCCAATAGGCAGCACATTAGGGCCTTCTTGTTCATCAAATCAAGTTACCAAAAACTGTCCGAAAGCGGTGAGAGATTTACTGATGCTTCAACTTTTGATATTTTTCGCCTGGGAAGTAAGTAGTTAATGAAGTACATATTATGTTGTACCAAAATGATACACAAAGCAGTCAAAGTGCAACAGTAAAGGTTGGTGTGTGTAGTCCTAGGAGTAACGCCTGAGCCTATAAACAGACCAAAGTTCCTTGGGTCTCACCTTGAGGTCCTGCCAGCTGCAGCGGCTGGACAGGTTCTCCACGATGAGGCGGTACTCAGTGCGAACCGGAGGCCCGTACTTCTCCCTGCCAGTTCCCTGCCGGCTCCCCCTGCTGCTGCTGTAGCCGCTACCTTGAGAGGGGACAGAAGCAGGGAAATTACACCTTGCAGACGCACACTTAACAGGTGAGGATTCAAGGGGAGTAAAAGAAAATCAAATAAAGAAAGTGTGGGGTGAAAGTGTACATCTGAAATGTGTACCTGATCTAGTGTTTTGGGTGTATGATTTAAATGTGATCGTATAAGGTAGCATCTATACACAATATGGAGGAGTTAATTTTCCAACTTGGGGGTTGGGACATTTTATTGAAGTTCTAGAGAATAAAAAAACTACACTTTCAGTTGAATTATTCTAAATTTCTGTATTGCTATGCAGTCAGTTTAAAATACTTATAACTGTTGACATCAAAGGTGGGAGCATGTACTGGGGCATAAATCACCAGTATAAACAATTGTACCTGGGAAAACCATAAATTAACTCAATATAATATTATAATACAAGTTTGACCGAAATGTATGATTGCTATAGGACCATGAGTCCACATTTGTAGTATGCATCAAAGTAACAAGTCACTAATCTTTACAGTATCTAGTCTTAGAATATTATATTAAAATATTCTAGGTCTTAACAGGTATCTCTGGCAAATACCTTTTACTTAGTCAAAATTAAACAATCAAATCAAACTGGGTGCTCCACACCTCTCACCAACTAGGTGAATGACACTTTCTTAACTTTTTAAGAGCCAGCTAATGCACAATTAATGCACAGCAAATGCCTCTTAAAATACAAACATGTGTGGGCTTTAACCTCTTCGACATGTCTTGCAACAGTAAAACCAACAGGATTCCTCACCATCAACCTGGTCTATTGGGGAAAAGGATGCCGTCATCATGGCTTCCCCTTAGGTCAGCCAATGGTCAAAGGGCAAAGGTCACACACACATTGTAAGGTGAAAGCCAAGGCCAAACGGGTCAGGCAGTCATCTTAGCCCCCAGTCATCTTTAGCCTCAATGGACTCGGACCAGCCCGCAGTGGACTCTTTCAAATTGAAACATCAAGCACTTTATGTTAATGTTGATATAGCTGAATACAAGTACAATAACGTTCAAATGTCTCATTCCTTTGGTTTCAATACATTATAAACTCTAGTATAAAAGTTTTTGTAACACCACACTTAAACTCAGGGTGGCAGCAAACACTTGAAACAAACATGAAATTAGAACATACTGTACTAACCAATGTTGTTTCTTCACCAGGGTTACCGGTGGTCATTCCACCCATCCTACCCAACATTAATATCCATGCAGTAGGGGTGTGCCGATAGTTATTTTGATTGCCATTGATAATGATAATCCCCCGTGGCGTCAAGAATAACAGTCTTTAGAAGGGTTTTAATAGCAAACATATTTATTAGCTGTTACTATTAATAACAACCTGTTAGTAATTTAATAAACAGGAATACAACAGGTAGGGATGTTTTTTCCTTTTAATGGTGATCCATTCCCCTGTTACTATGACCGTAGAGTGGAGCCTCTAGCGTTCAGGCAGCAATTCTATATTGTAGAGTTGCTCTTTGTTTTATATTTAAAATAACAAATAAAACACATAAAAATGATTAGTTGATCTGTCTCTGCCGATTCAGGAAGTATTTTTGTGATGCGTGAACTAAATCACATGTAGATATTTTCAAATTTCAAATGCCCTATGGAGATAAAGCTACTAGTAGGCTTTTCCCCTAACCATGTAGAAAGTAAAACACGCCTAAAGTACTACCAAGCACTCATCACCACCTGCTTTGGAACAGTGAGTGGCGCATGTGAACAGGGCGCCTATATTAGGGAAAGGGGAAGAGTTTGACACAAAACTCCTATGGTTTAACGGCTTTGTGATGGTTATACGATTATTTTTATGAGACAGTCGATCACTGAAGAAGTTAAAAATAGTACAATCGGCACAGCCCTACCGCAGAGGTACAGCCCTTTTCCTAGGTAGAGCTTAATGTCTTCTAGCCTTGTTTTATACAGTTTTGGGGTATGACAAATCCACATTGATTAACGTAATGCTAAAACCTGTTGAGACTGCATTCTGCAACAATACTTCAAATACCAAGTCCATTACGACGACCGTTAAGAAGTGTCTCCCTTTCAGAACCAAAAACATGTTTGTACCCATTCTCTATACAAGATATGGACACATACACTACCCTAGATTTTTGCCAGAATAACTGCAGGCCACTACGTGAGCAGATTGCATATCATGGATAATGTACATAACCAGAGCCATGTGTTCTTTAGAAATGAAAGGTGTCTAGAATGTACATTTTTTGTAGATTCCTAACATGCATAGGATAGCTATAAAGTAGCTTTATCCTCCGGAAAAGGTGAAACAATATTTCATTGACATGTATGGGAGGCTTGCCCCTCTTCAAACAATTTAGTTTGACAAATATACATACAAGTAAATAGAAAAAGGCACACTAAGTCAACTTTAAATTAGTGTTTTTAAAGTCCAAGATACTTTAAAATTGACACGTTTACGTCTTAAGATATTTAGTTTACGAACGGGTTCGCTGAATATATATTACGCCAACATAGTGGGCTGGAATTATACTGGCAATATGACAGATATGCAGTCCTTTATAAATCTGTCTATGGCGGGTTAAAAGTCGATAACACGTGTACAATAATTTCATTACGGTAAATAAACACGGTCTATCATAAATGGCAAAACAAGCGTGGCGTTGGATGCATCATTATTGGACTCACTACTTCTTCCACCACCACCATCGCGGCCCCCGCCTCCTCCGCCGCCACCTCCTCCATAACCGTAGCCGTCTCTCCTCGGCCCCCGGGCGTGCTCGATGATCACCCGCTCCCCGCACAGCTCCTTGCCGTTCAGCTCGTAAACGGCATCATCTGCATCCCGGTTGTCCTCGAACTCCACAAAACCGTACCTGCAGGGACACATGACGCTTGTGTTCATGGGTGCTGGCCAACATATTATTTATATATAAATAACACACACTCCATAACTCCATTACCAAGCCCATATAAACTCAAACATGCACGATAGGTACATTTGTGGGAAAGGCCTATCCAACTCAATCTGATATTCCTCAAAAGGCGTCACGGCATTGCATGGCCACTGACTTTTTATTTGAAGACACGACTGATTATTCAACCGAAGCATCTGGACGTGCTGGTTGGGTAACGTTAAGCCATTGACCGTAAGAGAACATTTACGAATCAAACTGGACCCTGAACTGTAAGGTTAACCAAAGTATTTGGCTAGATGCTTCTTTAGCTGTCGGAGTAAACAACACGTATTGCAACCGTACAATCAACAAGTTCAAGCACACTTGTACGATTGCATGCGGATGCGTTTGCTGAAAGTCGTGTAATGTTAGCATGGCCTATTAATCGAAAGCTTACCCGTTCTTTAGGTCGACTTCCAATAATTTACCATATCCGCTGAAAAACCTCTGGAGGTCTTTCTCTCGGACATGGTAGCTGAGCTTGCCGACATACACACGCGGCATGTCTGAAGAATATGAAATTTCACCTAGTCTTTTCCCGCAGTATTAGTTAATCACGAAGTGTGCTACCAAAAAAAGATCGTAGCCTCGTGCGAGCGGGAACCGAGAAGCATACCGCAAATGGCTGTTCCTTCGTTGCTCCTTGCTTCATCTACCTCTTGTATTTATATTGTCGGTCGCTGCCTATCTTATTGGTGCGTTACTGCCACCAACTGGACTGGAGTGTAGATGATTGACTTGAGCGTAGATGACCAACAATTATCTTCTTGGCTATGTCTTGGCTTGCAGAATGGATATCCCCTCATGAGCGGAATATACTATGTGTTCTGTAGAAATGTGGGTGAGATAATGTTGATGAAACAATACAAAATGGAAAAAAAAATATTTAAATTTAAAATATTGAGGCAGACCCACTGCCAACATCATTAATCGTTGGGAATAAAGATAATACACATACATATTTTATGAGTTTATTCAATAATTGAGGGCAGTGCAATTTACAGATTAAAATAATCACTCTCAAAATCAGAAAGAGCAAGGATGCATCATCTTAGACAATAAAAGATGGCTGACGACACTAGTCACACAAGTAACATGAAATGGTACGATTCACTCATCATTCCCTACACCATATAAAGTGAACATTACACTACTTATGGAATAAGAATATTCAGGAATTCTGACTATAATTATGTGCTGAGCATCCATCAGTATAATGGTATAGGTCACATAAACAAGCAGAGATGTGTTAGATTTCACAGGTTGAGCTGTCAGGTGTAGTTTCAGTAAGGCTCGGGAACCATATTTGTACTTTGGTTACTGAGTAAAAAGTAATGCACTATACAGGGCACAAGTGGACCAATTCGAACAGAGCCCATGCCTAAAGTTTGCTCTTGTCCTTGGGGGCTGTTAAACGGATAAGCCCTTCCTGGCAACAGGAGGCAGCCAACACCCCATCTCTTCTCCACAGCCGTCCCTGGACAAGTCCTCGGCTGCCCCCTAGAGGGAATCAAGTTACATAATGTCAGTCAGTTCAGAGTGTTTTTCTTTTTGGGCAATTTGTGAAGCAGACACGAAGAACAAAAGTATTATGCATGTATTCATTAATAGGAAGGCAAAATACATACCTGAATTTTAATAGTGGAAAATGAGAATGTCACAAGCAACACACTGACCTGCCCACGGACTCTCGACCTCGTACAGCATCCATTCGTCAGCGCGGAAGGTGTTGTGGAACCACATGGCATGGTCCAAGGAAGCCATCATTTTCACCCTTTTAGCGGGATAGGACGTCAGTGTGGTGCCCAGGAAGGAGTAGTCTGAAATATAGGCGGCCACGCAGACGTGAAGCTTCATGTTTCCTTCCCCTTTTGAAAAAACGATAAAAGATATCATTATATATTATTTCAAGAAAAAACAAAGTTAACAATAATTCATCAAATAGTAATATATGTACATATACTGTACATATGAGACAAGAGTAAACAAATGGGGATGATCTGTAATGGAAGAAGAAGAAGAACCTAGAGACAAACTCATAGTGAATTCAGAAACATGTCATTGAGGAATCTTGCTCAAGTATGCCTACAGAATAGGCTTTGGACATTAGGGATTGACCCCTTTACCTTGGGAGTTGAAACACAATAGTCACTACACACTAACCTTACAGAAGTGGTTTGGAAGCAAGATAAAGGCGTTTGCTTTTTGCCATACCTATGTGTCCTCGGGCACGGACCCAGAACATTCTCTTGGGTTCTGTGGTGACCGCTCTGGAGAACTGTAAAGGGTTGACGGGCCGGACTTCAATAGGTACCTCGTTAGCCAACACCTTGTTGAATCCCTGTTTCACCTTTTGCTCCAGGTCAGGTTGTCTGCTCCATTCAAGTACAAATTATGTCACATGTTAGATTCCTGGCAAATGGAGTTTGATCTGCCATCTTTGGAAAGCAAGATATGGAATCGCAACAAAAACATGAGTTTTACTACTACTAACGACAAGCAGGGATTTATTCTTTAAAAAATCGTTACGGAGCAGGTTGGGGTTAGGGATCCTGCTCAAGGATGCCTACAGAAAACTGCACCCCAAGAAGTAAATGATTGAACATATATTAAATGATACGAGAAAGATTATGTTGTCGGTTTAGATATGGCCATATCATACCAAGCGGCCATTATCATTAGCATCTGCTATTGATGTATTAATCCCAGACAGGAAACATGGGAACTATGTATGTTTCGAGTAATAAACAGCACTAAGTTAAAATACAAAAAGAATTATGCCTCAAATAATCAAAGAATTATGATACGATTTGTACACAGTTCCATTTGAACGCATTTCCCAGCAGTGTGAAGCTCTGTACCCGAGGACAAAGCGAATGAGATCCTCCAGTGAGAGCAGGTCCTCTGGCGGTGGGACCTCGGGCATGGAGAACTGGTGCATTAGAGGGCTGGGCTGGTCCAAGTGGAATGAAGCCTGGAGGACCAGTATAGGCTCCCCACGCTGGATGGCCTTCACCGAACGCACACAGAAACTACGGCCGTCCCGGACGCGATCGACATTGTACAACACTGGGATGTCTGGGTCCCCTAGGAACAACCCCCCCCCCCCCCCCCCACACACACACACACACACACACACACACACACACACAGCTTAATTATGTTCTGGTAGGTAGATACTGTATATCCACATGGGAATCAACATTGCAGGCCAAGACATAACCCATGCAGACATAAAACAAAAGTACAGATAAGAACAGAATAAATATAAAGGCTATGTTGTCCTATATTTTAGCAGCAGAACCTATTATAGCTGTTCTATTACTTTGGTGTTTTATGTTTATACTTAATTTATTGTATGTTTGTACATCAGTGTAGTATTATTAATGATCCGAAAAGAGGGAGACAGCCTAATTAGTTGTAGTGTCTCTGAAAGCAATGTATCTTACCTGCTCGTACAAAGTAGCAGTGAAGAGAATGTGCATAGAGATGATCTCCTACAGATTTTGCGGCGGCTACAAGGGCCTGACCAATTATTTGCCCTCCGAATAAACGCCGACTAAGGGGTATCCAGTGGTTTTTTCCGCTGGATAAAAGGGGAGGTGTGTTCTGTAAAGCTGAGTCAATGTAATTTACATTGATAATGAATGCATTAAAAAACATTTCCAACATATGTAAAGGGAATCTGACTACTAGGCCTATCTTCAGTTATGGCAAACATATGGTCAAGTAAGGAGATTGAATGTGCAATGCATAACCTTGGTTCTACCTGTAAAGACCGACGTCGATCTCCTCTAACTGTAACACACTGGTGACAAGGATGCTTTTTAGGTCCCGAGAAAGCATAGGTGGACATTCAGGTAAAGGGTCTCCATCTGCTTTCTCATCATCCTCACTCATGTTCATGAGGACAATGGTTTCATGAGCAATGAACTTTGCAGAAGTTTGTTTTGACGTGTGCACAATTTCTTCTTTTCCTGTAAATTGTTTCCAAAACCAAATGTGCAGGTGCGTTGGTGCCACCTATTGACTGTGGAGTCGCATTGCCTTCTAATTTGCAACAGCGTCTAGCTGCAAACCTCCAGCTTAATAAGCGTATTATATGTGCCAGTGTCTTAAAAGTCTCCATAACTTTCACCATGTTGGCCTCTACCTCCATCAATCGGCACCCTTGCTGGGCACTCCCAGACACGGCTTCCACCATCTCCATCTGTGTGTCCATGGGTCCATGAGTGTGTACACCCACCGCCTGTTAAATCAGAACGGTGACTGGGGCCCTAGTCAGCATGCTGGGGAAGAGAGTACTGCCGCTGAAGGCAGGGAACACCCCAACCACTCAAGAGTTTTGGTTTGATAGCATCAACGAAAACTGGATGTCTTTCATCCTTTTCCCAAAACAAACAATGGGAACCGCTTTGTTTTTGTGGCTATGGAACATTTAACCAAATTGCCAGAGGTGTATGCAGTCCCTGACCAGAGCGCTGCTACCAGAGTGTGCATGTGTGAAATGTTGCTTAAGTTCAGGGTTCCTGAGGAACTATACAGTGATCAGGGACCCAACTTGGAGGCGCAGGTGTTCACTAAAGTGTACCAGCATATTGGGGTGAGGAAAATGAGGACAACGCCTCTCAACCCTCAGAGTGACAGATCTACAAACCAATTTGTGTGGGTCTACAGCCCCATTTGGAAAAGAGTGTTTCCCCAAAAATGATTCACAAACCAGTGGGCCAGCTCTGTGTGTTGGAGAATCTTTCGGATGTTGTGTACCGAGTGAAGCGGTGTGTCAGTGGGCGGCAGGGGGATCTGAATTGGGACCTCTCGGCTTAAGGATCTGCAGACCAATCCAGCTCACCGGGCAAGGTTCCTCCAACATCCACAAGTACTCTTGACGAAACGGAAAGTGGGGAACAGGGGCCTGCGACTCACTGGGTTCTTAGGTGTAAGGGACAGCTTCCCAGTCGCTGTAAGGAATTTATTGGCAGGCGTTGGATGTTTGTTTGCACTGGTGCTGCTGTCCCCAACCAAAGAAGGCCTACAGCATCTTCTGCAAAGTTTGTCTCCAACCTGGCCCATGACAGTGAAACTAAAATAATGATATTTGAAGAAAGACCCAGCCTCCACAAATACAATTTCCCCTAGACACTGTTACTCTAGAGCAAAAAAAACAACGGTGAAAGACCTGAAAGACAAGGCAAGGAGGGACTTTTCTGCCATACAAATAAGCATCAAACTAGAAATCTCACAAGCCCCTCACCAACAGAGAGTTGCATCTAGAAAATAGTCCCCTTAGAATACTGGTCCTGGGACATCAGGCTAAACCAAATTGTAAGTAAAACAAAGGGAAGGTTTTGGCATGTTTCCTTGTCCCTAAACAGTGACTACACAGTTGCAGAATACCTGATCCCCATGACTGACCAAAAGCTAAGAAAATCCTTGAACAGGTACAGACTCAGTGAACACAGCCACAACATAGCACATCTTTGTTAACATAAAATTTAAATTTTTCTGTCTGTTCACAACGATTGCACTATACCCCCAAGACCTCCATACTGTTAATACAGTGTATGTACGCTGTATCTTTACTTTATCAGGGGATATTTTAAACTTTTTATACACTCTGAGAGTCCTATTCCATATTTGACTTGTATAGTTTTTAATATTCAACTTTTGGATATGTATATATTTTGTGTTTTACTTTTGATATTTAACCTTATTCATGTTTTTATTTTGGCCTAATTTTTCACCTGCTTGCCAACGTATCGTTTTTCTCACATGCCAATAAATCTTTATGAATTAAAACCGAATCAAACTGAAAGGCCTGAGCCTGAAAGTCTGCAGCTAGAGACCCTTCTCGAACTAAAGTGGACTTGTGGAAAGACATGCTCGTGGACCTCGCTGCGCGCTCCCGATAATAAACTTGTGACGCCTTCATCCGGGACTCTGGTACCAACTCGCTCTCCAAGATGGCGGCGTCAGGTGAGGTTTATGTGGGTGAACGATCTGGGTCGTTTAGGATATTTCAGAGTGTATTATCTCGACCATACATCGAACGGAGAGCTTACATCATGCCTAACATCTGTTTTAGTAATCGGTGTTATTGTCGTACGAGAACGACCACGCGTGGCGGTTGTTGGTCCCAGTAAAGTCGCAGCGGCCGAAAGAGCGGTATGTGCGAGGGAACGACTTGCACGATTTAGCCATCTCTGCGCAGATATCGCGGGAATTCCTTTATTCACAGAATATTATAGTCGCTTCTGCGAATACCGGCTCAAATATTTTCAGAGTACTCTGTTTATGATTGATTTGGTGTCATGTTATGAAGTGTCGCCCACTGCGGAAAGAAACGCCACATTGTGTCTTCGTCGCCTCGGTTCGGGCATTTCTTGGAGGAGGGGTCGACTTGAATAATGTGCGCTTCCCACGGAATTCCCCACGTGCGCCACTTAATTCGGCTATGTCCGTGTTTAGTAGCCGATGGATAAATACCATACTAGCGGTGTCTGTCGCATTCAAAAAACCCTTGACAGTGTGTTCCAACTTTGATCCGCATGTGTGTGTCTTTAACTTGTATGCTGCTGCTTACTAGTGGCGCATTCTGGTGCTGGCGCAGCCATGAGCGCTAGGCCCTAAAACCTGACCAGCTAAGCAGGGGATACTTCCCCCGTCAGCAGTCCTATGCTGACTATGCTCGCATAAAGACAATGGCGGGCTACTTGGCTAGCAAGTCAACAGACTGATTTCTTTTTCTCATCATACGTAACGTCTGAATAACATCTTGGGAGCTAGATTAGTCACTGTAAATGCATCTACGATACGGTGTACATGTCTCAATGCAGTACCACGGGTGCGATTGAGTGATTAATTGGTTTTCATTCATCTTTGTGTTTGGGTACAGCAGTGCTCAAAGTGTAAACAGCAAGTGTGTGTAGGGTATGTGTATGGCTTTTGCGCTTTGTGAAAGAATGCCCTGACTGCCTGGATTTTTGACAATAAAGCTTACTGGGAGCTTTGTCCTTCTGACCTCCCTCCCCAGGATCAAAACAAACCGCCGTCCAACCCCCCACAAACGGCCATTGACTGAATACAGAAACTGAACAAACAAGTTTCTTTGAAAAAATGCATCCAAATTATATCTTCTAATACTCTCAATGCATGCATGTCACAAGTAAACAGGTGCGCACTTGTCCTCCATTTTCTTTTTATATTCAGTTTGCAACCAACAGGGCCATTGTTGGACATTTACTGACCACTCCCTATGTTATGAGCAGGACATACTTGAATCATTGATTAGTTAAACATTTTCTTTCAGACAAGGAATTCTCCATCAGGGTAATACATTCCTTATCTTGGTCGGCACACTGCATTTCCTATATCTCACAGGGACAGGTCGTAGTTAACTGAAGCACGGCCACTGAACTGTTAATCTGGGGACAGACAAAGCTGTCAACAAAAGCAGGGACTCCTGCTCTTATTGTGTTGTTGAATAGGGGATGTTGGTGCATTTCCCTGCCGTGTTCTCTGTTTTTACCTTAAATATGTCATGATACCTTCCTGTTTACCAGCATGGATTTATAAAGCGGTAGGAAAAGGATTTCCATCTTCAGTTTCCAAATGAAAGTGATGTTAACTCCTTTCTTTGTTTTGTGTGTCTTATAGCAGCTAAAAAGAAGGGGAATAAGAAAGGGAAGACCTTTTCCTTGACTGACTTCCTGTCTGAGGACAGTGGAGGAGGAGGAGGAGGAGGGGAAAGGGGAGGGAATGCCCCACCTCCCAACTACCCCGCCAAGTCTACCAGCTGGGCCGATGAGACTGATGACCTGGATGGAGATGGTGCGCACATGCACGCACACTGTTCACCTTCAAAATATCTTCTAAATGATGATATGATGATGCGTAAAATGTGGAGTTAGTCAGTCGTATCACAGCTTTTCATTTCACAAGCACAACAATAGCAAGTCTTGTATTCGTTAAGAACAGTAAAGCTCTTTTGTTGTCGTCATTGTGGAGTTAAAGGACCCCTTGTGGTCCACAAGCATGTACATGACCACGGGTACACGATAACATGATTGTTGTTGGCTACTATCTGTCCATGCAGTCTCCACCTCCTGGCACACAGAGGAGGATTCGTTCCGGTCGTCCATCGACCGCTCCATTCTGCCAACCGCTCCGCGCTCGGCCCGCGAGCCTGATGTGGACCGCGCCCGGCTGCCCCGCAGCCCACCCTACACCGCCTTCCTGGGCAACCTGCCCTATGACGTCAGCGAGGAATCCATCAAAGACTTCTTCCGTGGCCTGGCAGTAAGTGTCCCATGCAGATTCTCCGGTTGCACCATATTTTAATTTAATGTTCATTTGCCCGATATTGTGGTTATTCATTGTGAAAAACTGAATACGTATTAAATTACGCTTGTTTGGCGCTTACTAAAAAAAATAATAATAATGCATTTGCTGAGTTGTAGTCATTTGTTTCTGACCTTTTAACTTGGGCAAAATGAAGATTTTGACAAATAAGCAATTAATTGTGCACTCACACTCTACGGTCTGCTGTGCCTCCGCTGATCTTTGCCAGCACTTCAGGCACTGTTTTCGGCCACCCTGGTTTTCATTCAAATCGCACCCAGGACCCAAATGACATGTCCTTTATGGTGTTTTTTTAGCCCAGAAACGATTGGGCATTGTCATCTCTAGCAGCAGCAGTAGTAGTAGTAGTAGTCATTGCACTACCATGCAAGGTGAAACCAAGTGTCTAAAGGTATCTCAAGTAAGGAAAGAACTGAGTACAGTTTGGAACAATGTGTTTCCCTGAATTGTTAAGTTTGGTTGTTTTGTGATGGAGGATAGTGTTGTCCTTTAGGCAGATTACACATGGAATACAAAAAAAAACAAACAAATTGCCCGCAGTTGCCATGCAACTTGCCCGCTTCCTACGAGAAGCTTTCTACCTCCTCGGTTTTTTCCTACTCTCTTTATGGAGCTTATTGCAAACGAGGTCTATTAAATTCGCCATGACTGAACGGTGGCGTTTGCCTGGTGCATGAGGCTTCTGAGCGTTTTAGTTTTTTATTTTGTGGCCATTTTTGCCTAAATATTCTAGTCTCTCTATGATTTGATGGAACTCTTTGGGTTCTTGTCTTAATGTATTTATTTTGGTCATGCCAGTCAACCATGAATTAATTCCTTCACTGTTCGTTTTCTGCATGCATTAATCAATTTGATTACAAAATGTTAATATCATTTATATAATCTTGTGTCAATAACAAGTCTGCTTGAGTAGTAGTGGTGGTAGAGGAATGAAACAGTTAGGGTTGGGTTTCCATTCATTTATCGAGGGCTAATGAATCATTGCCGGCTAAACATTGCTGCAACAAAATAGGCAAGATAATAGCTACGGTGTTCCTTGAAATGCTCAGTCAAAGAAAGTTGATTTCCAATTGGTGACATGCAGGTGACGGAAGGCCAGTCACAGTTCACCCAGTGTCACTACTGTGTCACCTTAGCGAGTCCCTGTTATGTCATTGATCTAATGTACTTTTCCTCCATCTCCAGATCAGTGCTGTGCGTCTCCCCAGGGAGCCCAGCAACCCAGAGCGCCTGAAGGGCTTCGGCTACGCAGAGTTTGATGACGTGGATTCCCTTCTGGGGGCCCTGAATCTGAACGAGGAGGTGAGCCGTTTTGACTCTTGCTAAACCTGTACATCAAGAAGGGTTTCCCTTTGTTTATCAGAATACTAAATGATTGGCGAGCCGCTCCAGAATTTTATGAAATGTTATGAAGTCGAAATTACATAACTCTGCATAACTGTCGCTCAACTAAACACAAAATGTATGAGCAGAGCAAGTGGAACAGTGACAGGCCATCAATTACTCACAAAGTCATGAGCACACCAAATATCAGCTCATGTAGGGATGCAAGAAATGACCAAAAAACACGGATGGAAAACACTGTCCAGTGGAGTACACAAGTACCCTTGTACTCTCTTTGTGGGTGTCTTTCTTGAAGTCTGATAGTTCCCACCAATGAACAGATATGGTCAGTTTATCATTTTATGATAAACAACAAACAATTGTATGCAGGCTGTGTGCGTAACGTTCACACTGGACCTCCACTGCGTTCTTTATTACATTGTAGAGCTGGCGCGATACACTTCTAAACAGCAATTTGACTGTAATGTCCGTTTATATCCCGAGATACTTTGAAACGTAAGACAATTGACCGTTTTGACCGTTTAAAGTGTTTTAGTTTGGTAGCTTTTAAGGGGGTAATTGTAGGCCACGGAAGGTATACCGTATTAGACACACGGGACTCATACTGGTGATTGCGTCTATTTCGAAGTGTCTGATCACTGAAATTCGTAGTGTGAAGTTGAGAATCCAATAAATTTGCTTCTTAAATGAAACCACTTTGAAACATAAACTGGTATTCGAGACGTGGGATTATTTGAATAAACCACCACAGCACCGCCATGCTCCTGTACATTTCACTTTCGGTTTGGATGTTGGGGCCTTCCTGGTCATCTTGTCAAACTTTGTGACATGGGGAACTTTCTTTGATTTTAATGGCAGCTCCAAAACGTTGCTCCAATGCATATATTTGATTGCTATTCATCACCAGGCCACTTCTGGTCAACCATGAAAGAGCCTTGGCGTGAAAACAAGAAATATTGAACAGTCTCAGCCTGCAATCTCTGCCCCTGGGGCTAAAAGACTGCAGTGACCTCTGTTAGTAATGGGTCAGAGAGGCATTATGTTAAGTGTATGTCAATATGTACTCAAGTTTGTTTTGCAGGTAAGTCTCATTTTATTCAATATCCCTTAGTTATGAAACAAAGTTCTCTATCTTTGTATATGACAAGCGCAACCTATTATGCTATTGGGACATCCCATGGAAGGGTTTTCTCTTGGGGAAAAAAGCCTTTGTAAAAGCCATTGTCCACAAGGTATGATGGTGCTGACTCAGACTTATCTATTATTTTTTTATGTTCTGCCCCATGTTGCCTCCAGAACCTTGGAAACCGAAGGATCCGCGTGGATATTGCAGACCAGTCTAATGACAAGGGTAATTTATTTGTAGTATGCACATTTGGATTGCTATTGGGTCATTAAAAGACGATGCTGACCATTAACAGTTATGCCTTTCACTTTATCTTGGTGGATCTTATGAGACAGGTCACAGACTTCACTCTTGTGTGCTGCCTTCTGTCTCCGCCTGTCCGTCTCTTCCTGTCGCCTACCTCCTCCCCTCTACTGTCTGTCTCCTCCTGCCCTCTCCTGTCTCCTCCTGCCCTCTCTTGTCTCTGTCTCCTCTTCCTGTCTTAATGTCTCCTTCTTCTGTCTGTGTATCCTTTCTCAGAAAGGGACAATGGGCAGATGGGGGGTCGCGACCGAGGAGGGCGCATGTCCGACCTGGGTCCTGACAAGACTGACACGGACTGGCGAGCCCGCCCTGTCAATGAAGACGACGCGCCTCCCAAGAAAGAAGATGCGTTTGGCGAACGTGAGACCTGCCCCAGTGTTGCCTCTTGGATAACATTGCATGTTATGTTTTGAGGGGGGCAACATACTTGGAAGCTTAAAACGTGTGTGTGTGTGTGTGTGTGTGTGTGTGTGTGTGTGTGTGTGTGTGTGTGTGTGTGTGTGTGTGTGTGTGTGTCAAATGAAAGCCTTAAATTGGGCTATTTACGTCTACTATCGTAATAAGGGTGTAATGGACAGTGGTGTCAGCTGATTCTTAAAGTGCTACATGGAGAAAAGAATTACAATAGCTGGCAGGATTTCCTCAAGCTTTTGTTCTTCCGCTGAAGACACTTGATCATTCAGCAGACCGCCCAATTGAGCTCGTCTCGGCAGTGCTATGAATCATTTGGATCTATCGGCATCAAACCTTTCTATCTCGTGGCAGGCTCAAGAGACCGCTTCGAATCCGACCGCTTCAAAGACGGGCCACGCCGCGACAACGACCGCTACGAATCAGGTGGCGGACGAGACCGCTTCCGGGAACGCTACGATGCTGGGGACCGCAGAGACTACGACAGGGGAGGTAAGAGACGTCCTGGGACTCATGCCGATCTGCTGTACGTCTCTGTTATGGGCTTCTCTAGCTGATGCAGCATGGCGTCAACACTGCCGGGGGGGTTTGATACCAACTGGGGTAGGACTACAAGATGAATTGCATATTAATGTAGATCGTGCTATTGACCTCTTCAATGAACTAATCATAAAAGGTAGCAATTAAGGATAATTATAATAAACTAAATGCATCAAAGTTTGTGCGTTTGGAAAAACTCGTTGCAAACCATTACAACTCGGCAATTGTTTGAACATTATACTTTCTTATACAGCAGGCGCCACAGAATCATGATTTAACTGATAATCGGTTAATCAACCTTAATAATCACAATTATCATTTGTTATAACCATGGCGCCGCCCTTACTAAAACGTATGCGCTCACGGTGTTGTCGATAAGATGACACCACATGGTGTTCATTATTTATATTGGCCTTGCAGCCACTGTTTAACAACTGAAACATGGATTCCTGTCATACAGACCTCAATACTTCCCTGTCTCAGCCATACCTATTTTGAAGTGCCTGTGAACCTAAAATCGTTTCTGAAAATCCTACCCCAGAAGTCATACATTTTTTTCATGTTGTCTGCGATTCTCCATCCACTTTCATGTTTATCCCCCGATAGGCTTTAAGTGTGAACATATCAGAATTGCAACCTTAACAGGAATTTAAGCGCCATCCATTGGGACCCATTATATTAAAGGTCCAATGACATGACACCAGGTGTGGTGGGATTAGCCGTTACAAGCCGTTTTGGAAATCTTGCCCTTCCACCTAGATGTGTGACAGATAGATGAGCAACGTTTACTTCAGTCCACTGGGTAGGCTGGTAGACTGATCTATCCAGCACACATCTAGGTGGACACGCCCACATGTGATGTCATAAGGGGAAGATTTCCAAAACGGCTTGTAACAGCTAATCACACCACACCTGGTGGCATGTCATGGGGCCTTTAAACACTAAATAAATTCAAATGTAAAATCCTCCGACGTGTGTAGTCTATTTACTACGCAGCGCTCCATGGCTTTATATTGAACCTATGCAATAACCGTGTCAGACTCGACGAAGACTGCATATGAAACCCACTGATGTTCTCCAACCAGCACGTATGTGATATGTTGCCTAGCCTGTAGAGTAGAATGCACAGTGGCCGATTAAGTTAATCTAAAGATGACGTGGTGATTTATTTCCCCAACGATTTGTCATACAGTTGGTTGAAATTTCAGCCAACCAAGATTTTATTATGTTGACCCTACTCCCAAAGTAGTTGGCATTCTTTTTCTGAAGTGGAAAAGAATGTCACGATGACGATGCCTTTTAGTATACACTTCGATGTCATGAAACAAAGGAAGAATTACCTGCCTGGTAAGTGGATGTGTAAAACGGTCAGGGCAGCAGTTATTGTTATAGTATAACTACAGTGTGCATGTGGATTTATGGAGCAGCACTTGTTTCGATTTTCCGACTGTTGGTCATGCTCCTCGACCACTAACGTTAGCCCGTAACGTCACGGTTTTTGTGGAGCTCGGTCTGGGCAGCGATGGATTTAAATGTTCCTGTCCGAGAGAGGGATACGCTTACTTATAGTACAATGTCATTTTAAATGCAACATCCTTCACATCGATGGTACTTTTAAGTTTCATAAATGGGTCCTAACCATTGGGATGTGTCTTTCGAATTCGAACTGAAACAGTGAGTTTACCTGCATTTTAAGTCAATCAGACAAGATTATATTTCTTGTGGCCCTGTTTGAGCCAATCAGATTAGGATTTATAATTTAACAGACCCTAACACGTTATATATTCCCTGCTAGGTTTTGGCTCCCGTGGAGGTGATAGTGCCGGCGGAAGCAGCAGCCGCCGTGCTTTCGGAAGTGGCTACCGCCGCGACTATGATGACGCTCCGAGTAGAGGTGGCTATGGTGAGCGGGAGCGCTATGGCGGCGGGGAGCGCGAGGACCGGTACGAGAAGCGCGAGGAGAGGGGGGGTGAGGGTAAGAACAAATATCAATGTTACCCATGCCCGTTCTTACACGGTTTCATTATGTGTGCAGTTCATACCGTCAGAAACACCCAACATAATGTATATGCCTGAATGAGCTGTGAGCTTAAGTACTGCTGCAGTCCTTCCAGTCATTTCTTTTGTAACCCATTCAAATACTGTGTACATGAATTGGAATCAAATCTTCAACATGTATTTAGATGCAATCATTCCATGTGGTCCTATTCATGCCATGACCTCCTCTTCTGATGTGCCCCCGCCTCCCCACAGCTGCCACAAGCAGGCCCCGGCTGAACCTAAAGCCCCGTAGCGTGCCCAAAGAGGAGGAGCAGGGTGGTGCTGGTGGCGTAATCAGCGGAGGGGAAAGGCCTCCAGCGCCCCCTCCCAGCTCTGGAAGCAGGGCCTCCTCCATCTTCGGTGCGGCCAAGCCAGTGGACACGGCGGCCAAGGAGCGAGAGGTTGAGGAGAGGCTGAAGAAGGAGCAGGAGAGGCTGGTGAGGCAGCTGGAGGACGACAAGGGCAGAGGCCTCGACAGGAAGCCCCGAGATAGAGACAGGTTAGAGGCGAAAGCAGAAACCCACACCCCATCTGACCATACCACTAGTACAATCCTATATCTTCATTTGAAGTGGATGCCGGCAATGGGAGCATAGCCTTGACTCCAAATGAGGGAAAGGGGAAACGCTTTACCCAATACTACACTGATTGACGTTCAACACGCGTGACTACTTGGGTGGTTATATGTGTGTATTCACATCTTGAAAGAGGTAACTTTCTTTGAAGGCTGTTCTGATTTCCTAGCATCTTGTGTGTCTTCAGGGACCCAAGCTGGCGCACTGAGGAACCGCAGGCAGAGCGATCTCGCACAGGGAGTGAGTCATCACAGCAAGGGAGCACCTCTGGGAGAGGTAGGTTATCAGAACCTCGGGTGAACTGTTGGTGTTTGTGTGGAGCATAGCACACGTTTTAAAGGTCTTGGTTTGATGAAAAGGAATAGTGGCAGTGATTCAATGATTTGTAATTTGACAATGGGCTCAGAAATATGTCTAAAATGAGTGTTGGTTCCATGTCCTTTTTTTTTATCTGCTAAAAGACAAGGGGGGCCATTAAAAACGATCCGAGGGCATTTTATTTTAAAGAGTTACAGGCGCCATGTAGTCAATGAAACCTGTGTATTCTCTTAAGAAATGGACTGAGCATCTTTACGTTGGAATAGTGTGGTTGTGCTTCTGTCCGTTTCCTGCGAAAGCCTCCGTTCCCCGACTGTAACTCCATGTTGTTAAGCTCTCTCAAATCGTCTGAAAAGATGGCTCTCCTTGCCCCGCACCAGGCACGCGGCGCCGGGAGAGCGAGCGCTCCGTGGACGGCGAGGTGTTCAGCGGGAGGGAAGAAGAGTGCGCCTCCCCCGGGGGGACCTCCCCGCGCCCCCTCTCCACCGGCTCCGCCTCTTCCAAGGAGCCGCTGAAGGTGGTGCCCGCCCCCCCTCCGAAGGAGAACGCCTGGGCTAAGCGGAGCGCGGTCAGCACCAGCTCCAGCGACAAGGACGGCCTCTCCTCAATCTCCCCCAGCAGTACAACTCCACCTAAACTCAGGTCAGGAACCGGATGGGCGATGGCTACAGGATAGTGTAGCAGTGGCTGATGCGGTGTGGTTTGGGCCCTCAGCCGTAAAGGAGACGTATTATACCACCAGGTGTGAGTGTGATCAGCCTTACAAGCCCTTTCGAAAATCTGCCCTATATGACATCACTAGTGGGGGTGTCCACCTCGATCTGTGCTGGATAGATCAGTCTACCATCCTACCCAGTGGAATGAAGTAAACGTTGCTCATCTATCCAGCACAGAACTAGGTGGACACGCCCACTAGTGATGTCATATGGGGCGGATTTTCGAAACGGCTTGTAAGACTAATCGCACTCACACCTGGTGGTATAATATGTCTTCTTTAATGTTAGTTTGGTTCCAGCGATATGTCTCTGCAATGTCTCTATGCTCAGCAAGATGCCCAAGCCCTTCGAGCTCCTTGGTGCCTGTGTCAGTCACTATGAGCCTCTTTGGATACAAATGTCCCCTAAATAAGCATTCCTTGGTCAAAGGATCTTATGGCTACATACTTATGGATGTTAATTTCATTGCATTGTAATATTCTAGTCCTTTCTTTTCTAAGTTTATTGCGCAAAATGACAATCGATTGCTGACTGTTGCAAACACATGCTCCAAATCTGACTTGGGTCATTAGCCCAAAAACAGACACGCATGTTAAAACATTGACCTCATGTACAAACAATATTTATATCAGTAGTTATGGAAAGAAATGCTGTACACAAGGGATTATAGAGTGCAGTGGGGGGCCGGGGCACTTGGACGGTCTCCATCCCTTATGAGCTAACCGCTAATTGATCATGTCCCGACCCAGAGCTGAGTCACTCCTCTTGGTTTCCATCAGCATTCAGAAAGTTTGTGACCTTTATTTACCACCTTTTTCTTTATATCTCCAGCGCCACAAATTCAGCAGATGAAAGAGGATCTGGAAAGGGTAAGGCTCACTGATGCCCGCTACAAGCCGATGGACCTGACTGTTGTCGTTTTTTGTTTTGTTTGTCATGTCAAGCCGTGCGATGTACAGCATCCATTAAACCGCTGAGCCCCCCCCCCCCCCTTATCGCACTACTAACGTCCAGGAGTTCTGTGTGAATTGCGCTTTAAAGAGTTTGCTTTGCATTCTAACCCCCCCCCCCCCCCCCCCCCCCCCCCCCCGCGGGCGTTGAAAGAGGCTTGCGTTGCAGCTGGAAGACGCCGGAGGGCTAGCGGGTAGCCGCGTGTCGGTGGGCCGACGCGAGCGTTGCTGAATGCCTCGCTGTTGCTCTGGGTGAAGTGTGGTGTGCAGCCTGGTGTGCGTCGTAGTAGTCATGTAGTCGCTGATCCCTCACCTGTATGGCCTGTCCTTACAGACGAGCATAAGGCTGACGGTGTGCGACGGGACCGGGGTCCCCCGCGGGGGCGTGGGGGGCCCGCAGGCCCCGAAGCTGGGCGGGGTCGAGGAGAGGCTCCCAACAGAGACCGGCGGAGGGAGGCCGACAGGTCAGCCAATCGAAGCTAGCGACTCGAAGCTGGCCTTGAGAGAGCGAGAGAGAGAGAAAGAGAGCATCTGTTTATTCCTCATATACTCAGCTATACAACTGGTGTGTGTCATCTGCTCTTTCCCGTGGGGTGTTTAGAGATAAAGCATTGTACCATCCCTAGTGTACTTTGTTATTTTTATTTTATTTGATTCTCAGAACCAATGACGATGCTAAATCACTGTCTATTGTTTCACATTAATCAAAATCAGTGAGCCTTCATATTAATCCTTATATGCAATCGATCGTGTATAGTCACGCAAGTTGCGATAAATTGGCAGACTTGCACTCTTGGTTACAAGAGACCGAAGTGCAGTTAATGTTCTCCCAGCCCCTGGTGGCATTATGTGAGCTGGTTTCCATTAACAGTTGGCCAGAGAGGTCTGTTGGGCAATGATTTGGGGCTTCAAAAAGTTTGAATCATCCTTCTGTCAGCGCTCTGGTCTGAACGGTTGTTCTTTCTGAGTGAGTGTGTGCGTGAGTGTCTTTCTCCAGTGACTCCCTGGCCCCTCATCTCTGGGCTTTGGAGGACCTTCGGCTGGCCTCTAAGGTTAACCTTAGTGTTGGTTCTGATTGTAGAAAGGATAACAGAAGAGACCGAGACTCCAGACCACCTGCAGAGCCAAAGAAATACGAAGAGAGCCCAATCCCCGTGAGTCCTGAGCGGAGTGACGTTGATGTGTGACTCACCCCTAGAACTGACTCCCCCCTCCTCCCATCCCCGTGTTATCTCCCACATCTAGCACGTAGACCACCCCTTATACCATATTTTAAAAAATGGTATGCGAGTCCCACTATTTCAAGAGTGCGCTTTCACCATGGAGCCCAACGCCAGCCGATGTCCGTATAAACGCTGGCATCAGTTGCTCCTCCACGCTCCGGTTCCAAGCAGTTTTTTACTTGTTTGTGCTCTTACATTACTATCACTTTCCTACTGAGTTTTATCTGTTGCCAATAATTATTTTTCTCGAAACTGCACCATGTAGCAAGTGATCACTGGAATGAATTGTTCTTGCTGTTTGTTTTACAGAAGTTCAGCTCGGCGAGTAAATATGCTGCCCTGCTGATGGACGGAGAGCAAGGGGACAGTGCTGAAGATTGAATACAGGGAAGAAGAGACCGGAGAGAGATCAAGAAAATGGAGGGAAGATTTATGGCAAAAATAATAATCACATTAAATATGGAATCAAATATCTCCTCATGAAATGAGAGGCTTTGGGGGAAGCCCCCCCACCCCACCCCATATTCCCCTCCCGCATCCCCCCCCCCCCCATCGAACCCTCACCCCATATTCCCCTCCCATCCCCTTCTCCACAGTCAGGACTTTTCAGTTTATAATATAGTCGCATACTGGACACGTTTTTAAATGGAAAAGGGGTAGCGGATACATTCGAAGAAAAGAAGTTGGAATAAAATTGAACTAATTGTAATAAATAAATGGAAAAGTGGGGAAATGATTTTTGCATATTTTTGGGGTGCGGGTGTGGTAGTTTAATTGCAGGAGATGTAGCTTTACTCAGTTTGGTTGAATAACTTGCTTCAACTTGTGACTTGCCTTGTTCATAAAATACAACATACTTCCTGATCATTGACTACCTTTCTGTTGATAAGTAAAAAAAAAAAAAAAAAACGTAAATATGCAAATTGTAAATTACGACTTACGTAATTGAACAAATATTTGCAGATCAACACATCTTGAAGTAATGCTTTCTTTTTTTTTTAACTTGTTGAGTATATAGGCGCCGTTCAGTATTATGCCTCCTAGCCCAATGATGTCAGATGCATGCAGAGGATGAGCAATCTGCTCAGCCAGATAATCAAGTGCTGTCACCATTATTCCCAACCTTCGTGCTGATGTGAAAGCAATAATGGACCTTATGCTGGATGATGGCTTCAATTAAAGACTCTCCAGGTCTCTCCTGTTTCTCTATCACTCACTTAATATTTCTAGAATGAGTCACACTTCCTGAGGTGAGGCACTAAACCTCTGCGTGCTGACGTGATTACATCTTCCAAGTTGTGATGAGTTGGGCGCAAAGAGTACATTAATAGAGAATGTGGGCCCTCTTTATCCCCGTAAGTCTCAAACGGCGCAGCCACACCTGCGAAATATATTTCTAGAAGGTAAAACAGGTTAGTTTATACAAAAACTTCTTGGCGACATTTCTATTAAATTATTTTTCTGGTTTACTTTCTATAGGGTATTAGGCTACGTATTTATTATACTGCTTCACAATGCATGGCAATTGGTTGTCAGCCAATTACATCCAGTCAATACTTTAGTTTGGTCTCTTCAAGTTTCACTTCACCCCATAAATCACATTTTGTGACAATGAGGACTTGAAACAGTCCCGTCACCCTGGTTCTCCCGGTGTGGTCCATGCTTTTAGTGTTGCGTCAGGAACGCAGTGTCTCTTGACCCCCTGCCGAGACCCGTGCTGCATGGCAGCAGCTGATTCGGGTCCTGCTGTGCCTCTCATCTCATACTCCCAGCTCATAAAGGAAGTTTTCACAGACCTAGCATCAACAGACTTCTTCTGACCGTTTCTAGGTTGTCTCTGCCAGGATTCGGACTATAGTCTATGCCCTGGCGCCTGCCCCACCCGTCACCAGTTCTGACATCTAATGGGGAACTCCTAGTCTTAAACTTAATAAAGTGGTTTTGCCGCCAATTGTGGTATACAGACACAACACTGGCAAGATTTTTAAAAGCGGGGCACTACAATAATATATATATATACCCTTTTAACAAGCTGCGTTGTTAAGTAATTAAGAAAAGCCTATGTATGCAGTGGCTTATATCCATTGTGGTTGCTTTCTCAATCCCCCAATGGGCTCACAGTTTGTGTTGGTGCATGAATAAGAGTCTGCACACTGAACAACCAGCTGCTGTTTTCCCTAGGAGGTCCTCAAGATTTGTTTATTTTTTCAAATGTCAAACCTTCATATGTGCTGCGATAGCTACCATTGGCTCCTGTCACTAATGGCTACGACAACATTTTAATAGTGATTTTCTCGCCCTGATATTTGTTTTGTTTTTCCATTAATGGTTGATGTTTAAGTTGCAGAGTGCATGGCCTGGTCACCAAGAGACAGCTGATGTCATGGCACCAGCTTTTTACCACCAGTGAGATGCACGAATTTCCTTAGTTCTGCTTTGCCTTGAGGAAAAAGATTCTGAACCCAACTTAAAGTCTAATTCGTCACAGATCGGCTTTGTCTCCATTTATGTTCAGTGGGCTCTAGCTGGAGGCAGTAAACATGGTTTTTGAATGGGTTTATTGTGAAGCCATAGTTTGGGG
Source organism: Pollachius pollachius (assembly GCF_949987615.1). NCBI lineage: Eukaryota > Metazoa > Chordata > Actinopteri > Gadiformes > Gadidae > Pollachius > Pollachius pollachius. Next base: position 3,315,120 of record NC_136945.1, on the reverse strand, counting down.
GATTTGGCAGCTGTGTGTGTTTGTGTTTTCATGCAAGTTTAACTGATATAAAACAAATCCAAAAATGTAAGAACAGAGTCCCTCATTGTCTTTGCATTATTGATTCAACAAGGGAGAGGAAGGAGGAAAGCTCCAATGGTCATCAGCACTTCAAGGCTGCCTAACGCACCCATAGGGAAACATAGGGCACAGATGACATTTTGAGACACCTGTGCCCTGATCATCTCAATATATAAAACCAAAACCAATTGGACAGAGCCCACATCTTGGCGGTTCACTCGTTAATGTTTATATTGCATCACCACAATGGACCAAAGACTTGAAGTGTATCCAAGCTTCTTCTTTATTTTTCTAGACCCGCAGTGGATGTTGAAATGGGGCTAATCAAATGAGCATCCTGTTGGGCCACATTACGTGAGGCTGTCCGGGGAGTGAGCATGTTGGAGTCAGCCACCATCTAATCACTCCCCGATGATAGAGAGAGAGAGATTATGACCAAAAAGAGGGAGAGAGAGTGTATGACCGAGAGAGGGGAGCGAGAGAGAGAGGGGGGACATAGCTGAAACTAAAGAGAGGGGAAGGCTCTGACATCAACCAGGCAAAACAGCTGCCCCCCTTCGCTCCCATGGAGAGTGATAGCCGGAGAGGTAAAGAGGGAGAGATAGGGGAAAGAGCTGGATGAAGTGAAGGAATGAGGAAGAAGAGTGGAAGAGTGGTCTGTTAGCATTCTGGAGGAGGAAGAGAGATCCCAGGGCTCTGGAGAGCTGAGAACGAGGGATTGGCAAGTTGGAAGAAGGAAAGGAATGAGAGAGAGCGCGAGGGAGGGAGGGAGGGTAAACTGAAGCGAGAGTGTGTGGCTGTATACATTCACACTCTGCAGCCTGGATCGACAGTGAGCGAAGCCAAAGGAAAGTTGTGTACAGAAAGAGTTGTTGGTCTGTGTGAGGCGTGAGAGAGAGAGAGAGGCTGTAAGGGGAGACGTGAACGGGGGGCAGAAGGAGAGTCTTGTGCGGGACCTTTTTAAAAGTCAGCACGCCAGGCTGTTTAGGAGTGAAGGGCAGAGGGGTGTGAGCGGAGTCTCTGGGGAACAGGAGGTGGAGAGGTGGGGGGAGAGGGGGGCAAGGCGGCATGTGGCTCGCTCCAGGAGGACTCTGGCTGTCAGGGAAACACTAGCAGGTTGGTTCTTACTATGAGGGACTGAGCCAGGGAGTAGAACAATCAGAGGGAGGGAGGAGAAGAAAGGTGTCTGTCGATCGAGAGAGAGAGAGAGAGAGAGAGAGAGAGAGGGTCAGCGAGGGCAGAGCAGCAGAGGCCAGAGTTTCTTGAGGACAAACTCCAAGACACTTGGTGGAAGTGTTAGGGGGGGTAGAAGGCAAGGGCAAGTGCCCGGGCGGCTGGAACTATGGGGTGCATTCACAGTGCGGTGATCCGGAAGGGAGCGGACCAGGGAACTTCTATGGACCGCAACCCGCACACGGACCCCGCTGTATCTCCCGGCATACTGCAGCTGGCTGGGGTAGGTAGTCGAGAGAGACCTTTTCGTTTCACAGCTGTTGGCGTTTGGAGAATCTGCATGGGTTGGCTAGTAAAGTGAAGTTCATCTGTAACATTAGCAGGTGGTGAAAGTATGTTTTGTGCTTGTAAAAGAGGCCATCTGTTGAGTTGTAAGATAGGTCACTGCTGTATGTGGGGTGAGGGTTAGGCGTGTGTGAGCGCAGGGCTACCTGGGACTGATGCGGTGAAGACAATGCACTCATAGGATGACCAACAGAAAGGCTGGAGATTGGTTGTTGCTAGGTAGAGGAAGGGTAAATGATGGATGCGAACCAAAGGAATCCCATGCATTGACACACATGTTGTGGGGACTAAGAATGGACTGGTGCCCATTTGTTCTCCATTTCCAATACCTCTTTTCCTCCCTGCACACCGGGCACGTGTTTACGGCCCTGTGTATGTGGGGTCCCCCTGAGCTAGACCCTTAGGTGATTATGATTGTCCATAGATCCGATGACCTCTACTATATATGTGTATATAAATACTATAGGACCAATTGATGTACTCACAACCTTTGGACCCAAGCACCCTCGGCAGTAGGAAGCCTCCTAGTGGAGTGGTTGCATTCACATTATATCATGTCACATGACTATGACACAATCAGATCTCTAATACGATGACAGCGTTGACAACACTCGCGTATGATGATGGAGAGAAAGACTTACTCAATGACTATCAAAGCCTTGCTCAATGACTATTTTATGTTATTGTTTTTCTTGTTGTTTTTACCGCTTGTTCATCTCAGTTCAAATTCAGTGTTATTATTATTATGATTATTATTATCAGCCTCATTTCCTGTTGATCAAGTCCCCTGGGGGAGAGAGGGGCTTCAGGGGTGAAGAGGAAGTGGTATCAGTTACTGTCCGGTTGCAACTCTTGTCGTCTTTCTGTCTGTCCGTCTGTGGCTCTATATAGCAACATTGGCCTGTGCAGCTTCAAAAGCCGGCCAGATGTCTATGCATGCCAAGAGATTGATAGGCTTCTGCGCTTCAGAGACCCTATAATGGTGCCTTTTAAGCACCAAGGCTCCATGCAACGGTATTGGGCACGCGGGCTCATGTGTCATGCACGAGGAATAAATCAAGCGGCCGCATGTAGGAGGGAAAAATGTGAAGTGAATTTAAGACGTGTCACCGGACTTCCCATGAGAAGTCCCACTTCCGGCTGCGTTGTGTTCTCTCTTCTGCGCTTGGGGAGCTGGAAGCATCAGCTTCCTCAGGTCCTCATGATCTCAACACACGTGGGGGGAGAGTGTGTGAAGTTCTGGCAAAAACATCACTCTTCAAACACACAAGCTGTGTTAGGAGAGCAATGAGAGTCATTTTATGCCGGAAATGTGTGTGTGTGTGTGTGTGTGTGTGTGTGTGTGTGTGTGTGTGTGTGTGTGTGTGTGTGTGTGTGTGTGTGTGTGTGTGTGTGTGTGTGTGTGTGTGTGTGTTTGTGTGTGTGTGTGTGTGGGAGCTAGCAGAAACGTAGTCCCCGCTGAATGGGTGTTCTCTGTGGCGGAGGAATGAAATGTGTCATACACTCTCTCACCACACCCCTGCTCCCCCCTCCAGCCCCCTAACCCCCACTCACACACACACACAAACCCATACACACACGCACACACACACACACACACAAACACACATAACCCTCATCCCTCCCACACACACACACACACACACACACACACACATAAAGCTATTCTATTTCCCAGACGGATACAGACAGTAACTCAACCTGCAGCTCCTCTGTGTTTCCATGGAGGGTCAGAGGGTCCGGTCCCCACAGCCCACCATCATAAATACCCTGATACCCTCCTGCATAGGGAGCCCACCCTAATAAACCCACCTGCTGCCGTCCTTTTGGGATGGAATGTGTGTGTGTGTTTGTATTTGTACCAGCGTGTGTGTGTGTGTGTGTGTGTGTGTGTGTGTGTGTGTGTGTGTGTGTGTGCATGGGTGTGTTTGCGTATATGTCTGTGTGTGTGTCAGTGCATGTGTGTGTGTGTGTGTGTATGTTTGTGCACATGTGTCTGTGTGTGGGATCCTGTTGGTCCTCAAGAGCTAGCTGTCACTGGATAGACTGCAGGAAGGTATTCAATTCCAAGGGGTGTGACAATACGGTAGTGCGTGTGTATACGCGTTAACTCAAAGCAGCATACTTGCAACTGAGTTCACCTTTAAACAAACAAATCCTGTTTGTCTTCTCTACGATACTTTACAACAGCATTATAACGTTGCCTTGGAGCAACGACATGCCACTTAAGAAAGCACACTGAGGCCAATCGATCAAGCCAAACAAAGTGAAAGAGGCAGCAATAAAGTAATGAAGACCTTCACTATGTATGCTTCAGTCTGTACCTTGACCCCCCCTTAACTTCATATCAATGATGTCAAAGTTCTCTCTCTGGCCCCTGAGGCGCTCTCATATGGATGCTTGGGGGGTGACATAGGGCTTTGGCTGGGACCGACATAGAGGGGGTGGCTTCTGCCCCATGGCCCACCGCCACCTCTCTCTCTTGCACACACACACACGCGCGCACACACACACACACACACACACACACACACACACACACACACACACACACATACACACACACACACACACACACACACACACACCAATCACTTCCATAGATGGGATGATTCCAAAAGCTTCACCCATCTTTTACCACTAGACGATACCCTTGTGTTAGAGAATGGGTAGATATGTACATGTATAGTTTTTGATGCTGGTGGGAGTGGACATATAACAGGCCTACCGCGTGTCCCAACATTGGTCCTGGTAGATATAGCCTAGTTGCGGATCCCAAATTCACCGATCAGACCCCAGATCCATTTATATTTTATATTTTATTATATTTTTTGCAAACGGAAAGTGTTTCGTGGGCCGCCATCATTCCCGTCAATACGATTCCTGTCATATTTTGTTCTATCCTTGAAGGTTCAGTGGATAGAAGGACGGTTGATGCTGACCAATTAGATCTCGCTCCGTCTTTTTTTTGTTGTACTCCGTCGTCACAGACAGTGTTGCCAGATTGGGCCAAATTTCCCGCCCAATCTGGCAACACTGGCTGCAGCGCGTAAGGCACCTTGGCACTTTGAACTAGCGCGCTTTCCATCATGTTGGTATACATTGTCTCACTACCAATGTAATGTTCAAACCTTTGAATGAACTGGGAAACCAAAACATCGGAAAAGGGAAATCATCAATGAGGTAGGGTAAGACGTATTCGATATTTTGTCTCTGACGATATTCTTACTTGTTTACGAACATATTCCTCCACGTTTATCAACAAAAACATGTATTGCACACTGTGGCTCATGATAGAGGATAGGTGTAAAGACATGGTTGTATTATAGGTGTTTCCAACGGAGTCTTGCCTATGTCATGTCATTTAATGCAATGTCTGGCAAAATTGAAAAACATAATTAACTAATTTTCTGCATCTAATTGTCAAAACAAGTTCAAAGAAGTATTCAATCATGGAGTCATACCAATCTGTATGTTTTCAAGTGATTTGTTGTTTATGGACAAGGGCTCATGTGCTTGATATATTCTCAATGAAAAAACTACTTCAAATCTTTATGCAACCCTCGCTATTGGTCTCCCCAATGCGACAGGGATGTCATACAGAGACACAGGCCTATTCATACATTCCTCCAAGGCAACAGCACATTCATAGCCTACCCGCTGAGCAGATTGATGAAAGGCAGAGTTGGACGGATCGTCAATATGTTGATCACACAATTTCTACTTCTGCTCTGGTGCATTAAAGGTCGAAACAGCGAACTCCCTCAATCAAGGCATTGTTCTCTCTCTGTGTCTGTATCTCTATCTGTGTCTCTCTGTCTCTGTCTCTGTCTGTGTCTCTCTGTCTCTGTCTCTGTCTCTGTCTGTGTCTCTCTGTCGCTGTCGCTGTATTTCTCTCTCTGTCTCTGTCTCTGTCTGTGTCTCTCAGTCTCAGTCTCATTCTCTCTCGGTTTCTGTCTCGGTCTCTCGTCTGAAAATGGAGCAAAGAGAAATGGCATAAAAGGTTAATAAATAATAATAAATGTCAATTTGGTGATGAACTCTCATTGACATCTTCTCAGTGGTGTTAAAGTTCAACAAGCTGCCATGTCCCCCCAGGATGGCAGCAATGGCCTCCCTTCGTATCGGAATTATTCACCTCATGAAGCATTTAGACGGTGACCTATGATGGTCCTCCACATTGGACATGTGACATGTAGCAAAAGTACAAGAAGCACTCAGTATTTCTGAGTCAATAAATAATGTTTTTTAGAAGAGTGTGTGTTTTTGTGTGTGTGTGTGTGTTTGTGTGTGTGTGTGTGTGTGTGTGTGCGCGCGTGTGTGTGTATGTGTTTGTGTGTGTGTGTGTGTGTGCTTACACACCATGTCGTGTCCTTTTCCACTGGGAAATTCAATGCCCCTCCTGTTTAGTATAGCCAGGTGTCGGAAAAAGCAAGTTGTGGTTCCTCAACCATTGGACCATTTAGGAGGAAAATAAATGTCAGTGTTGGTTGGTAGGATGTTTGTAGCCTCCCTACACACACACACACACACACACACACACACACACACACACACACACACACACACACACACACACCTCTCACTTACTCACATACGGACCGTTCTCTCTCTCACACACAAGCTCTCTCTTTTCCACACACAACGCACACACATGCATCTATACACACCCCCACCAAATCCACATTTGGTGGGGGCGTCATTTCCTGTACCTTAATTTAAGATTTCATGTTTCACCCTCAATGTTGTTGTCTGTTTAAGCATAATGTGTGTTTAACTTGTGTTTTGGTGAAGTGTGTACTTGCCTAGTGGTTGTTTTGCTCAAATCCCTTCGCTGAGTTTCTCTTATGAATGTTGACATGTGTTTAACATTTAGCTTTTTATAATATGTTTAATACATATATAATCATTGGTGTAGTTTGCGTGAATGAATGTTGTTATATTCAATCAAATCAATCAACTATAATGGCATGATAGTTAGTTCTTATGTTGTGTGCCAAATCTGGTTCATTATTAACCATGCCCTTACTTACCTATTCCTTTCTTGTTCTTAGTCAAAATGATTAACACAATTTGCGGTTGTTTAAAAATCTGGGTAGGAAATGCATACATGATGATCTAATCATCTCTCCAACTACCAAGCCCACAGAAGTTGATGTGTCAACAGCTTTCACGTTGAGAACAGGATTGTACCACTAGCAGCGCTGAACATAAATTAATAATTGTAGGACTGGGAAGAACCTTTTATACCCAAGACCTTTTTATATTTAATAGTATCAACAACATTTAAGCGGCTGTACTTAACTGTATTTTCCTAATTTCCATTCAATATTTTTTCACTTTATTACTTTTAATCCACTGCTTATGTGTTTGAAGAGACACATTTGTATATATTTAAAACTGTGTGTGTGTGTTCTTCATTCACTTAAGCAGTGGAGTATCAAATATAAAATATATTGAATGGATATAATAAGGATAAAGATTTAAATTTGAACTTTCATACATTTAAAGCTGTGTGTGTGTGTGTGTGTGTGTGTGTGTGTGTGGATTTGTGTTTGTATGCGTACATGCATGTGCATGCTAATGCATATATATATATATATATATATATTTATATATATATATATATATATATATATATGTGGTCTCAAGGAGAGGAGAGCAAGGGACATGTTGTTTGCTCAAGTACAAATATATCTCATAATTAAGAAGTGATTTATGTTTGTTGGAACAAAGCTTGACAAGAATAGACTAGGGAGGATATGTTGTAATTGTGCCACCATCTGAAGTTGCAGAAGGAGAGATATTATTGAGAGCCCTCAGACCCTATTTAGGTCAACATTGCAAAGTAAACCTTTATTAACACAAAATTATTATTGTCAAAGGCACGACATTGCAGCCTTCTCACAAATGCCTTGACACCGTCGCACTTTCTGAAAATGATACACTCTGTCCTAGTTTTATCTGTGTTGGAATAGAGGATGTTTGTTTGCATGTTTACGTGTTGACACTCAAACCCTGCCTCTAACTCTATTGAAGCTGATGGAGTGATAAGAATAGACTCCTCTCTGGTCCTGTGGCTCAGTACAGCTGACAGGCACTCCTTCTCAGAGAAGATCATCAGAATGTGGCATCCGTTTTATCCACCTAAAAACCCTGGCTGCACTTTTTTCCGTGTCAAAATTAAATTTTGATGCCCAAATCCTGAAAGAGCTTTTTCTTCTGGCATAAAGAGTGAACGATGCGCAGCTACACGGCCGCAGCTGCGAGCGCATGAAGTCATCCTTAATGCATCCTGCGAGTGGTGCTCTGTGTGAGACTCTTGAGCACTCCCTCGCTCTTTATCCTGCTTTCCTGCAGAGTGGGTGCTCGTAGTTGACACAAAATGCTAGGCAAAGGTATACGCTCTGTAAGATCTGCCTTCCGTCGTTCATTTCCCATACAATTTCACCTCAGGTAACCGGCCCCCCCCATCCCCCTGTCTTTTGTCTGCTATGAGGGAGACCCCCATCTGAGGGTGTAACAGGAGGGAGTCCCCCCGGTGTGAATGTAGGGGTGGGGGTAGGGGTAGTGGTTAGAGCCATGTGGAGGGAAATCTGTGCACTGACCTACATGTCTGGGGAAAGAGGCCGATGTCCCCTGAACTGAACATCCAGGTTGCATTAAATACAGTTCAATTGTTATTGGTGTGGAAAAATGACTTCAAAATATGTTCCACAATCTGGGTTGGATTAATAAAAGGGCACATATCTAGAAGCATATATTTATAACAATGAACATTGAATATTGAAGCACATCAATACATTTACACATCCATAAGTATAATATATAATGAATAAATAATGCCACTACTACACTGTTGTGTAGTCTGCATTTTTTATTTAGACACATCCACGCATGTCATTTTTTTTCTTCTTCAGGCAAATGGGAACCAACCATTCACACCACAAGTATTCAAGTCTGCATTAGGACGGCAAACCCTGCTGGCTTTGATCACTGGGGGGCAGCAATGAATCATAGACATTGTCCAGAAGGCGTCTGTAATGCAGCCAGGGCCTAAGTGGAAATAGACAGGCAGGGTCTGTTTGTTAGACGTCTTGGTGCTCTGGGACGGGATCAACCCTGAAGTAGAGGGAGGTGAAGTCTCTTATTTAGTTGTTGTTTAGTGCATAAGTTGTCATGTTAAGTGTCTACGTTTTTTGGTGTCAAATTGTTAATTTGTGTGCACAAATTGTTGCTCAGGGACAAATTGCTGTTTGTGTGCAGAAGTTGTTGTTTAACATGCGCAAGTTGTTGGTTCTTGACAAATTGCTATATTTTGTGCACAAGGTTTTTTAAGTTATTGCTTACTGACTAATTGCTGTTTAGTGTGCACAAGTTGTTGCTTAGTGACAAATTGGTAAATAGTGTGCACGAGTTGTTATTAAATGTGCACAAGTTGTTGCACCAAGTGATGCCAGGATGCATTCCCAAATGCCTTCAATCCCACACACGGCTCCACACACTCCGCCTCTCCCCCCTCTCTCAATGGGTCTGACCAGGCACCACCAGCTGTTGCACCATCATGGAGTTGCATTGCATGAGGATTATTATTTTGGTACACATCCTTCCCCGGTCACCGTGGCGATATCCAGAATCAACCTCTGATTGTCGGTCAAATGGCAGGTGCCATGGATCAGTGTGGAACATCTTTACACTGAATGATCAGTCTGGATCGGAGGACATTAGAGAGTAAATATAGAAGATGAACAAAGTGCCACAGATGCCTGCGATCATCACAGAGGACACAAATAAGTACGAACCAACTGGGCACGTGTTTGTGTGTGTGCGTGTGCGTATGTGTGTGTAGTACGCGTGCGGTTGTCTGCATATAAACAAGTATGTGGATTCTTTCCAGTTTGGAACTTGAATAGTTGCCCAGGGAGATGCATGGGTTGAAAATGTGTCAGGCTGGGGACTCTGTTATGCTATCCTTCTATTGTGATGCTATTGTGATGTACTGTATATCTCGGTCTTGTCCTCATGTTTGCACTATAGCTTTTCCACTATGGGCAGCTTTTCAACTTTAGACCTTTGTGTCTTTATAATGCATGTTTTGACCCTTCAAACACCTTTTGATGCTTTCAATATGTTTTTCATCTTTGGGTATTATCTGTAGTTGTATACCTCTGAAGAAAAATAACTGTTGGGTAGGCCTTCAACATTCAAGCTCCACTGTGTATTTCCAGGTTATTCCCGGGGAAACAATGTCACCAGAAATATCAGCACTAGTTTCCACTAGCGTCACAACTGGTTCTCAAGCACCAATCCAATTTTTTTTTTTTAAATAAATTATGTTAAATATTCCCACAATTTATTGTATATAAATAATAATACATTTATTATTTATTATTGGTTATCTCTTTTTGGCAAAAGGAATGATATGATTATTTTTGCCAACAGATACAAAAATGCCCAAAAGCTACATAAGTTTCTCTGCTTATGTCTTCTCTCTCTCTCTCTCTCTCTCTCTCTCTCTCTCTCTCTCTCTCTCTCTCTCTCTCCATCTTCTCTATCGGTTCTCTAGTTAATATTCCTCTCTCTCTCCATCATAGTTTAGCCCCAGGCAAGGGAAGAAGGAGATCAGAGTCCTTTAGCTTTACAAGGCTGCTAAGTATTCACCATTAGTGTTTAACTTGATGCATGTGCGCCAACGCGCATGTGTGTGTGTGTGTGTTTGCTTGCGTGCAAACACATACAACCACCCCACACGTGTTTACATACTCCAGCGAATGTGTACTGTACTTATGTTTGTATTAATGCATGCTCGAGAGAGAGAGAGAGAGAGAGAGAGAGAGAGGAGTGGTGGAGAGAGTCTGTGTTGCAAACAGAGGGGGAGAGAGAGAGAATGAGAGGGAATGAGAGGGGCAGAGACAGAATGAGAGCAGCAGAGCGAGAAAGAGGGAAAGAGAGACAGCTAGAATGGGGAGAAAGGATAATGGAGAGAGAGTGAGAGAGAGGGGGAGAGAGGCAGAGAGGCAGAGAGAGAGAGCAACCGAGAAAGAGAGAGGGACCGCTAGAGAGTGTACGTGTTATGGGAAGAGACACAGGAAAGCAGAGAGGCAGCATGAGTTGTTAAGGGAGCGAGTGAGTTGGTGAGCGATAGAGAGAGAGAGAGAGAGAGAGAGAGAGAGAGAGAGAGACACACAGCTAGAGACAGAGGTACAGTATCAGTCCCAATCATACGAGGTTGGCCAGAGAGAGGGACCTGGAGAAGCTTCTTGAAAGGTAAAAAAGAAACCGTCTTCTGTATTTTAAAAGCTTTCATACTCTTATCTGGATGACCACGTGCAGCGTGCACACATGTTTCTTCATTCAGCAGTGATTGTATTTGTAAAGCATGTTGTGCTTTTAAACACCTGAAAGTTATCCAGTATGATATATGTAATAGTTAGCATTATTATATTCAAGTCATTTAGCCATCATGTTCTGCCCAAGTAAGAAAAAAAAAAAAAAAAAAACATTCAATGAGAAGCATTTCTGTGACCTACAAAGAGGACGTTGATTACATTTTTCATACAAGGGAGTGAATTCATCGGCTTTCATTTTTAATGAGGCAGTTGTAACCATGGGCAGGGCAGGGCAGGGCAGGGAAAGAGAGTGACTTCTGGAACTTCTGAGTGCACCCAATATAACCAAGTACTCAATGCTTCATGCAGACTTTTTCCAAAATGTATTTAACTGTCTTGTACGTGGACGTGTGCTGTTGTTTCTGTTTACATTCCAGAGGAAAGGAACGATAGACGTATATGCTGTGTTTGTCTAGTGTAATGTGTCTGTGTGTGTGTGTGTGTGTGTGTGACTGTTACCTATGTTTACGTTGGCATGTCCTCTCCTTCCCCTGTCTCTAAGTGTTAGACTGACGGATGTTGGGAGTGTGTACGTGTGCGAGTCAGTGTGTGTGTTTTCAGAACCTATAGTCAGCTGTCCCGACATCAACTGATGCTCACTAATTATGACACACTGAAACACAGATTGCCGCCGCTGAAATTGAGCCCCAGCAGCTGCTGCTGCTAATGCGCGGTGCTGATTTATGAATTATTATCTAGACATGCGATTTCATCCTTTAAATTGAAAAATGTACAATCATCCAAAGAATCTTATAGATCATAGAATATAAATTGTATTGTAAATGTTGTTCAGTCTGCCTTAATATAGTATAAGGGTTAGGGTTAGGGACACTAATGACTCCCTTTGGCCTTTATGCATTCCATCATGTGTTTTCCATTGTAGGCTTTCCATTGATGTTTTGTGTTCATTTGTGTTTGCTAAATTAACACATGTTAGCAGTGTTGCTGAGTGTTATTTCCACTGTACTCCACTGGCCATGCTTTGCTCAGCCACTGCCTGTATGTATCTTTTTTTTTACTGAGATGGTCCACAAAAAAACTCTTGATGACCGTTAAGTGGTACACATAAATTCAAAGGTTGGGAACCACTGATTCAAAGGACGGGCATGCATGCTGATATAACACGGCCAGCAGTGTGTTGCAGTGCATTGACTGTGCATAGAGTCCCTCAGGTTTAAAACTACTATTTATTTTTGGGGTGGAGGAAGCAGAAAGCGCAACAAAAAACAATAGTCTTTTTGCTTACTTTTATTTGAGCCTCCCTGCTGCCGCACCTGCCAACTGGAGTACTGTGGATATGTGTTGCTCTGTCGACAGAATCAATGCTCCCCTCGCATCATCTGAATCAATGTTGCTGCCACAGTGTGGCGCTGGCATTTCTGTAGCATGCTGCCCGATGGGACGAGATCAATGTTGTGTCATTTGGTCGCACTGTGTGTGTGTGTGTGTGTGTGTGTGTGTGTGTGTGTGTGCGCATCTGTGAGGGGGAGGGGGGGATGTTTGTATGAATACAAATACAAGCATGCACGGACCCACATGCACGCTCACATACACATGAACGCACAAACTCACATGCACACCATACAAACACACACAAACAAGAACACACACACACATACACACACACACACACACACACACAAACACACACACACACACACACACACAGACAACAGACATTGTGGTTATATTTACCCATATTTTTTCATTTCCTGTGCAGCTAAGCCTGCTGCTAGTAAAAGCCCTGTCTGCGGAGTGTGTGTGCACAGTTCCAGGGATTATATGGATGCTATGTTTGTTAATGATGATAACAAAAAAGCACAGCTGATTTGATCCATCACGTTTCTTTTCTAGGGAAGGTCAAAGTATTGTGTCAAAGGTAATCTAAATAGGGTTTCGGAAATTCTCCACCAAATACAATTGTTCATATATCGTCAACAGCCATAAAGCATACGTGGGCACATACAGCATTTGCTACAGCCACGGGACAACATAGGTCCCATGCTCATCACTGTGTAATGTCTCGGTGTCTGGAAGCTAAAGGGGGCTCTGAATTTAGCCATCAGAGCAATGAGATGCATACGGAGAGACAATATACACAACCAGACCCCCAGTCTCCAGGGGCGATAGTAGTATCTGCAATAGGAAGGTCTATTGAAATAGCCCCCTCTCCCTCAGTGATCAGGAGCCATGCTCAGCTGTTGACCTCTCTCTCTCTCTCTCTCTCACTCAACCAATAATTACACTATCTCTGTATCATTCTCTGTCTACCACTCTCTCACTCTCTACCAATAATCTCTCTTACATTCTCTCTCTCTTACACCCTCCCTCTCCTGTCCTCTGCGTATTCTCTTTCTCTTTTGCACTCTTTTTCTGTGGCAGTATTTCTCCGTCTCTCTTTGCCCATCATTGATTTCACTATCTCTCACTCTGTTGTTCTCTATCTTTACTCTCCCTCACCCTTGTTTTCTGTGTGCATGCCTGCATGTGTGCCTGCGTGTGTGCCTGTGTGTGTGCTTGCGTGCGTGCCTGTGTCTAGTTTCTGCCGCCACTTTCTCTTCATCTTCCCATCTTTGTAATTTGCTCTTTCTTCTTCTGTTCCTCTCTGATCTCATGTTGACCATGGGTCCACTAAAGCTTGTTATCACCCCCTTCCCTAAACACCTCGGTACCCTTCAACTTTGCACCACCAGCCTCCCTCCGTCCCCCCTTCATTACCCTGACCCTACGTCCCTCTGACCCTCACTAAGCACCCGCTGAATCTAGGTGGGCCTTTGTCACACGATGGCAGACCATGTTTGTTCAGCAGGCGGCCATACTTATTGGCCCTGGCAGCAATGTTTGTGGTCAATATGTTTACCCTACACACACACACACACACACACACACACACACACACACACACACACACATGCACACACACATACACGCACGCATGCACGCACGTACGCACAAATGCACACACACACACACACACACACACACAAACATACACACACACACGCAAGCACACACACATGCACGTGCGCACACCCAAACACACACACACACACATACATGCACACACACTAACATACACATACACAACACACACAAACACACACACACACTTTACAGAGAAAGAATGAAGGGAGGGATGGTGGATGTGAAAGCTTAGGAGGTAAAAGTTAGGATAGAGGGAAGGAAGCCAGGAAGGGTAAAAATAGACAGACAACTGTTTTGGTAGGGATGGATAGATGAGGATTAGAGGAAGAAGAAGAGATTGATTGCTTCACTTGAATAATATAAAGCTTTATAACTTGCTGTGAGATCCTAAGTACTGGCACCCCTTAAGCTGGGCTGTGTTATGACTACTATTGACTCTGCCTCTAACAAAAACGTACTAAAAGGTATGCCCAAATGGCCGGCGGATGTCATTCTTCATTTTTCTCAGATAAAAATGCTTTATTTTGGTACGCTTTTAGAATATATTCTTTGGGTCATTTTTGGCTTTCCATTCTCAAACGGGAAAGGCTGACTCACTGAAGTCCCACTCTTTCCTGACTCCGGCAAGAGCACGTTGTCATCACACACACACACACACACACTAGCACACACACACACACACACACACACACACACACACACACACACACACACACACACACACACACACACACACACACACACACACACACACACACACACACACACACACACACACACACACACAACACACACTGACACTGACTCTGCCCCCATGGCAACCTGCTGGGTGCTGGTCTCCCACTTGGCTAACGTCGGCTGACAGCTGGCTGTTGATGGAAAGGGTAACCTAATAGGATGTCTGTTGTGGGCGCGGCCTGTTGCCGTTTTGGAGACTCGCTGGGGTCCACCAGAAGCTGTGTGCGGTGAAAGTTCCCCGCTTGGCCCCCGGCCCGCAGTAAGCTCAGCTGAGCAGCCCTTCAGCAAGCTGGTGCCAGTGGCTTGCTGAACCAGTGTTCAGCAGCAGCCACCAAACCAAGCCAAATAATTAAACCATCCCATCAAGCAGTCGGCCAGCCAGGCACCCGGTCACCCACGGTTAGATAGAGGGGTGGAATATGAGGTAAACGCTAGCTGATTGACAGGGCAGGCTGAGCCAGATGGCCCCGTTCCCTGTGGCCCCTGCACACAGGCTCCAGGCACTAATGAACCCCCCCCTCCCCTTCCCGCCAAGCTGCACATATACACGCTGTGTGTTTGTGACTGTGTTAGTGTTTTTGTTTATATTTGTGTGTGTGTTTCGACCAATTCCTGTTTCAAAGTGCTGACAATGATACTCTAGTCCTCCACATAAGGTAAACACCAGTGTTCCTGACCTTTGGGGGCTAAGGCTGTGTGTGTGTCACGCCTGCATAGCGTCCCATGACTTATCCTTTCTTCCTAAAGGCCCAAAGCTATCGACTTAAGACCTTTTATTAAGCCAATTAGCTGCTCTTTCCTCCCCTAGGGCTCCAACTGCCATGTTCACAGCTATTTCCTGTGTTTTAGTAAATTTGATGTCGCCCATGCCCTGTCTGTCTCTGTAGACAGGCCCTGGGACCTCAGACTGTGGTTGAATGGCATAACAATGAGTTCTGCTCACCCGCAGAATATAACAGTACTCAAAGCTGGTTGCTCTAGCTGCTATTAAACTGTGGGTGAGCACAACTCAATCTTTATATTTGATTGTATTCCATTGTTCTCCTCTCTGTAAAGCAAGAGACATGTCTGTTTGAGTGTTTTGCGTAAGCCTGCAGCGTGCCGATGTACTGCAACATACTGTATGTATCCTATCTGTGTGTGTGTGTGTGTGTGTGTGTGTGTGTGTGTGTGTGTGTGTGTGTGTGCGTGCGTGCGTGCGACCGCCCACATGTGTGTATGTCTGTGTGTGTGAACACGTGTGGTTGTCATGTGTGTCTGTGCGTCAGGAAATGTCTGTGTGATGCCTGTGACGCCGGTCAGATTCAATCTTCAGTATGTTTGTGTACCCTGCTCTCTGTCCCTTTCTGTCATCTTCTTTCATTACTCTTTAACCAGAAGAAGATGCTACTGGTGTGTAAGCATCCCTCATTGGCCAACGTCTGAAACATGCAAGCCATGACCACTTAGTCTTGGACAATAAAAATATCCATGCATCACATTGTAAATGTGGAATGCTTTCAAGAAGGTTGTTAAAATAAGGAAAATGGCTGAGGTATTCGTTGAGGTTGTTTGGGTGGTGATGCCGGGGCATTACGTTTGCTTCAGTGGCTTGACTCTTGAACCTTTTGACAGCCACCTGTCATCATTAGCCCTCCATCCCCCAAAACCCACCCAGAGGGCGGTGCAGCTATCTGTCAAGCCTCTGTCACTGCGTAGTAGAAGGGTCAAAGTTTGAGGAGTGACGTTAGAGAGAGAGAGAGAGTGTGGAGACGAGGGAAGCCGTGTGCCTCGGCTTCTAAACCTTATTCCAATGTCTGGGGTTTACTGAAGAGGTTTACTGGCTCACTTCTGTTGTTTGTATTTCACAGGTCTTTGCAAACCAGTGAAAGAGGCCTGAAATGGGCATGTTTGCCCATTTCAATGGGGCAATTTACCTCTGACACAAGACTGCTTGTGTTGACCCACCGGTCTGGTCTATGACCACTACACTATGACTGTTTCTATACTATTGCTACATTACTGACAATGAAAGACTTTTGCTTGAACTACCTGAGCCATACTTTTAGTGAGGTGCATAGAGTCATATTGTCTCACATCATTTGAATGTGTTGTTGGGTGAAAGCAGTGGTTGTTGGATTGACCTCCTTCCTCCAATGTGTTTTATATTTAAGAGTATGTGTATGTGTGTGTGTATGTTTGTGTGTGTGTGTGTGTTGTGTGTGTGTGTGTGTGTGTGTGTGTGTGTGTGTGTGTGTGTGTGTGTGTGTGTGCCTGTGTCTGGTTTGGCCGGTTTTCGAAGACCAACTCAGGGAGACGCTGTGAGCAACATGTTGAGTCTTCAGAAGCAACAATTCCCTCTTTTCTCTTCACAATAAAGTCCAACACCCATTTGGTCTCAATTGAGAACTGCTTTTTATCCTAAGGCTGCAAAAGAAAGGGCGAGTGGGCCGTTGGCTCCATCACCACTGTGCTACCTATTTTTGGCCATGGATAGCGACTTGAAATAGGTTGATTTAGATTGAGTCTATGGAAATATGTTGTTGTTGTGTTACTGATTGTGTGTGTCTTTGTACAAACCTTTATACCTCTGTGCGCATTTGCTTTAGTGTGCGTGCGTGTGTGTGTGTGTATCTATGTGTGTGTGCCTGCGTGTGCATGTGTGTGGGCGTTCTTACATCCGTGCGTGTCTGTGTGTGTGCGTCATGGCCGGAGCACACACACAGTCTGGCATTTGTGCACTTCATGTGGTGCATTTAAATCTCTGCTGACAGCTACCTCTGCAAACCAGCTGCCCCAGACAACACAAAGAGAGAGCAAGAGGGAGACAGAGAGAGACTTCCTGCCCTCTCCATCTGCACTCTTCCTTCCCGCACTATCCCTCCATCCCCTCATCCCTCCAGCTGGAGGGGACCCAGCAGCATCAAAACAAACACATGACTTGGCATACAATGTCCCAGTCGCTTAGTGTCTGTGGGGTTAGTGTGTCTACATGTTGGGTTACTGGTGTTCTTATAAACCAAAGCTAAATGTGCTCTCTCTCTCTTTTCCTGGTTGACCGGCAACTGTCACTCTGCGTCTGACCTGGTGAGTTTGTTTTGAAATAAATCTGTTCTTTTCTATTCGGTTGTACTTTTAGTATTTATTGTTGCCATGGTAACACTCCCTGTCCCTCTGCCCGTCTCCCCTGTGTGCTGTCTTTCAGAAGGGCTCCATTACCTCTACATTTCAAAAGAAGAGGGGCTCCTTACCCAGGTAGTGCCACACTCAACCACCACTTTAGCAGACACTAAAAGCGTCTACTAAATGAAAATTAGTAATTAGTAACCGATAATTAGGAGAAGTCACAACGTGTTGATTGTCCAGGAGCAAGAGTGTGGAGCTGGTGATGGAGCAGGTGATGGAGCGCCACTATGACTTCGACCTCACCTACATCACCGAGAGGATCATATCCGTCTTCTTCCTGCCCGACCTGGAGGAGCAGCGTTACTGTGGAAACCTGCAAGAAGTGGCGGCCATGCTGAAATCCAAACACCAGGACAAGTTTATGGTGAGCGGAGCAAACAGGACTAACGTGTCCAATGGATTGATGGACTGATGGAACAGTGTGCTCGCCATTTGACATGTTTGGAGCAATGTTGTTGTCTTTAAGGGGGCAGTGGGTTACACATTGCGTCTAGGAGTGATGCAAATGCAAAAACAGTACAGCACACAGTATTTGTATTTTAATTTAGTGTGCATGCCCCAGCCTCCTGTCTAGTTACCTATAGGCCGGACCGTTAGTATAGCTTTTTTCATGTGTAAAACCTTGTTAGCTTTCATTGCGGTTAGCAATTAGGACCGGCGGTTACTGAGCCCACCCCCTTTTGTTGACCCCCCTTCTGCAAATAGGTAAAAATACACAGGGGGGCGAGATAACACAGCACAGGTATTAAAATAAGGAAAAGTCAACACCAGATGGGTTTTCCATGACAACATTGAATTTATTTTGGGGGTAATGTGTCATATATGAGCTTCAACATATTCATCAAATGTAATTTTCAGCACTATTAATAAATGAAGACATGATGTCATTTAGATAAGTCTATGTTTTATCTGAGCGTCTCTGCCTACCAGTGTGTGAATGTTCTAGTCTGCCCCACACTCAAGTGCCTTTACTCAGGCACCTCGATGTCAAGATGGAGAGATACCGGGTTGTTTATTCAGGGAGTTAATTTACACTTTAAAAGTAGGATATGTTATTTCTGCTGCTAGGGGATCACTCAATCATGACCAAAGACATTGCTTGATGACGTTGTTAGGTAATGTGGGATCATGGATAAAACTATTTGAAATGCCCCAAGTAAAGTATTTTGGTGGGAACCACTGCATTAGTTTGGTGGCTGGCATTAGTCACTTGTCAAAGTAGCACATCGTAAGCTAAATTAATACGGAAATAACATATCATTAAATTAGGTATTACTGGATTACTGTTTTCACATGTTTAACTGAAGTTAATGGGTAAAGAGCATATGAGCAAATTACTAACATAGGTCTATTTTATTTTCATTAGGAAATACTACAAATATGGTCTTTAATATACCCTCTACAAGCTAAATATAAGGGTGCCTGTGGTCCCCTTAACATTGCTCTTTTTATAGTAGCATTCCCCCTTAAATCTCAAATGCATTTAGAAATGCAGTTCAACAGGATGTAATATAAATAAAAGTGCACAAATAGAGTTTTCCCACATCTTTTCTTTGAATTCTTGTTCATGGAGGGGTATGCACTCACCGAGCAGGGGGCATCTTCCTATCGCTCAGTAAATATGGGAATTCAAACACAACTAAATTATGCATAGGATATGTTTAAGCCATGTTTTATTCATACTTTTTATTTTTACATCGGCGTGTTTCACTGTGTTTTGAATTCCTTTTTCTGCTGTTACTGCTCCAGACCGTGAGGCCGTTATCAGGTACTAGTATCAAGCCACTGTGTTGGTGTATCTGTATTATGTACGTATAACATTCATACTTATTAATGATGGTTTCTGTCTTTATTTCAGCTCCTGAATTTGTCGGAGAAGAGACATGACATCGCCAGCCTTAACCCAAAGGTACACAAATGGTGGATCACACATGAAGCATGTGGGAGAAAATACAACAAATTGAACAAAAATGTAATATCACGATAAAAAACTCACAACTAAAGAAAGCAACAGTATTGAATTTGGATAATTCATCCATTCATCCATTGGAAACACACAGACTGCATTATAGCGATTTGACTGCCTTATCATCTCACAGGTTCATGCTTTGATTCGAGTATGGGCCTTATTCCCCTGGTGGCCATCTTGGTTCTAAAGGCTAGCTGGGTAGCGGAACTGAATTTCACGTGGCCTCACTAAGGGGTCGTCACAAAGAGCAGCTTCGCAACAAACAAGGATTCTTCAAATGCGCCATGGCAGAGCTGCTTTTTTGCAAACTGCCATTATGCAAGGCGCTTATGATTGCCTTAACTTTTAACCAAGGTTTTACACATGAAAAAAACTAAAAAAACTAAATAAATAGGAGAAAAATTGTAAAGTGGGCGTCATCTTTCTAAAAGTGAATTTGTGTGTGACGAGAGGTCAACTAAGAGGTCAACTCAGAAAGACCCTAAACTCTCACATTGCTCTCTCTCGGTCCCGTGGCAGGTCCAGGACTACGGCTGGCCTGAGCACCACGCCCCGCCCCTGGACAGGATCTGTGCTGTGTGCAAGGCCATGGACACCTGGTTGATCTCTGACCCCCAGAACGTGGTGGTCCTGCACTGCAAGGTCAGTGTTGAGTTGAACAGGGTCCCGTTTACTGGGACTGTGTGAAAAAGAAAGTGAAGTGATCGGAAGACTTCCATCTTAGAATTGACTTTAATTGTTCATTCACATGATCTATTGATATCCAGTTATTTAGTCATCCATCCATTAGTTATAACTGTTTATGCATTGTATTGTGTGTCATATTTATTGATCTCTTACATCTAAATCATGTGTGTTGGAAGTGGTCAACATCACAATGGTCTTTGGGGCTTTGTTTAACAGGGTAACAAAGGGAAGACTGGCGTCATTGTAGCCGCCTACATGCACTACAGCAAGATAACTGCAGGGTAAAGTGCTCTCTATCCCTCTACACACAGTTATACTAGGAACATAATGTAATTCTCCTGCCCCCCGATTATTTAATAATGAATAGCTTGTGGGCTGTCGTAACCCATTCAAGTTTCTTTACTGCATTTTTGTCCCGATCTCAGGATTTTATATTGCAGAGTTGCTAAACGTCAGCAAAAAATGTAGGAAAAAAAATGTTAAAATGAATGTAATTTGAAAACACTTACCATTCCTGCCTTAGGTCTGATTATTTCAAAACGGTGTGTAAGCATTTGAAAGTATGATGTTAAGCAAATAAAAATGCATATCACACAAGGAGCCCTAATGTTAGCCCTAACGGTTCACACACCTCAGCCAATGAAAGAAGGGGAACTGTGTGGTCTTTGCAAAGGTCAGCACCGACGGAGCTTCAGTATCTGGGGTCTTAACGCAGTGATAACTGTTCACAGGGCTGACCAGGCACTCACAACCCTGGCCATGAGGAAGTTCTGTGAAGATAAAGTTTCCTCCTCTCTACAGCCCTCTCAGAACAGGTGCAACCCACTTATATACCCCACTATACTTCTCCTTCTCACTCTCACTCTGCAATCTGAAAGAAAATCAATGTGATCTCTTCAGTCGAGTCACATACATTTCGTTTTCATGTTTAAGGTGCTTTATGTACGATTTGAGGGATATTATTTTAGTCTTATTTGTAAGAATTGGTTTAGCAATCCGTCCACTATTATTGAATGAAATACGCAGTGGAAATATATCTGCTTACCTGTTTGAGATGATTTAGATTTAAGACTGTTCCCAAATCATTTCAAACCAATAAGAGATTTTTCTTTTTCATGATTGGTTTCGTGGAATCTATCTTGCCTGTCAATCACAGGTGTGTAAAATGCAACAATTCTCGGTGGCAGAGAAACGGAGGGAGGGAGGGACGTCTTTCTGCTCTTTACAATTCTCAACTCCTTTAATGTTAAAGGTGTTGTTTGGTGCAACTTTGAACTAACCCTAGTTCAAAGTTCACTGCTCAAATGTAGAATAGCAATAGTAATTGTATTCATACAATGCTTTTTTAGAGGCCCATAGGCATTTTACAGAGATCTACAATACAAAATAAAAATCTATAAGAATTCACCTGACATCCTTCCCGTCCTTCCCCTCCTGGTCAGGTACATCTACTACTTTGGGGGTCTGTTGTCTGGCTCCATCAAGATGAACAGCAGTCCTCTATTCCTACAGCAGATCCTCATTCCATCGCTGCCAAACTTCCAGGCAGAGGGAGGTCAGTCTCACACCACTCCTACCAGTCAGTATAGCGTCCTCCACGGCTGCTTGTGATACGGTTATGACACGGTTATGATACGGTCACGATACATCAATTATGTATAGAGTCCAACCAAACGTTTTTGTATATGTACTTGGGCATGGATAGCACTGTTATCTAACAGCCGCTGCCCAGCATTTACGAGTTTAAATGCTCTTTTAATATTTCAGATCCACCAACTAGCCAACAGACATGATTGTTGTTTTTTCACTCAGTACCTATCTAATACTTTCCTATGTCTCCATCTTAAATATATTTGTTTTTATTTGTTGCCAACATTATGTTTGCTGCTCCTAAACATGTAGATGGCTGAGGGTTAGGGGCCATTGTATACTGTGGGTCTGTGAGGCTCTTAAGTTGGTTTAAGGAATACACAAGTAACATTGACTGGCTTCTAATATGTGTCCTTCCACTTTCTGATTCTCTTTCTGTCTCTTTGTAGGTTACTATCCCTTCCTGAAGATATATCAGTCTCTCCAGCTGGTTTACACCTCCGGCGTCTAGTAAGTCACCTTGTTCTACTAGTTGAGTTGTTTGGCTCTCTTCTATCCCTCTGGGCGTTTGACTCAGGCGTGTTCATATCTTCATCTGTCAGTGTTTGGATTAGGGCTAACCATTACTCTAATAAAAGCTTGTGTTTACCTGTAGTTTTCTAAATAGAAGCGTGTCCTGACTGGTTTAATGTCCTTCAAGTGGGCTCTCCTGTGAAACATTTTGTTTATGTGTGTGTGTGAGTGTGTGTGTGTGTTTGTGTGTGTGTGTGTGTGTGTGTGTGTGTGTGTGTGTGTGTGTGTGTGTGTGTGTGTGTTTGTGTATGCTTGAGGGTGTGTATGTGTCTGTGTGTACCTGTGTGTGTGTTTGTGTGTGTGTGTGTGTGTGTGTGTGTGTGTGTGTCTATGTGTGTATGTTTGTGTGTGTGTGTGTTTACCTTTGTTTGTGTGTGTATTTCAGTGACCCACACAACTCCAGAGCCAGGAAACTGTGTGTGACCATGGAACCAGCTTTGTTGTTGAAAGGGGACATCATGGTGAGAGACAGACCATTCTGCACTGTTTAGCACACGACGCACATCATGACACACTGCTTATTCTACACACACCGTTATGCAGCCATCCATCAGGAGGCCAATACAACGCTTCACAGTCAAGTGAAGGTACGTCACACTGAGGCTAAAGACTGGCTTGAACATTAAGTTTAATTGAATCATAGGATTTTGCCAAATATTAGTACCTATTTTTATTATTCACCTAGACTTCCCTTTGCTGCTATTGTTGATGTTAGGGATGGGTCAGAATATTAGATTATTCGTTCCCGAGGGTCAAAGCTGATTTTTAACATTTGGACCGTTAACATTTTTTTCCATTCAAATAAACAAGAATTAACGGACGGAACTAATGTTGGACACCTTGAAGAGCATTATCCCGCTTATACCATGGTCACTTGCCAAAGAAAATAAATTAAGACCATTCATTTATATTTTCATGCGTTTACAATACAAATATAAAGTTTTTCACAAGCCATAACTTTTTTTCCCTGGTAACGCCTGAGGGTTTGACTAATACCTGGAACAATCATTACCCTCCCGTAAGGTTCTTATGCAACGGAAACGTTGTTCACTCCTCCACTAAAAAGGACGGACCTTAGTGACAACTTGGCAACGGGAGGTATTCTAGTCCGCTCAGGTATGAGCCAGAGAGCTAACGTTATGCATTGTACACATAGTACAAATTCGTCCCAGCCTTTATACCACAGATACTTTAGGGTCTATAGCATATAACCGCGTTTTCTGATTACAGTTTAATGCATTTTTCACAATTTACCAGCTCTGAACAGAAGGCTGAGCAGACAATTTGACGAACTACTTAGCAGGTAGTTGTTTTTTTGCGTTTAAGATATTAAGGGATTTCTTGCCGATGATCCATGGCTGCCTTTATGAATCTTGGCACACATTGAATAATTGATTATTAGTTCATGCCACCCACTGATTATTCAACCATGAAAAATTTGAGTTGTTCACATCCCTAGTTGATGTATAATCAATTATATTGTAGGCTAATTTCATTGTGTGTTTATATATACACCACTATGGCCCTTGCCATGAGAATGAATACAGAATAACCACGTTAAACCCCAACACATTGTGACTACTATACACCAGCAACATCACATCAATTCGGCCTCCTGATTCCAAAACATGATGTAAAACACAGACGTCTATTTGAAATCCATGCAAAGGAAGCCGTTGTGTATCTGTACCTCTGACCAATGTCTTTATCTTCCAACCTCCATTCATCCCTCCATGCCTGCCGCCCACCTGCCCTGTCGTCCCAGGTCAAGTGTTACCACCGACGGCCTCGCAGCGCCCATAGAGAGGTGGTGTTCAGGGTTCAGTTCCACACCTGCACGGTCCACGGAGCCCAGCTGTGGTTCGGCAAGACTGAACTGGACTCAGCCTGCTCAGGTATACTCCCTGGTGGGCACGGGGGGCCAGAGCGTTGGGGTCAGGAGACGCCAAACAGGCGGTCTAAACAGGAAGTCCCAGATATTCCTGACTTATGGACGGAAAATGGAAATATCCTCAAGGTGTCGGAATTTAGAAGTCTCTTTATCTAGTGTGTTTTAACCTTAAATTCAAATTCATTTGTGTATTTACACTATGAACACCCATGCAAGTGTGTAAACAGTCATGATCGTATTCCAATGTTAAAATCACAATGTAGACTATTAAAGAAAATTAATAGGATCCTATGGGCAAACACAACTTGTTCCCCAGCAAAGGATGAAAGGCCACAACTCTGTGTACTGCTCTCCCGAACATAAGATTCTCGTTTCTAGTGCACTTTATGTAGCACACAAACACACACACACACACACACACACACACACACACACACACACACACAAACACACACACACACACACACACACACACATACACACACTTGAATCAGATAAGGAATGACAGTGCCTGGTGAATTGAAAAAGAAACAGCTGTGCTCAGTAGGCCATGCTCTCGTGACAATTGGACTGTGTCCTAAGTGCTGCGTGACAATGCATGTGCGTAATGCAGCAACGCTGAATCCCTAGGAAAGAAATGATAGAAAATTGAACTGCGTCCGCTGCGCTACACTGCACAAATGAATATGCATAGACACACACATACACACCCCCCCCCCCCCCCACACACACACACACACATTCACACACACAACTACTACTTATAACTAAATTAAGTACACGTTTATTACTTTTGCTGAATATATTATTATTTTTATTGTTTTTGTTGTATGAGTTGAAATGATTACTTGAGACAGAAATGGGTATTCACAGTATTTATGATGTTGTTTATTCTGCGTGTCTCTCTAAAGATGACAGATTCCCTCCCGATAACTCGGTGGAGTTCATCTTCTCCAGCAGTCCAGATAAAATAAAAGGTGACTACCTCTCGTTCTTGAACTCATTTCACAGTATTTCCTCTGTATGCGACAGAAGCCCCACAGCCCAAGGGGAAAATTAGGCAGAAAACAAAACCAAAATGTTGCATACGTTTGTCTGAACTGAAAAAAGTTAATAGTTTAACAGTTGATGTTCAGCAAACAATAAACAGCTTTAATTCTCAGTCACAAATGATGTACAATTCCTCTATTGAAGTTTGAGTGAGTGAATTCTGTGAAATGATTGCTTCAGGGAGTGTGTCTTATTGATTCATTAAACAGTATGCTTCACATCAAAATAACTGCAATGTGTTTGGCTAGGGCGTGAATATCAGAAGAATGAACCCTCCATCACAGTAGACTACAACACGTCTGACCCGGTGGTTAGATGGGACTCCTATGAGAACTTCAACCTACACCACCAAGACAGCCTGGAGAGTAAGACAACGTGTATACACACACAAACATACACAAAGAGAGAGAAATATAGAGAAAGAGAGACATAGAGGGACATAGGGATGATAGGAATGAGAGAGCCGTATAGAGACATAGTGAGAGAGGTATAGAGAGATATAGAGTCAAACAGCGATAGTGAGAGAGATCTAGAGAGATAGTGGGGGAGAAATAGAGAGATAGTGAGAGGGATCCCCACCATCATTTAAATTCCCAATCACTTTAACAAAAAGTTTAACTCACCCAGCAATGGGAATGTTATTTCTCGTAAAGACATAAAATGCTTGAAGAAAAAACGTAAATGGGGTTTTATATCCCTCAAAGATTGGCCAGTGTGTCACACAATGTGACTTCAAGAAACATATACAAACACTTACACACAAATACATGGACACACAGACCACAGGTTATGGAAGCTAATGAAAATTATATTCAATTAACGGCAAATGTGACGTGTGCTGCACATGTATATGACTGCAATATCCTCCCCCATGCCAGGGATCCCTCACACACGGGGCCCTTTGGACGGCAGTCTGTACGCCCAGGTGAGGAAGCGGCGGGGCCCGGGGTCGATCGGGGCCGTACGCCTGTCTCTGAGCCCCACGGTGGGGCCCCCGATGCAGGCCGCCGCTCCGCAGCCTCCTGCCTCCTTCAGCTCCGACCCGGGCCGCCACTCAGCCTCCCCCTCCTCTGACCGGCCGGAGGAGCCGTCCTCCACCTCCCCGACGCGCTCGCAGAGGGACGGGGGGGAGAGGAGGGCAGTGGAGGGGGAGGACAGAGCCAGGGACAGAGCAGGGAGGGGCAAAGAACGGGACAGGGAGACGGCCATCCTGGACGACGCCGAGCCCTCGGGGGGGCTGGAGGGCTTCAGGCGGGGGGGGCATCAGTGCTGCAGTCCCGGGGTGGGCAGGGCGGGGGAGGGGGGCTGGGAGAGGGCCAGAGAGCCGTGCCTTGCCGACAACGGGCACCATCCCGCTCAACGCGCCGCCGCCACCACCAAGAACAACCCCAAGAGCCGCACGCTGCCCGCCCTACCGTCCAAACCCCTCTCCCCCACCCCGCACCACTCCCCACACGTGGAGCTGTACCACCGCCACAGCGGGCACCCGCTACCAGAGCTGCCCTGGGAGTGTCCGCCCGCCCCCATGCTCTGCGTCCACCGGGCCTGCTTCCCCCACTCCACCCCGGAGCTGGCCCACCCCCACAGCTACAGCCTGCCTGCCTCCAGCCGGGAGTGCTCCCCGGAGGAGTGTCACCTGGTCCACTACCCCGGCCACGGGCCGCCCTCCCTGCCCACTAGCCCCTACAGAGAGCTGTTCTTCCAACCGCCGACGGCGCCCTCTGGCTGCGGCTGCAGGGACTGCGCCGGCCGCAGAGAGCACCAGTCGGCGTCGGTCCGGTTGTTCCATCCGCTGCACTCTGACAAATTGGGGAGCCTGCACTGGGGCCGAGAGGTGGAGATACAGCAGACGAGGGAGGGACCCCCGGTTTGGGCTGACAGCCACTGGGAGGCCAAGAGAGAGGCTGCAGAGTTCTGGCAGCACAAGACAGCCATGCAGCCGTATCGCGTGTGCCATTCTTCATTAGAGCAGCCTCAGACCCCGGACCAAGCAGGGTCTGTCCTGGTGCTCCACCAGGGGTACCGTACCCCACCGCCAGCCCATCTCTCCTGTGCCTGCATCCCTTATCAATCCTCCCCAGCAGAGAGCCATGAGAGCAGGGGCTATGCTTCAGGGTACCAGTCTGGATCCTCCTCACCGCTGGCTCCCACCAGCCCGATGCCTGGAGCCTCTCCTGGGAGGAGTCAGGCAGCGGAGAGCCCTTCCAGAGCCAGGGGCTCAAAAGAGAATACCCACCACAGAGGTGAGCTTGTTGTCCCCGTAACTGGTCAATTGTTATTGGCTGACTGGTCCTGCCTCCGCAAAGGAAATTGTGTGTGTTTTGATGAAACCAACAAACTTTCTCTAATGTTAAGTGTTTCACTACTTATTTACCCCCAAGATCAAACAGCCCAGGCTGACGCGAAGGACAACAAGTCTGTGAGTCCTTCAAGTGACCAAGACAGTGCTGCTGGAATGGATGTAGACCAGGACTATACGCTCATATGCAGCACCCCTACACAGTCTGATGTCAGGTGAGTGGCCTTACAGACAGCTGTTAAAGCTAGGGTAGGAGCATTTCATTTCACATCTGTTGACATTCTCTTTACATCCTGACAGAATAAATAAATAAATTAAATGCTCTGACAATAAATATATATTTTTTGTCTGGTATCTGTTGCCTACCTGTCTACCTACCTACCTGTCTGCCTGCCTGAACTCTGCCCGTGCACTTGCTGTGCATGACGGGATTCTTCCACAAGGCTAGGCAGACCAATGCTAAAGCTAGCAAGCTAGTCAGGAGTGGCTTTGAAAGGAGGGCGGAAGGGATAATTGAGATTTTTGGCTTCTTTCAAAATCTTTGAAAGTACTTACTCTGGCTGGTTTCTCCAAATTGCCTACCCTAGCCTTGATGTTTCCCCTTCCTTCCAGGATCACAGAGGAATGTGTTGACAGCGGGACCCCCCAGAACGCTCCCCAGGGGGTCCAGAAGCCGAGCCACGGAGCTGCGTCCTCTCCTTCTCTGGAGTCCAACACAAACACCAACAACACTGTGTCCCAACCACCCCAAGCAGCCACAAAACAACCCCCCTGCTCATCCACAGACGAGTCAGAAAACGCAAGCAAGCATTCACAGAGTCTGGGGTTAACGGCCAAGATCGGTGAAAACAACAAAGAAACAGGAAGTGCAAAGGAATCCGGCCAATCAGACACGTCCTCTCAAACCACTGTAACCATTCAGTCGGTGACTAAGATCCAAGTGCAGCTCAATGGCTCTGCCCTCCCTGGCGACGCCCAGGGGTCCGACACGGCCAGCAGAGACGCGTCTTTGTCCAGCGGAAGCTCCACGCCGACGTCTGCACAGTCTCCCAAAGGCTCCCCGGCCAGGGAGTCCTCCCCCCAGGCCGGCCCCCCGAGACCGTCCCCCGACCGGGACAGCCCGTCCGAGCCGTCCAAACCCCCGTCGCCGGTGCCCGACGGCTACAGCACCCCCACCTTCCCCCTGGCGTCGTACTACTACCCGCTGCTCAACGTGCCCCACGTGCCCTACACGGGGTACACCGCCGTCACCATCCCCGCCCCCCAGCCCCCGCTGCCCGAGAAGAAGCGCTTCTCCTCCTCCCCGCTGGCGCTCAACGGCCACAGCTCGCTGCTCAGGGCGGAGTCGGCACCTTCCTCCGCCTCCCTCGCCTCCTCCTCCACCTCCTGCTCCAACACCTCCTCGTCGTCTTCGTCCGGCGGCCAGCATCACGTCACCTTCTCCCCCTCCATGGTCGAGCCCCCCCCCCCAGGACGACGAGGGTCCGCTCAGTCCGGCAGTAGAGATGAAGCAGACACAAAGGTCAACGCAAAGTTTGTCCAAGACAGCTCCAAGTACTGGTACAAACCGGGCATCTCCAGGGATCAAGGTAGGGGGTAGATGCAGGGGCACTTTCAAGGCACGTTCACGGTCATTCTCCCTCTTTTGTGTAACAACAGTGATCCATAAGAAATGTTTATGTTGGCCTTTGAATGCCAAACACTGCCTTGAATGACTCAAATGTGCCTTGTTGTTCTTCTTCTGCTTGTCCTGCAGCTATAGCAGTGCTGAAGGACAAGGAGCCCGGGTCCTTCCTCATCAGAGACAGTAACTCCTTCCAGGGGGCCTACGGTCTGGCCCTCAAGGTCACCACTCCTCCCCTGAATGCCAACCTCAACACCAGCAAAGGTCTGTTGTGACAAACAGCCTTAACAGAGATCAAAGAATAAGGTCTGCCTTTTGGCGTAGCGCTTAAGATTAGATCAAAACAAAAGATACCTTATTAATCCGAGACAGGAAATTAAGTGATATTGTGTATATATAAGTACTACTGAGGGTTTTCTCGCTCTCATGTTTCAGTTGCATCCTGTTATATTAAACCAAGAAATAGAAAGTCAAAGTTTCAGCTTAGTAATGAAGACATTGATGTTCTGGAGGCAGCACCACACAAATCCAAACAGAACTCCTGAGTCCTTCTGCAAGAGTATAGCACCAATGTTGAAGCCTCCTCTCTGTGCGGCAGGAGATTCGCTGGAGCAGCTGGTGAGACACTTCCTGATCGAGACGGGCCCGCGCGGCGTGAAGATCAAGGGCTGTCAGAACGAGTCGTACTTTGGTTCGTAGCACTGGGGGGGGTGGAGCGCTGATGTCCTGTGATATGAGATCCGCTGATACGCCTGACGTGCTCAGCCCAGTTACACGATTGACGATGTGGGTTTCTTTTGATTAGCTCATCTGTTTTCCGTATCTCTCGTTCTTCCAGGAAGTTTGTCTGCGCTGGTATACCAGCATTCAATCACTCCCATCTCCCTGCCCTGTGCGCTGCTCGTCCCGGTCAAGGGTAAATAATCGGTGGTATTGTTGTGTCTATACATAGCGGCAGCACTGGAGATCTGTTCAATCGTTTGCGTATTGCTTACAATTGAATTATTTCTTTAGCTGAATTAATCGGTCTAATCCCTCAGCACTCGATATACTGCGTGTACAGTGGGATTGCTGGTATCTCTAATGGTTCCCTGCTGTCCAACATTGTGTGCGTGCACTAGTATATGAAGTTACACCACAGAGATGTGATCCTATAAATGTGATGTTCTAGATCTGGTGGGAGAGCTCCAGGAGATACAGAGTGTCACCAACACGAGCACGGCGGCAAATCTCCTCAAGCAAGGAGCAGGTAGCGTAACAATCCCACCACGCTTCATCAAGACAATCCCAGTGTATTGTTGTTCAAGGTCATACTCATATAAAGCATTAGCAAGAGCTGTAGTATTTGCTTGTGATCAGCGTAGACTGTCCAACTTACAACGTGGACAAATGCAGGACATTTATTAAAACAATTTATAACACCATGTATGTTGTTCCTCATCTTTCACCTCTTCCCAGCATGCAATGTGTTGTATCTGAACTCTGTGGAAACCGAATCGCTGACAGGGCCCCAGGCCATCTCCAAGGCAACCAAATGCACCCTGGCCCTAAGTCCCCGTCCCACGGCCACTGTGGTCCACTTCAAAGTGTCCATTCAGGGCATCACTCTGACGGATGGCAAGCGAAGGTAAGTCTCAGTGAGATCAGGATGGTGTGCTGGTTGGGGTGTTGAACGCTACTGGGTTCAAACCCCCATTCGGCCAAGTTATTTTACCTTGGCCCAATTACTTTACAATGATATAGTTTCACATTTAGTTCAAACAGGACAATAAGCTTGTTGAGTCATGATACTTTTTGATTAATTGGTTCTTGGGAGCAGACATTTCAACTGCATACTTCAAACGCCTAAGTCTATGTTCTCCAGTTGGCCGTTGCCACGGAGGGAGTTCTGTTTCACATCAACTTATTTACTCCACAGGGACCAACTGGTTTCTCCCTCTTTTTTTTTTCTTCTGTATGTACATACACTGAAAATATATTGTTTTACAGCTGTGCAATTGGTTTGAATTCATATTATGACCTGTTCTGAAAAGTATTTCTACTGTACTGTTTCTTCTACCAAGGCTATTTTTCAGAAGACACTACCCAATCAACAGTGTGACGTTCAGCAGCTTAGACCCAAAGGACCAGAGGTGGGTAGTGTTATTATTACAACATTTGAAATGGTGTCTTATGGCTAGACTGTGGCCAGCTCTCTTCTGCTTGAACCTTCTTATTTATTATAATTGTTTAGCTTTGTCGGCTGCTAAGCTAGTGGACATTAAACTAGAGTTGGGCAATATACAGATATTATGAAAATATTGAGATCGGTAATATAGTGATACATTTTCAATATAAAGTATACAGTTAGTAATACTAGATACAGATATCGCCCTACTCTAGCTTGAATGTTCTTTGTGTTTTTGTTTTTGTTCCCGGGAATTTGTTCATAGACTTTATTGTTGGCTGTTTAAATGGTTTGACCAAGCAATGGACTTGGTCAGAGAGATTGTCCTAAGCTTTTGTCTCCGTCTCATTTTGTGTACCCCGTGCTTCAGGTGGACTAACTCTAATAGCACATCAAGCAAGTAAGTGCTTGGGTCTATTGTGTCATTGGTTGTCTGTTCACTGTTTGTATGTTAGTCTGTGTTGCTTTTGTCAAATATGTCTGATAATTGCATGGCAAATTATCAACCTTCAACACATTTGTCAGAAAGATTTTTAATGTTGTTGTTATATTCAATAAAATAACAATAAGCCTCTTCTTATAACCAATCCCATCACCCTTCCTGTAGGATATTTGGCTTCGTGGCGCGGCGGACAGGAAGTACAACCGAGAACGTTTGTCACCTGTTTGCAGAGATCGACCCAGAGCAGCCTGCAGTCGCCATCGTCAACTTTATTAACAAAGTCATGCTGGGCCCACAGCTTCGCAGATGAGATGAGCTTAGACACAAGAAACTCATAAGAACATCCAAGGATTTCTATATATAAACAAGATTACTTCTGAATGAGGTGTGTGTGAGTGTATATATATATATTTTTTGTGTGTGTGTATGTCTGTGTGTTTGTGTGTTAGCGTATGTGTGTGTTCGCATGTGTGTTTATGTTTTGGAAATTTATACCAGCAGCTTACTTGAGCTTGAGTGAGTCATTTGGGGTTTTATTATGAATCAAATAGAAGCAGCGACAAAACTTTTCAAGCATTTATGTATTATTTTTTAATTCTGGAATGCTACTTTCTTTTTTATTCAAACTTATTTGTTATGTTCATGTACCAAAGGATGAATGTAATCTCACATTGTGGACCTTACACACACGCTCAGACCCATTTTCTTTATGTTAAATACCTTTGGAAGGTTTGTTTCTACAGTAATAGTACATCATTTCTTGTCAGAATTACAACCCAGTTACTCCGCAGGCTCAATGGGGTTGTCTGCACAACAATCTAATATCACATAGATACACATTTTCAAAAAAAGGTTGTTTGAGTCCATCAACATTTCCAAGTTATCCTTTTGCGCTTTTAGAATATTCTGACTTGTAGATTAAGAAGTGGTCTGAGGGTCACTTTTTAATCACACAGACTGGGTGTAACGACATGTTGGTACCTTAACATTCTTGTACAGGTCATGCTGATATAACAACGATCATATATTGCATATGTACAGTTTGGTCTTTTTAAGAAGAAAGGACCAAGAACCTAAAGCCAAAGACTTTTTTTGCTGGTCCTGGCATGTTTATTATCTGTGTGCATTTTTGTGTGTGTTTTATATACGAAGGCAGCACATTGTGTGGCTTCAGTTCACATAATTTTCATAACATGTTATAATAAAAGTTTAATAACAGAACTAATATATTTTAAAGCCCTCTATAAAGTGTGGAGAATAAAACAATGTTTCCAACGATTTGCTCATACTAATAAAACAAAACCGTTTTTATCAAATAAATGTGAATGGTTCCTTATTGAAAAAAACAATACATTTTTATGTAAATTTCTATAGAGCTATCAAAGAGCCATCAATATTAGATTAGGCTTTTTTTAGAAACACTTGATTTTTTTATCGCGTTTGGTACTCAATTAACAAGATGCTAAATGGCCCTAATGATCAGTATGTCAAAAGTACCTAAAAAGTAACCCTTCAGATTATTATGAAACTTTTGCAGTTAATCATATTTATTTTAATCTCTCTGAAAAGGCATCCATCTCCAATTATAGATCCCTTTTATCTTTGCTGCTGCAACACCTGAATTTCCCTCCTGGGATTTGTACAGTGTTATTAATCAAGTCTCAGATATCCACTATCCACCAGGGATGATCCCTTATCAAATTAAAAAGCTCAGCTGAAAGATGAAGAGATGCCAACCACAGTCTTGGAGGTGGGCCAACAGGTCATCTTCCCTGGCCAGCTCTGGTGGTTGGTGCCCGGTCCACCCCAGCCTGGTGAGCCTGTGTCTTGAGTGCTGTTGGAGATTGTTTAACACAGCATACTTGCGTGTTTCTATATCTAGTTTCGGCAAGTTTTCAGGTGGTTCCCAATTAGATAGTGGATTCACTGAATGCAAAGTCACAAAACGCCAAAGCATATTCCAAGTCTGTTGGCTTGCATCTCTGGATAGGCGATACCCCTTATTAGGCATAGAAAAGACTGAAACCTGTTTAACTAAAAATATAATAACATTACATTTATTAAGCTAAGGCATTTTGCCCAAAAGGACTTACAATAAGTGCATTCAGCGATTAAGATATAACCTAAGTGCAAGGCTCATTTGACTAAATAAAATTCATAAAATAAGAAAACTGCTTTCAGCACTAGTATATAGAAAAAAGAGATAGAGATTTATTTCTTCATTCTTTTTCTGGGCAAAGATGCAATCTGAACAGATGAGTTTTCAGCCTGCAGCGGGGCAGGGTTTCAGCTTTCCTGCTGTCAGTGGCCAGCTCATTCCATCATTTCGGCGCCACGACAGCAAACAATCAAAATTTTGAAGATAGGCTTCTTGGGTAACCACATAGTCAGGGAATAACAAGACGTTTGGCAGTCATAGAGCATGTTGGACAGGCTTGGGTGTAATGTTTGACCATGTCCTGGAAGTACGATGGGCCTGAGCCGTTCACATCATGGTAGGCAAGTACCGTGACTTTAATCGGATTCGAACAGCCACCGGTAGCCAGTGCAGGGTGCGAAAGAATTGGTGTAGAGTGGGAGAACTCATCCAAATAATGCGGGCTACTGCATTATGGATGAGCTCGGAAGATGAATGCCACATTCATGCTGCTTCTTGGGTTTCAGACCGTTAACCAACCACCAAATGAGTTGTGTGTCATCTGCAAAGCTGTGGTAGTAAAGGCCATATGAGTGAATTACTGAAGCCAGTGACTTGGGGAACAGAGAGAAGAGAGAGGATGGGACCCAGGACAGAACCCTGAGGGACCTCAGTAGTGGGAGAGGCCATCTCATGTGAGTGGCCAGCCTTGAATCCAGACTGGTGAAGGTCCAGAAGGATGTTCAGATAGAGGTATGCAGAGCTGGGTAATGCTTTTCATCAGATGGGTTAAGTGTGGTTCTCTAGCAAAGAGGGTTCACTCCTGCTGCTTTAAGAGTGTTTGGGAAACCGGTAGTAGTCAAAGGGGCAGTAATGAGATGGATGAGGAAAGGAATGAGGATGGGAGCACTAGAATTAGAGAGCTGAGAGGGCAGGTAGTTGGGCAGTTGGGAGGGACCAGGGACAGTACCTCAGCCTCATTTGGAGAGTGATGAAAATGATGCTAGATCAGGTGGTGAAAGCAAGTTGATGTTGAATTTAGAAGCATATGTTATCCATCTTTTTTGCAAAATGTTTCACAAAATGGCTCTGTAGTAGGTAGGTGGGGGAGCAGGGGGAGGGAGGAGGGTGGACGAGATCCAAAACGGTTTGGGGGTTTGGAGAGGGGAGGAGCTTTTAGGTGTAGATAGGGAGGAAGAAAAAGACGAGAGAAGAGATTGGTAGGTCCTGCCACCCTTAGGGTGGTGCTGTTAGCATGCACTGAGTCAGACAACCACAGCACCAGAGGGGTCAGGTGAGCCAACTAATAGGTAAGGATAGAGTATAGGGATGTGGAGAGACATGGCACACATATACATATACATAAACATTCACTAATTACATGGAGGGACTTGTATATTGAATTTACTTACATCTCCGGCACTCTATGAATTTAAGTATTTTATTTGTTTATTTTTTCCAACAATTACAAATCTTCCATTATTTTTTAACCTTATTGCCAAAATAATATGTAGGCCTACTCTTTTGACAGTAGATCCTCAAATGCATCAATAGGAAGTTAAATACCGATTTTACCGGTGCACGGTTGTAACCTATATTGTTATAAATTATGTAAATGAGGTGCACCAAAAACTCTCAAAAGGACGAGGTCCCACCGAGATTTGAACTCGGATCGCTGGATTCAAAGTCCAGAGTGCTAACCATTACACCATGGGACCAACACAGCCATTTTGTCCTACAATGGATTATAAACCTTGTTAGATCTTTCTAACCGTTTCATAATGTCTAAAGTTAAACCCTGACGATTGTTGATATTAAAACGCAGTGCAAACGACGAGCATATTAAACTGGCAGTACGATATAGCCGTTTTGACGACGTTATTTTACGGTTGTTAGCTCTAACGAGCTATCGCTAGCTGTCGTAATCTCACTTAATCCCATTAGCCGTCTCTTTCGGATCAACGCTAATGGTGGTACGTTGTTTGTTGCTCGGATCCGGGATGATGCAACATACTGGACATTATTCGACAGATAATACAGTGCTGATATAAATGAATCCAGATCAGACGCTTGTGGATCTCCTCCTTCCTGCAAGCGTTACATTTTGGTTCATAGTGTAATCAAAAACATGGCCAGTAGATGGTGGAAGAACTGCTTGAGGTTAGGTAACAGATCTGAGACTAACATTTCTTGCTTTCTTTCTTTGACCAAAAAAAATTGATTTATTATGGCCTATTTGAGCCACAAATCATCGAAAACGTTTGAACACCTCATATTTGCAGTAGGTATATTGGAAAAGAAGAGGCCCGTTTTACAGGTGATGGACTATGAGCTACAATGCTTTTACCCATTCCGCCACAAGAGGGCACTATGGACGCTGGGACCGCTGTGAGGATTATTTTCCTAGATTCATTTTGCGTCGGTCAGTTCACCAAGAAGAATCATTCAGAATTGTTCGTTCGTTCGTTCGTTCAGTAGCGTTTCCGGTAATGGTGAATCAAGTCATGGAATGCGCAGTTCTCCTCCCTCGTTTTCATTCTCAAACGACCGTGGAAATTGGTCATCAATCAACAGTGGTGGACGAAGTACTCAGACCATAGTCTGGCTATTGTCTGCGAGACCAAGCTCAATCGTAGATTGCACGATGGTCTGGGGAAGCTGCCGTCATTTTCTTCAATAAAGAAGGCGTGATCAACGAGCCTAGTTCAACTGACTCTGTATGCGATTGGCTGCTTGCCGTCGCTTCCCTGTCGTCATTGTGTTAAACCAGCCAATAACACGCCAAGGGAAAAAGCCAGCTTGGTGATTGGCTCCCGCCAAAACGTATCGGAGGCAGAAAGAAATGTATTGCTCTTCTCCATACCCTTTTGCAGGGCGAGCTCAAATCGCCGGCAAAATGGGCGGGGCTACCAAGTCTACTCAGACCACGTACTTAAGTTAAAATTGAGATACCTAGTGTAAAATATTACTCAAGTAAAAGTGGAATTACTCCCTTTAAACGTCGACTTGAGTAAAAGTACTTGGCTTCAAATGTAAAAGTAATTTGGTGAAATGCAGTTCCAATGTCTTGCTTATCCTTCATTTAAAGGGTAATTCAGGTGTAAAATTGATTTGGGATATGTTTTGTATGATAACGAGTTGAAACGTTCGTTTTGGAGCACAAAAACCGCATATAGACGCTTTCTTCAGTTGGCTGATTTTAGCCGATTCTATCAAAACGCTATAAACTTGGGGATGGGGGCACTGGTTATGGTAAAAACTAAATCGCTATTTTAAACTACTTAAAAGGCTAAAAGTAGCCCGACACTTCTTTGGTTGTATAATAAAGGGTCTTAACATATAAAACGAGGCATTGAGAACTTTGTAAGTGTACAGATTGTTTATTAAAAATGACATTTTATACACACAATACCATCAGTAGATCACCCGTCGACGCCATTTTGTTTTTAAGACTCGATAAGTAGATTGGCGAACACAGAGCTTGTGTGTTGCTAACGGATGTCACAATCTCTGTGTTCGTCAATCTAGCTATCTAAATACGCATACAATACTTACTGATGGTATTGTATGTATAAAATGTCCCAAATGTTCACAAATGTTTTCTATCAAAAATGTTTTCTATTTGTGATATCTGACACTGATATCATTTGAAACTAGAAAATGCATTTCCTGCAGAAAATGTAGTGAGTGCTTTAGTAGAAAGTGAGTTTAAAAATATGTTTTAGTAAAGCCACATAGATGTAAAGAAATGTTAAATTGTGTGTGTGTGGGGGGGGGGGGGGGGGGGGGGGGGGGGGGGGGGGTGTCTGTGTGTGTGTGTGTGTGCGTGTGCAGGGACACAGCCACAGAAAATGTATGTTCGGTACATGAGCTAAAATAAAACAACCCTCATAATAGTCATGCATAAAATGATCTTACATTTATGTAGAACTTCAACTTGAAACAATCATATAAGAACTTAAAGAACATCAACCTTACAGTCAACACCAGCTTGACTAAACATCATGAACATCATACTTTGTTACTGTCCACTGTCAATTAACACAACATTACAACTTTAACCAAATGCAGCGAGATGGGGGGGTGTAGTTGATTATTGGATGTTCCATATCAGCAAGATAATACACTTGATTTAGCAATGATGGTGGGGGGTCCCGGGTCGCTTGCGTGAGAACAAACTAAATACAAAGACAGCATGCATTTACCATTTCACTGATATTGAATTGTATTATTGTACGCTCGCTCACTAAGCCTCTTCCCTCTTCACCACTCACAGTCAGTGAACGAACAGTAGCTCAGTGACTATTGGGCCTGGGAGGAGTCGAGTTGGAGAACGAATAATACGAACAAGAGTGAAGAATCAGTTCGGTTCGTTCTTGTTAAAGATTCGTTCACTCGAACTGATTCGGTCGCAAACGACCCATCAGTAGTGAGGATAGGATGGAAGAGCACTTGTTGTGGCTCTATCGTCTCTTGGCATCCTCACTCTTTCTTGAGTCAATTATGAAAGAAAACATATTCTTGTTTGTTTCGTTAAAACAAAAACCCATGAAACTTTTTTTTTCTTTCAGAAAGTACAGAATAAGTTAAGTCGGTAAACTTTAATTACACTTTAATTAAACATAAGGTATGTATGTTTACCTAAACGTAATCATCACTGAGGGTAGCATGTAAGCCGTGTTTAGAGTAGCAGAAGTAGGCCTATCTGTGGACACCATATCTGTATCCAGGCAGGTATATGCACAAATAAAGTTGAACAACTGGTAAACTCATAAACTATGGATAACCCAAAAGGTATTTCAACAATGTCAACTCTCCTCACATCAACATATCTTTGAATAGAGATATATCAGAAAGACTCAGATCAGACTCATCAACACTCAAGAGATTATAAACGAACATTACTGCCCAAAGTGAACGGATGAGTGAATTGGGAACGTTGATTACTTGTAATACTGATAGGGAGCATTATGTTTTGTTTCCTACATGGAAAATGTAAGCAATTCCAATCAGAGACAGCAGGTTCTTTTTTATGCTTAAAATTCAGCTTTTAAGAAAAACATGTGATACACTTTCCTTGCTCTGGTAACTGTGGCTCTTAAATGTTGATGGATACCAGTTTGAAAGCAGAATATTTGGAGCTCCTTAAAGGTTTTCCTTTCTTTTTTCATGAGGCAGCAGCTGCAGATTAACAACATTAACTGATTTTGAAATTATGTTTTCTGCATTTTCATGTTTTTCCCCTGGTATCTTTGTATACTCTTCACAGTTCACTAATGTCTGAACGGCATTTGTTCAAATCTGCTTTTATTATGTACCAATACCATTATTGTCATTTCAACATGTTTTTTTCCAATCTTACAGAAGCCTTGATGTGAAAAACAATTGCACGCCAAAAAGATCCGGGGAAATTGTTGTAGACCTTTTTTTTTGCAACTTGTAGGCCCTTTAAATTGTGCTATTCATCACCATTCTGTTTTGTGTTACTCTATACAACCTGTTCCCCTGGAAAAGGTCCCTGCTTGACTCACTTCAATCACCCTTTAAGTGGCTACCATATGATTCAAACCTGATAGATGGAATGCACATATTTCTAATGAGTGATGTCATGTGCATACATGTCGAGCTGGCCACTGCCTCGATCAGCTTGTTATGATATACCATGAGGTTATTTATAGCCTGATGTATTTTGCAGTGCCACAAAGACGGGTTTGGTCTAATTTTAGATATGAGTTATTCTAATTTAGGATCCCGGCCCTTCCTGCAAGCTGATAGCAGACACTTGGCTCTTTGAATGATTTTGTCAAGTAGGGCATATGCAGTATAATGATCAGAGCCTGTCCATCTACACATCATGCCGCAAGGCCTATTAATTGGACTGCAAAGCAGAACTAATAAACAGAGGATAAAGGGGTTAGCAGGAGCATGTAAGGATGTGCATGAGGACATGCACACAAGGGCCCCCCCAACACGCTGTGGAGCCATGTAAATCTCCATTAACCAACAGCTTGAACCCGTGTTGGTGCCAGCATTGAGACTGGATCAACCCATCCACCCAACACCCCAAAGCACTATAACTCCAGCCACATACATCCTCTACATATAAGACCTTCAGATGAGCAATGCTACAAGCAATCTTGCAAATAAAACGGTAGGCCCTTTATCCTGTGTAAAATTGTCTGTTCAATTGTGTTTATCATACTGGTTAGTGCAGATATCGCTATAGGTGTTGTGGTTGCAGTGTACAGGCACAGAGGATGGATGGGATCAGTGAAGAGCACAACACTAGCGTTGTGCTGACTGCCGGATCAATGCAGGGGATAAGTGGAGGTCTGATGAGACTGCGAAACAGCTGATATGCATTTGATCAAGAAAAGCAACATGGCTCAAGTGCCTCTCTGGCACGGAGTGATGAAAAACTATTTTGGTATGGTGGTATGGTCGTCTCGGGCTAGGTATGACTCGGAATGTTCAGCACGTGGTTTATTCTAACAAAGACACAAGGTAAACAAGCGTGCGTTCTGCTGTAGGTGGTTCATGAAGCATCTCTCGAACACAGGTAAACAAACAGTTTATATTGGGAGTGGGAGGAATGGTAACTAAGCCACGCCTACATGTTCTAGTTTCCCCAGGTAAACCTTTGGTCTGTATAGGCTTTAGAGGAAATAGCAAAGTGGCCATGTTTGTAGTCTTTAACTTATCTACTAAATCATAAAACCTTATATGGTGTTGTCCATTATGTAGAGAAGAAACCATTCATAACTGTTGTAAGCTTGAAACATCTCATCAGAAATAGCATAGACTACAATAATTTACATCAAGCAACAGCATCAGGGGTTGCTGTTGTTGCTATTTGCCTCGAAGAAAATAATCGCACTCGGCGTCATCATTTCAAAACGCATGCCCTCGTTGTTTTTAAACAGATTGCCTATGTTGATGTATAACTAAATCATAGGTGCATTCTGCCAAGTAAAATATAAAAGGTCCAGGTTTAAATTCCTTCCTAGGCTTTTCCGTATCCAGTAAAACGCTTGTGGTGACCTGGCATTCTGTAGCATACTCGGCACCAGTAAATAGGCTTACTAGTTCCTGATTGACGGAGAATGTGTGGACCCTGAGGGGGCCCACGCGCCCCTGACCTTCACCTAGCTCCCCCTTAGCCCCTTAAACAACACACAGGCCTACACAGACCCACCGTCACCAAGCAGAGGCTTCTATTTCTTCTTCCTTACGCAAACCACAAAAAAATACGTACACATACGTACAACAAACACCTCACGTGGAATGTGGGGCGATATTGAACTCAAGTCGTTTTAATGATTTGGTTCCCAGATAGATATAATGTTAAGTCATAATGTAACTGTTGTGCAATCGTTCTGCTTTCAAGGGGATTCTCTGGTGTATCTCATCCATTGCAAATCTATGGCAACCACCATGCCATGCAGCAGCAGCAGCAGCAGCAGCAGCATTGCTGTCCACATCCTACAACTGTACTGCAGAGTGGACACACCCCTCAAAAGCACACGCTTCATTGCACGCATTTGTACAAGGTTTTCATAGATGATGGAAAAAAAACAACATGTCATATAATTGAGGAGTGACGTATTGGGGTTTAATATATATAGATATAGGTTTTTTTTAAACAGCTGTTTATTATCAACAGCGTTACAAATGTGCGATTAGGTAATCTATTTAGAAGGGAGTCTCGTAACAACGTGGCTATAAAACAAAGGCACAGCTATGTGCTACTACAGAAACCGAAGCCTATATAACCCATCGGACCTCCAAACTGCGTCATTTCTCAGCCCTATGCCTTTACGCGCGAGCATAACTACGACGCTACACGCGACCGCGTCGTCCGTGAATCTATAAAGCATAACACCGAATGAAACAATGTTGCTTTAAACCTCACGCGGTCAAAGTTGTTTACCTCTTCGCTCCCTCTGACGTCATGACACACCCCTGTTTTGGGGGAGGGGGGAGCCGCTCCACATGTTACGAGCATTGGATCTGACCAAGCGTAGCCATCCTGGTATGAAATGTCACCAACCAAAACACGGGATACACACCGATCCCTTCGCTGATTGGCTAACGCAGGGGCTGGGGGAAATCCCCCTTTCCCGTAGAGGTCCAGAACAGGGGCGGGGCATCGCAAAAAGTAATGGCCATCTATTTAGGGTCTGAAGAAGGAATATTTCTCGTCAGACTATTGGTAATATAATTATCCTATTTTACGTTGTGCATGTATGTAACTGCTGGGTTGCGCCTCTTTTTTATTCCACCCCCCGTTAATACGCACGCCTCGATTTCGACGCATGTGGCATGAAAACAGTGAACGAGGCGCTT
This sequence comes from Pollachius pollachius, assembly GCF_949987615.1. Classification (NCBI taxonomy): domain Eukaryota; kingdom Metazoa; phylum Chordata; class Actinopteri; order Gadiformes; family Gadidae; genus Pollachius; species Pollachius pollachius. Next base: position 3,272,550 of record NC_136945.1, on the reverse strand, counting down.
CAACTTGATAGCCTGTTTTAGGGTTAACCAGCCAGCTAGCCACGCAAGCTATCGCTTCTTCTGCGAGCCAACGTTTGGACTCGTCGGAAGGGCGTGCGAGTTTGACGTGTTCTCAGTCCCGAGTTTTATACAACGCGGTCGCAACACTAACCTGATCTCGCTATAACGAAGCAACACAACATGGAGGCGGAGGGGGATTACTTTGCCCGAGATTGACGGCGACGAGCGAGGGGGAGAGAATAAGAGCGAGTCAGTGTGGATGGGAAAAGTTGAGCTGAGGTATGAAACTCGCATGCACAGAAGGAATGTGAAAGTAGTATTTCTGCTGAACAACACGCGTGGGGTCGATCTGGCTCTACGGCACTGAAATGAGGTGGAAGAAGCGATGCGATGGGTCTGTTGTTTGGTAAACTCTGGTTCTGTCAGGTGTTGGGGTTGTTTGTGTGGAGATTGTTGGTGTTGTGTAAACAACAACCACAGTTTAAGCAAAAGGCTTAAAGGCCCTCTCAGTGACTTGCGACATACCGTTTTGCTTTTGTATTGAACAGGATTAACAACTCGGAATAAACTGTAGAAGAAAGGTTTCAAGTCTTACTTTGGATAAAAGGGCATGCAACAACCTCAGGTGAGTCTTTTTTTTCTGTTACATGTAATACATGTGGTTATACCTACATGCATACCTTGTCTATTCTGTTGTTAAGAATGTGCTTGATGTTAACTGGGACAATCAGGGCTGATTAACACTGTTTATAACAATTACATAGCCTTGCACCGAATGTGTTGGACAGCCGTTCAGTGACAAAATGTCGTCATATTTGTGTTTTAGTTGATTGATCCTCTGTTCAATTGTACATGTTAAACACCACCACCACAGTGAGCAATCTATAGTTAAAGTTGACAAGGAGTTTCTTGAAATCTTACGTTTCTTGAAAAAGTTAAAAAAAAATAGTTAGGTTACTTTAATTCCTAAAGAACCGAGCGCCAGAAAGAATTACTATTGTCCAACTTGAAATTGTAGTTTTGTTGTTGTTGTTGATACCCAGAGTCCGGGTTGTTGTTGTTCATACGGTTCGTCTGAGTACTATTGGGATTTTGCCATTATTCAATCTAAAAATTCTTTTTTACATAACCTTAAACTAAACCACGGTTTCAGCCGTTTTATTCAAACATAATACGAATTTCAATATAAGTTATATAATGCCCTTATGATTTCTGGATACAATAATAGTGTGTACAATGTGTTTATCTAACACAATCTATTCACCAGAAGCAATTAGTGATTTAAAAGAAGATAGCACTTATCTCTCGAAAGTGCACTTTCAGGGCGTTTGTATTTTCATTAAAACGTGGAAACGAGTCGTACACGTGGAACTGTGCTGTCAGTGGAGGATCTCTGCATCGTTGACTTCCATCCATTAACGGATTGCCTACCTTTTTCATTTTATCAGAAATATATTTTAAATAACTCAGCTTCTGGAAACAGGAAAGGAAAATAGGAATTTACGCAAGATTGTTCTCCGCTTGTCAATAACCAACAATTGACCACAAGAAATGTATCTAGCTAAATTAGGAACACAAATGGGATTAGGTTTAGGTCAGACAAGATGCTTGTAAACATCTCAAGTATTATTTGCCTCATTATATTTATTTATATATATATATATATATATACATACATACATACATACATACATACATACATACATACATACATACATACATACATACATACACACACATAATTTAAGTTTACTAACTGCACCAAAACAGCAGAATCTGTAAACTAGTTTTGGATCTCTAGTGACGGATTCAAAATGGGACAAAGTCTGACACAATGGCAGGTTGTTTACGGAGCAGTGTGGTACCAATGGTACAGTCCATTACGTCTCCTATACAATGACTCTGACTCCCCCTTTTGTGACGGCAGTAATTGGTTGCTTCCGCTAGCATGTTACCCTATAGAAAGAGGCCGCTGTATGTTACTGTATTGGCCTGTTGTATGTGGTTCCATCTGTATGTACGCCATTTGCTAGATATGTTCAGTGCTTTGGGGCTAATGAAGTGTTAAATCCCCACTTATAACCGTGGGTCTCGCATTTCCATGTCATGGTGGATGGTTACTTGGGCAAACAATTCAGGTAATGTTTGATGTGTGGAAACAAAGTCATGCAGAATGAGGCCCTCTTTTACCATACAAATGACCAATATTTTGTTTTTTAGCAGCTGATTTCGAATCCACACATAACCACTCTAAATCATCATTTGAAAAACATTGTTCAGTGGAATTAAAATCCAACTGTTTCACCTATAAATAATATTTCAAAAGTATTTAAAAATATGCTTTTATTGAATTGTAATTTAAAAATGTTCCAATCATACAAAAATGTGAGGGGGTGTGGATGAGCGGACAGGCAGTTTTTGGGTGGAAATTATGTAACTGACTCTGCTTAAGTCAATTTTCACCCACCTCAGCCACATGTCTGTTTTTTGTCCGGCCCTGTCCAGTTTGTATGTGTGTATAAGTGTGTGTGTTTACGAGAACACTTATTCTCTGTGTAATTCTGTATAGACATAGACAAGTCGTTTGGAAGGTGTGTGTGTGTGTGTGTGTGTGTGTGTGTGTGTGTGTGTGCGCGTGTGTGTGTCAGTGGGCCTCTCCCTGCCTCGTCTCTTTCCCCTCTCCAGAGTCCAGCAAGGGGCCCACTGTAAAGGGGGGAGGTCTCTCTCTCGCTCTCTCTCTCTCTCTTTCTCTCTTTCTCTTTCTTTCCCGCCCCCCCTTTGCAGGCTGGTAGTGGGGCCAGGGCAGGGGAGTTAGTGTTGGACAGACCATAGGGTTGGACACGGGACATAGGACCCCCACCTCCCTGCACTCCTCCTCCTGATCACTAGTTTAGCCCATCCTGTGTGGGGCACAGGTCACTTTGTCATGTGCTATAACTGCTGCTGTAACATGTGCCCTGTGATCGCAGAAAAGAGCAAGAGTTGGAGCGTTTGAGACGCAGGGAGGGACAATGCAGAGAGAGGGAGCTGGAGGGGAGGTTTAAAGAGATAGAGCTGCAGAGTTGTCAAGTTGTAATAAAATATCACTTTGTTGGTTCGGTCAATACAAGGTCCAGATTTTCTCTTGCTGTCATTATATGTTATTTATTTTACCTCTTTCTATGGTCACCATGTATTTGCAGTTGTTTCTTCCAGAGAATTGTGAAATAATATATACTACTTTTATAGGAGCCTTTTCAGTATTAAGTGTAGTTTTTTTTCATTCTATGGGTGTCGCAGCCAAACAGGAACTCTACTGAGATGGCGTGATACACTTCTAAACTGCAATTTTAATGTAATATCCATTGGGAACATTGTGAAACATGAGACATATCCAGTTTGATCAGGTTTTTACTTAGGCTGTTGTTTAGGGCAGGGTACTTTGTTATTTGCCTGTTGTGTAGAAATAGAGAGGAGTGCGATGTCTGAATGCTCCTCAGCAGGTATGCAATGCTAGACACAGAGAACTTATTATGATGATGGTGATGATCGTGTCTTTAGGTGCCACATGTCAGGTCTCTGTGAATCAGTTCAGAAGGGGAATATTGGTTGAATACCCAATGTCTTTAGAACCTAAAAAAATAACACTTTCAAAGTTCATAAACTGCTGTTGATGTTTATGTTTATCTTAATACGCCACCAGAACAGCGCTATGCTGCGATTCACTTTCGGTTTGGTGTTGGGACATTCCTGGTAGGGGCGAATCATTATTGTAAAACGTATCAAACATTGGTCTGAACACGTTAAACAACAATATGCAGCGATTATGAATTTATTTAGGACTATTTAATTATAGATCCTGCTTTAAAACTTTACCAAAATACACATCAACATAATATGAAATCTATTCATAAGATGTGGCTAAATTCTGAACCACTAAAACTACGTTCAACGACAATATTTCTGTAATTGTGTATGGTTTCATGACAAGCACTCGTTCAGACGTTAATGTTGGCCCCCTAAACATCCCCATGTTTAACGTGACTTCATGTTAAGCCTGCTTGCCGCGCTGCTCCCTCCGCTCTGTGGGCCTTGCTGTGGCAGACCCCAGTGTATTTCCAGTGGAGCTCAGTTCTCGCCGCAGCCTGGGTCATTCCAGGTCTGATTTGTTTTATGTCTTTGCTGTACTCGTGGTGACCCAGCCAGAGGTATGCAGTAAAACACATTGACTTTTTTTTATATCCTTCTCTCTCTCCATTTCCCTCTCTTTCTCTATCTTCCTTTTATCGTTCTCTCGCTCCTTTTTGGGGGGTGGTGGTGGGGGGGGCTGCTGAGAAAATGTTGGCAGTGTGTTTCTGTTTCCAAGCCGATTGTAGAATTGCGTCATGTGATGTGGCAGGGGGATGCTCATTGGACCCTCGGAAAGGGCCCCCTCTCTCTCATTCGGGCGTTCAACGACCGTTCCTTTTTTTTCCTGGGCTGTTCTGGTTCTGGATATGATTCCGGCGCTAAGACTAGTGTGTTGGGATGTGGTCTGTAAGCCCATTGCTAGCATTCTTAGGATGTGATGCCAGAGGGTTTTTTCTCTCTCTCTTTGCTTTCCTTCTCTTCTCTGCACGTCTGCATGCAGTTAAATTAATTCCTCCCTGAAATGCTGTCTGGGTCCTCCTCTTGTTTTCTTTCCTATACGTCTCGACACCAGGACGCAAACAAAACGCAATCATTGGATGCGTAATTATGAGGTGCATCGTTTAATCATGCTTGCTGGACGGTGGGCGTACTTTATACTCTCCTTTTATATTGACATTGATTCGATGGAGTCAGTCTTACGTCTGGGCTTCGTTCCAGAGCTACACACGTTTGTCTCATGCTTCTCTGTTGCGTCGACCTGACAAGGGAAACCAATGGCCACTTCACTGTTTTGTAATCACACACAGCATATTCGTACTGGTGTACGAATGTTATACGCAAATGTAAAAAAGTGAAAAGCGCCACCAATATAGCGGAATTGTTACCCTGGCATGACCACTCTTGCAATGCAGTGAGAAATAATCCCTGCAACAGCATGACAGCATAGCAGGTTAAGAGAGCGATTTACACACTACACCAAAGAGACGCACTCCTCGAAGTTTGAACCTCATAGTTAATAATTACCACTGATTGACATTTCATGCAAGGTGGAGTAAACAAGGGCAAGTCCTTGGGACTCTGTTTGTTGGGAGCCTGCGCTGTGTGTCTTTAAACCTGACCAGGATGGAGCTGTGGTGTCCAGCCTCGCTGCGGGGCGCATGCATGTCATTTTAAACCCTAGAAATGAATAAATCAGCAGAGGAAAAGATGAATCACTGAGTCCCACCGCATGCTAAGTAAAACCTGCTCATCCTTTCGCTTCTTGCTCGGCAATGTAGCTTAAAAAGGGAAACTCCCCTGTCCTTCACCAGAACTATGGCGAAGAAGAAGAAGAAGAAGAAGAAGAAAAAATGGGCTAACGTCTTAATTCTTCAGCTCTCGCCACCCACTAAGAATGACATGCTGCAGTTAGTTGTGTGGTTTTCGGTAGATAATTACACCAGGGCCCATCTCCTGTTCATCTTCCACCACCACTTCCTCAGTCAGACTATTTACCATCATTCGACTCCTTCCGTCTCCTGATTACAGAGAGCCGCGCTGCGTCTCTCACGGGAGGCTTCAGTAGCACGGCGACTGGTCAATCGCTGACACGACGGCACACACATTAATTCCTACACAACATACCTTTTTTTGTGGGATGATTGTTGATCAGCTCCCCTGTTTTGGGACAAGTAAACCTAAGCATCCATTATTAGGCTGTGTGACCTTTGACCTGATGACTCATAGCGTGAGTGTGGAGGGGAGGTGGGTGGTAGCCCTCACATGCTGCAAGTTCCTCCCCCCTTCCCCTCCCACCTCCTCTGCATGCCATGCCCTGGACCAATGAATTTCCTGTGCATACAATGACCGGATCAGCGAGTGCTTGGAAAAAAGGGGGCCTGCCTCGCGCTCCATCAACATCCTATACGTGGTGACGCACCCTCCCTGTCTTGTCACATGCTTAAGCATCGCATGACAAAGCACACACACATGCTGTTGAAGGACGCAGGGACGTATGCATGCATAAACACGATGTGGCAACACTTAAGGCAATGAAAAGAAGGCTTTCGCCATCCCGTTCTTTGTTTTTACCCTGAAGCTTGTTTTTTCGTCACAAACAAAGGTTTTCTGTAGATCCCAACACACAGCCTTATGAGGAACGGGTCGAATCACTGAACGGTCCTGCGGCTGTGTATTTCTAGAGGATCTGTTTTCGAATATCAACAAGGAGTGGTCTGCCTCCGGCGCTCGTATCCGGGCATGGTCGCTCATGTGCAGCCCGTCCTCCGGCTCTGTCTTCAGAGTTCCCGCTCCGGCCCAGTGTATCCGTAGCAGCTACGGGCACACTGGGGCTTTGTGGCGCAGAATGTCACTGCCTTGAAGAGATCGTCTGCCTCCTCTCCCCTCCCTCAGCTTCATGCTTTTTATATGTCCATGATCATGTCCTTCATCGTTTTATTGTTACTCGGCATGTTTTCCAGTTTATCCTCCGCCTCCCCTCTGTTCCTCTCCTTCTGTCCTCATGTCTCTTATGTCACTCAGTGTGTCTCTATGTTTCTGTGTGTCTCTTTCTGTGTGTCTGTCTATGTCTCCCCGCCCCCCCATCTCGGTCTCCTACTCTCTCTCATCTCTCTTCCTCTCCTGTGGGCTAGGGCTTCCTATCTGCTCACCAATTGTGAGGGGCCATCCAGAGGGCAGATGTAAAAGGCTCGGCTGAATTATCTGTATGGTGATCGTGATGTGGTATTGAAATATTTAACTTGAGATCATGCATCGCATATTTTTTTTACCAGAAAGGGGCAAAGATCACCCACGCATGATGTTACAGCAGGCCGTTATTCCAGAATCATTTTATGTTGGTTTTGAAAAATCCGTGCCATGTTTTAAAAGTACATGCCGTAATTCACCCTGGGTAAACACTTTAAAGATCTAGTTGATTCTGATGTTTAAGGCCGTCTTGGAGGATGTTTAAACCACAAATAGATGACAGTGAACTGTAAATATTTCTGTTAATGTGACAAGAGGGAGCTTATGGACCAGAACCATGACTAGATGTGCGTATGAGGTAAATATTTCTAGGATATAACTTCCAGTTTGGGTAAAAACTTCGGTATTTTAAAAAGGTGTATAGATCAGACATATTTTTAATTCCCAAATAAGTAGCAAATTTCATCTGTGGGCAAGGTAACATGAATCGACTTAATCACAACAGTTTGCCACTCTTTTAAGTGAGGCTCTGTCCAGATTCTGCATGGTCTTTCCACGCTGCCCCTCCCCCTACTTCGACGGCCTAGATTTAGCCCCGATCCAGGGCCACCGTCAGGCTGTCAGCCCCTATATGTGTCAGTGTGACATCCAAGTGCAAAGTTGTCACACACACATCCCTTACCTCACCGGCCTCGTGCTTTTCCTTTCATACATGGCAAGTGTCTCCCTGGATGGACCTTCTTCAACCTCAAATGTTAATTAACAATAATTACATATGTGACAAACATTATAAACTGCACTATAACATCATCAGTCATTTAGTTGACGGAGGAGGTGCATATACCTTGTTATTGTTCAATTTAGAATTTAGAATAGCTTCTGGGGAGGTTTCCTGTTAGACTCCAGTTGGAAATCTTCCTGATGATGGAATGTTATGATGATTCATAGCAAAACTACTTTAGAGCCAGTTGGATGAGGCCCAGATCCACATTGGTTAACCATTATGGTGCAGGAACGCTGTAAACTAATCACAAACAGCATTGCTGTTGCTGTTCCCTTGGATGTTTTTTTGAGACTGTATCTAAGCCTGACATTTTTTATTTAGTGCATTCAGAAGTGGCTTTGTGAACAGTGAATTGTCATTTGTGTGTGTGTGTGTGTGTGTGTGTGTGTGTGTGTGTGTGTGTGTGTGTGTGTGTGTGTGTGTGTGTGTGTGTGTCGAATGCAATAACAGTCCTGATTGATTGTTGCCGCTGGAAACCCGCACACAATACCTGTGTATCCAAAATGCTTGCATGGCCTAGCGTGCCGCCGACTGGAATGAGTCTAATAACTTGATGCATTATTTAGAGCCTCCTCTGTATGGTATTATGCATTTAGTGTAATGGTGTGTCAGGGGCTGCATGGATCTCCCGGGATTAACCATAGATTTATTTTTATATCAGTTGATATTTATTATCTTGGTGTGTGCTGTTAGCGAATACTAACTCGCCTGGCAATGCTTTCTAGATAAGTGCGTCCGTCAATTGTATCATGAACAGTGAAATATAGCTTTATTGTGCGATGTGCACTGTTTGTAGCCACACTGGTTGGTTTCAAAGTCGTTGACACTCATCTAATTGTGTGTGTGTGTGTGTGTGTGTGTGTGTGTGTGTGTGTGTGTGTGGTGAATGCTACATCCCTGCGTCTCCGCAGGGTTCCGGAAGGCCTCCTTCTTACAATACTGTATTTGAGATCAACTGAGGAGTGTTTGTTGTTTCTAGGTGGACATTTCTTTCCCATGAAATGTTGAAACTGTGCTTCTAAGAAGCTGCAACCTGGTGGTGGAAACAGGAAACAGGAAACTAGTTAAAGCGCAACCAAAGGAAAAAAAGAAAAATTCCATTCGATCATCCTGTTTGCATTGCAAATGTCCTGTTTTGGAAAGTAGCCCACACATTTTTAGGGCTTTTGTGAAAACTCGAAATACATCACTAACCTGTACGATGGTTTATTTTGGGCCCTTAAGTCGAGGGTTCGTCTGATTGAGCGCTTAAGTTAAACCATTGATGTTATATTACCTGGATGGAAAGTGTTATCTCTCAGTAAATAGTTGGCTGGCCTTATCTCAACGTGTGAGTAGGTCAGCCCTATCTCAACGTTGTTATACAGCCGTTGCTCTTTTCTAATATGCTTTTCATTCTACGCTAGGTGTGTGATTCATTGATGATTGATCTGTGGCCATTTATTCCCTAGTATTATCTGGTTATTAAGTCATCAAATCTCGGTCCTGCTAAAATGTCTCCCATTTGGGGCCAAGGGTGTTGTGTGTTGTCACTCGTGACCCTTGACCCGAATCTGTGTGCTTTACCTCTGCCCTCCTAGAGAGGTGAGCATAATGCGAGCGGTTGGGTGAGTGAAGAAAAGGTAGGCTTTGCTCTTTGTGGTAAATGTGGCGGAAAAGTCACAAGATTTGTTCGTTAAGATATTTTCCAAACAATGGCCAGAGACACACCCTTCATCTGTGCCGAGCACAAGAGGGCTGTAGCGCGGGTCACTACCGTGTTGACATTCAGCCGTTGGTGAATCTGCACGCATAAACACTTGCATTTTACTTTTTAAGAGAACAATGTCCGCATTTCACTTCTTAACCAGCACCATTAAAATGGGGGGGGGGGGGGGGGGGGGGGGGGGGGGGGGGGGCAATGTAGACGCATTGCCTCTAGCTGTCTTCTAATCAATGTGCCCACACTGCTTGCTTCGAGGGGGTGATTAATAGAACCAAACCAAATCAGAAGGGGGGGAGGTTCTGATCGATACTTAGAATCTTTTTTTTGTTAACAAGGTTCCTGTTGAGTATCCATTTCTTTATAACCGTTAAAACCTCACCCCAAAACATGGAGATTTATAGTTTAGTTGAAAAATAGCGACCTCTTTAATCAAGTGAAAGCGCTTCTGGTAGCGTCTGTTACGCTCTTTTCTTCCAGAGGGTGAAAGCATGCAAATCGCCATGTTCCAAACATGTTTCATACATAATATAACCATTAGCAGATCCAGTGTAAGGCTTCTAGACATGTTTGAGTAATTGACTAGCGATAAATCTTGGGTATTATTGTGTTATTACAGTATACCAGGATATTGACAAACACCGAAGGTATTATTCAATACTGTTAAAACGACATACTCCTCTTGCTATTCAACTTTTTCCGACATATTATGAATGCATCTTTATTTTGTTGATAAATATTTGTCCAAGTTCTGAATCAGGATAGATGATTAAAAAGTCCAAACTAAAGTCTTGGCCGTTGAGTTGTGGTTGAGACCGAAAAAGGTTTGTTGCCAGCGATTAGCCAGAACATCCCAACATCGAAAATGAATGTGACATTTATAGAAGTGCTGTGGTGGTGAGAATCATACATCTCAATAGCATTCGAGTTAGTTTGAAAGTATATAAACTGGTATTGATTGAAGATGTGTTAATCTTTGAATAGTTGTTGATGTCATTGTTGAAAAGTATGTAATTGTCTAAGTTAGAAAGATATCTAATATTCCACCAATATTCACACTTCGAAATACAGTGATCTGACGTGTATTTTCAAGTATTTTCAACCCAGCAAGAATTGTGTAAGTAGGTCAATTAAATGTAAGAGGCACTGTAATATAGGCTAGCCAATGTAATTAGTAACATTTAACATATGCTAAGGACTTCTGCCGCCAACTCAGCTTGAACGTTTTTATTATTGTCTTATCTTTACAACAATACCGTTATATACCCGGTACCCCTGTGAATTTCAGGATGATTTGAAAAAATGCATACCGCCAAGGCCTTTAGTGATTTATTGTGACCTTCATAAGCTTGAATGAATGAATTTAATGTATGCTAAAGGTCATTTGTGAATTGTGCCTCTATTCTTCTATCTGCAGTCTAATTTTGGTAGTTGGAACTAGCGGTGACAGCGCTAGCTGCCATTTTAGCGCCTTTAATATCAGAATCAAATGACGTGTGCTCAAGCACATCCCACTGTCTGTCTGATCAAGTTCTGTAGCCTCAGATGACAGCAGTTGTCAGTAAGCACTCCCCAGATCATAAAGTGCTTATAATGAGACATACTTGAGATGGATACACAGTTTTATCTCAATTGGCCAACCTTTCTGGTGAGGAACATCTATTACAAAGTTGTTGATATTTAGTGTTAAGACCACAGATATGATTATTATTGGAGACCAGTTGGTGAATACAAAAAGTAACTCCATTTTCTCTTTAAAATCATAAGAAACAGAAATGCATATTCAGAAAACCAGGGGACACCTGGGGTGAGGGGTTGTAGGGAATATAGGATTCAAATGTATTTTTCGTAACTTTGGAAATGGCTGGCTGTCATTTCTTTTCCACTTTTAATTAGAAGTGAACGATGGATTGGTGTGTCAAACTATTTAAATTATTCAGCTGAGTCTTTACCTAATTTGTTGTGTTTGTGAGTTTGTTGAGATTGTTATTGGTTCTCTCGCTCTCGTTCTCTCTCCCTATCCCCACACGCACACCATCTCCAACTGTCTTCTCCCACTACAATGGCTTTGCAAAGAAAGGGAAGAGAGAGACTTTGTAGAAAAGGACAGTTGTTTGTTTATATGTATCCCAGCCCTGTGGTGACATGTCTTTTTCTCTCACTCACAAGACTCTTAAGTGAAATTGATACATGATCCACAATGTAATCAAATGTAACCTAGATCCAGCGTTTTGGAATGGGACACAAGGCTTTTCCCCACTTGACTCATGTTGCTCTGCTCCCTAGCCCCGGGATAGAAAACACCAGACTTTTTTAGTTCACCTTTCTGTGTGGACTGTGGACTATGGACTGGGCTGTCCACAAGTAGACCCGAGAAGCCGATGGGGAACGAAGAGATGGTGTGTTGTGTTTTCATGTGCTGCTGCTGTTTGGTGCCCCCCACTCCGGAGTGGTGCTTTGACAACAGCGTTTGTGTGATTTGAATACAAAGTGGTGATGAAATCTACAATATTAGCACTCAGTATGCGTGTATGAGGCAAAACAGCACAAACAAGAGCGGTGTGGAGCCTTCGTGGGGGAAGGTATGGGTTTACGACAAGCCAACAATAATGGTACAAGTCAGAACAGGTCAAATCAATACGGCCCTCAAAAGAGCAGGAGCAGGGCTGGGTTTCATCTGGATCTGAACATAACTTGTACATCATGGCTGAGGTCGCTGGAACATGCAGAGTGCATTTATTGAAATCTACTGGGGATATACAGATGTAAATAAAAAAGAGCAGTAGTTACCTTTCAACATGTGCAAATATATGTTCCAGAGATGATCATTTTCCCTGGGTTTTATTGAACATGGAGCCGGCCCTCGACATGGCCTGATGGTTTATTATTGGAGCGCTGCTTCGTACTTTGTAATTCTCCTAATTTTGAGGAATTTCCAAAAGATTTTCATAACCTGCTCTGTTGTGCAATTGGGATTATAGTTTAAGGGTTCTGTTTACTAGAAACGTCTTTAGTGAAGTAAGCAGAACCACAGGTTCAGCAAACCACCTAGTACACGGAATCTTTTTGTTTCCTATGAAATCTGATCTTGTGATTTATGAAAATGTTATTTGAAATGTTTAAAAATGTATAAGAAAACAGCAGTCTGCATCCTCTACTCAGAACAAAAACCAGAGAAACAAGTTCTCATTTAAGGTTCTAGCTCACTTGAATAACAACAGACAATCCTGTTAAGGTTTTATTATAAACGTGAACCAACAACCACATCCAAGACTAAACACACGCCCTTGAAGGTTTAAGCGTTATCCTCTCCCCCTTTGTAATTTATTTTTCTGCACACGTTTCTCATATCCTTCCTTCCTCCCTCTAGTGATGGAATCCACGGCTGTGAGCACCTCCACTCTGGCCCCTGATGAGTTTGACAGGAATGTGCCGCGCATCTGTGGTGTGTGTGGAGACAAGGCCACGGGCTTCCACTTCAACGCCATGACCTGTGAGGGCTGCAAGGGCTTCTTCAGGTAGGCTGGGTTGCAGAAGTATGCCACATGCATGGCCGGGAGCAGAACTACAGTGCCACACAACGGGGGCGCAAACATGCACTTGTTTTAGAGTAACTTTGACAACATCTTATGAATATATTTTACGTTATGTTGATCTGTATTTTGGCTAAGTCTTGTGCGTATCGCTGCTGCGAGGGTGGTGCCTGGACATTCAACAGATATTCAGGCCCTGAATAACTATAGAAGCATTATGAGATGAGATTACACCGCTTATGGTTTATACCTGCCCAGTAAAAGGGCAGCAGCACTGTTCTCTGTAGAGCCATCATTTGTCAATATATACATGATAGGCGAAATACAAAGGACCCTTGTTTGTTTAGTGTACCTGAACATGTGGCCGTCAGTGTTAAAGCAATTGCATACATGTGTTAATCTAGCGCATGCATCATATCAAGGACCGCGCAACCATAGCAACCCAATTGATGTATCATGGTTTATAATCTACTATTCATTAGCAGAACGAATAGGTGAAAAACATTAAACCGAACCAACATGGCTTTATGTTAAACACTAAATAAATCAAAAACAACTGCTGTGATTCCCCTCACATCAAATGCCTGGTGTCAAAGGTCTCTCAAACATTTTAGAGGTCATGGCCTTTTGTATTTTCCTCGAACGCCTTGAACTGACCCAGGCCGCTGTATCGAGTCAGTGATTGATATCGCAAACATCAGAAATGTATTTCAAAAACATATCCTGGTTATGGCGGCAGGTTTTATCGTGATAACTATAAATATGGATTTATCGTCCAGCACTACGACCCAATTAACGATCCAATTCACACGTCAATATCACGCAAACCTCGGCCAAATCAAAATCATTTCATGGGATATTGTGGAAACATCACATGTACTCTGCTAATGAACACCCCCATCGTAAGGGACTGCCAGGGTGTAAGTTGTGAGGTGTGCACTACGCCTGCATGCTCACTTCTCCGCAGTGTTGACAGTCAGCAGGAGATAAAAAAAAGGGGATGTTTTACAATCTCCCCACTCATCCCTCACTTGGCCCTTGTCTTGAACTCTGCTTGTGTGTGTGTGTGTGTGTGTGTGTGTGGGCGCGCACACGCTTTGCTTGTGCGTGCGGAAGCACATGTTTCCAGGATAAATGATCACACATTACATGTCTTCTTGGCGGGACTCTCATCATTTCCCCCCTGTGCTTTTTGGCACACATCCATGTTTGTGCTTTAGGACTGCACTCGGGGTTTGAAGTGTACTGATGTTTATCTAGACCGGCCGTGATTACATACTTAGACCTGAGGTGTGACGTGGCTGACGGATGAGCTCTGCTACACAAGGTGTTCCACAGTCTGTTGTCACACACGGATCTAAGTACCGTGTATGTACATAGATACACACACACCAACTGAGCCTGTTCCTAACGGTCGTCTTTATTGTCGATTTATCGATTGAGTCAGCCTTATCTTTTTTGAGTCATTACTTAGTCAAGCAAAAGCGGTAAGGGTAAAGAGGCAAATCTATTGCATCTCGTACCCTCACCCTTGCCCTAATTCATTATCATTTTCATTGCCCTTTTCGCACAGATGCCAGAATAAAACAAAAGCCAGCCGTGCCTCACCTGTTTCACTTGCATGCCCAATCACTCAATGGACACACTATTACACAAGGATATTGGAGTTAAACACGACGAGTAAAAGTGTTCCCACGATAAATCTGAACACTATTGCAAAGGCGACACAAAAATCAAAGAGGTGTTCTAAGATCAACAGGAAGTAATTTTGATTCAGGGCCTTGAAGACTAGGCACAATAACAGCCGTTTTCCCCCTGCAGGCGCAGCATGAAGCGCAAGGCCTCCTTCACCTGTCCCTTCAGCGGGAGTTGCACCATCACCAAGGACAACCGCCGCCACTGCCAGGCCTGCCGACTGAAGCGCTGCGTGGACATCGGCATGATGAAGGAGTGTAAGTGTGTCACATAGCATGGCTGCCCTTCTGTCCCCTCGGTTACACACACAGGCACACACACGCACTTACAATCACCTGTATTCAAACAGGCCACTGTTGTTTTGATTCTCTCTCTCTCTCTCTCTCTCTCTCTCTCTCTCTCTCTCTCTCTCTCTCTCTCTCTCTCTCTCTCTCTCTCTCCTTGTGTGTGTCCTACTTCTGCTCCTCATGCAGTATATAGAACGCTATACATTACATGTTTTATTCTTTCTTAGCTCAGTTGAGTCTCCCGCTTCCCTGCTCTAATTAATCTCTCACAGGCCACTGACATTTGACCGTAGGTTAGCAATTACTCTCGGCCTATATAATGCTTATTTTACACTAGCTATGCTCGTATTCAGATTAGGATCAAAGCCATCCGCTTTGAATGGGATGTTTTAGTCCAAATGTGTCTTGTTTTTGAGTTGGCCGGGGAGAAAAACAACCTTATATAACGTGAATGTGGGGCAAGTATCAGTGAGTCTTTGCCACCAGTGGAATGTTTACATGGTCTATTTGAACTGTAGGGCCTCCCTGCAGTGTGTACAGCCGGAGCACTGTGAAGTTACGAGAAGAACACCTGCTCATAGGAAAAATATCAAGCTCTCCACAACCTCGGCTGTTTGTTTTAATGAACCTTTTGATGGCCGCTAAAGCTTTCTTGCCTTCTCCCGATATCCGGATATTGTCCTCCGAGGTCGGCTTTGAAGCATATGCCTCTCGTCCTCCACTTTCAAAAAAGGGGGGGGGATTTCTGGGGAAGTCATAACCTTGATATACAACGAATACATCCTTTGCTGTACAGGAGTCCTAATGCACATTGTACTTTGTCCTAAGAGCGAGACGCACGCGCGTGCGTGCGTGCGTGCGTGTGTGTGTGTGCGTGCGCACACGTGCTAATTCAATAGCTTGAACAACATGGAGGGAACAGTACTGAGACAATGCGTTGCGTTGTTCAGTCTCCATATGGACCCCCTTCCTCCCCCCTCTTCCTCCTCAGAATAACAACCCCCCCTGCCAACCCCCACTCCTCCACAAGTATGGATCCTTCACAAAACCCGGCTGTGTTTCCACCTCTTCTCCACTAGATTTAGGAGGGTTCTACACAGTTTACTGCAAGTCAATGTTTTAGTTTTTTTGGCCTGCGTCACACTAGAACAATACTTGAGTTTTAATCAAGCTCTGTGTGAATGTGCACGGGCAAACCGCCACGTTACAAGTTCAGCGTCGTTGCATTGATATTTAACACTGCTGTGTACGCACGCTCAGGGAATCGAAGCTGTCCAAGTACTCACACTCCCCTTAATGCAATGCAAATTTAAAATGATGTTTCTTCACCCATGTTAGTCAATATTTTCTTTCCCTGAAGCCACAGACCAAGCTCAATCGTAGATTGCACGTTGGTCTGGGGAAGCTGCCGTCATTTTCTTCAGCACAAGAGGCGTGATCATCGGGCCTAGTTCAACTGACTCTGTACGCGATTTGCTGCTTGCCGTCGCTTGCCTGTCGTCATTGTGTTAAACCAGCCAATAGCGCGCCAAGGGGAAAAGCCAGCTTGGTGATTGGCTCCCGCAAAAACGTATCGGAAGCAGAAAGAAATGTATTTCTCTTCTTCAGACCCTTGTGCAGGGCGAACTCAAATCGCCGGCAGAATAGGTGGGGCTACCCAGTCTAGTTGTATGCACCTTTCTGGTGGTGGTTCCCATGATGCGTTATTTTTTTCAGTGAGGGCGATTTGGCCCTCACTGAATCCTTACCTGTACATCATATATTACCATGCCTAACTGTCTTCGATCCAACCCATCAATCAAATCCATCTCTCCCAGTCACTCACATCTGCATAGTTGCACCCAAGTCTCCACTTCTTTACTCATTCTCCCACTGTGTCCAGTTGGATGTGGCTAAACAAACTTTGTGTGAAAAATATTTTATCAGGAATTAATTAACTTGACAAATTGCATTTGGCCCTTCTCACTAATATCTACCTCTCCACCTCCTTCTTGCTCCACCTCTCTCTCTTTCTTTCTTTCCTTCCTTCCTTCCTTCCCACGTCTCCCTCGCTCGCTCCAACAGTTATCCTGACTGACGAGGAGGTGCAGAGGAAGAAGGACCTGATCCAGCGCCGCAAGGACGAGGAGGCGCAGCGCGAGGCCCAGAGGGAGGCACGCAAGCCCCGTCTGACGGAGGAGCAGAGCCTGGTGATCTCCACGCTGGTCGAGGCGCACCACAAGACCTTCGACGACTCCTACTCAGACTTCTCCCGCTTCAGGGTCAGCCCCCCGCACTCAGCCTTCCTGCCCAACTTGGCCCGACATGTCCTCTGAAAAGCCTTACCCCACATCATAACGACAAATAGTTACACAACATGATCCAAAGACCATTCCTACCAAAATAATGCCTTTGCACCTAAACTTCTAAAATGGAGCTGATCATTGTGATGTCTAAGCCCCATAACAAAGGTAAGGTAAGGTAGCGCATCATTTGTGATCGTGATCTAGTTCATCGAGTCGAGGTCGCAGAATGATCTGGCCTATACTGTTGGAATCGGTGGTGTCTCAGCTTTCACATTGCATATCGATTGTGTAAATCGCAAAAACGTGAAAAATATTGGTTTTAGGCATTCAAACGTAGCCTACAGCATTGTTTGCATCTACTAGGAGAAGATGACCCGTTAATTATGAAGAACCTAGCCAAACCCAGCTCAAATCATCGCTTTGTCCTCAAAAACTCTGACAACTCTAAATGGCACATGGTCGTGCTCAGTAGGACATATCTTCAGAAGTACAAACATGTTCCCTTCAAGTATGTGAGTTGCTGCACGTTTAAAATGGTGTAAAAGACGTGACTGTCTCAGTAACGGGGAGGGTCTCCGCTGGGTCCCATTACAATATAAATGGTTGTGGTCACGTATAAACGCCTGATGCTCAACAAGTATAATTCCAAACGCTGAGTTATTTTAACGCCACTGAAACAAGATCCATCATAACAGTTGAATCTATACATTGTGTTTCTAGGTGAAATATCAACGTTGATAGGCTCCACAATGTCTGAAATGTTTAGCTTTCGTTAAATGCAGCTTCGGCTACAGTGTGGGTTGCATCACACCGCTCTAGCAGGACTCGGAAGTCAATGAGGAGTGAAAATATACCAAAATATACATTTATAATGTTCATCAATAGTCTTAAAACATGCATGTAGGTCGAATGAAAAAAAAAAAAACAAGGAATGTTGGCTAGACATGCGCATATATTTCTTCAGAAGTTCACTGTCCTAGTGGATTTGGTTATACATATATCATATATTATTATATTACATATTTCTAGGGCTTTTTAGATGGTAATCCCATCAAACATCACTTCCCTATAAGTACGCCGCTACTATGCTAGTGAGCTGAGCAGGAAGCGTTCTCCTGTTGCCACAACAGACTCCATGCCATGTTGTGACACTAGCCGGGCTCCCGAGGCCTTCGGAGTGTCTCCTTTAACAGCCAGTTTACCCTCAAACACCTCCTGCCCTCCCAAGTCTCCCCCTACATCACCGCCACCAATTCCACTCATCCACCTCCACCTCCTCTGTCCTCCAGTCCCTGCACCACCTCCACTCATCTACCTCCACCTCCTCTGTCCTCCAGTCCCTGCCACCACCTCCACTCATCCACCTCCACCTCCTCTGTCCTCCAGTCCCTGCCACCACCTCCACCTCCTCTGTCCTCCAGTCCCTGCACCACCTCCACTCATCCACCTCCACCTCCTCTGCCCTACAGTCCCGGCCACCACCTCCACATCTCCCCTTTGTCGACCCCCATCTCTCCACCTACGCCCGTTCAGCTCCTCCTCAACCACCTCCCCTCCCCCCCCCCCAGCTACAACAGTGTCCATTAACCGGCTCTGTTTGCTCAGTTAATTCCACTTCAGTACATTTCACACCGTTTTTTTTTTTTTTTACTCCTTCAAAGTAAACTCTGCATAATAAAAGTGACATGATGTCATACTTTCAAAAAGAGTAGAGGAATACATGCTTAATCATTACCACAACATTTAGCCCCGCACCAGCCCTTAAATGTAGTCATCATTAGGTGTGTTATTATTTACATACAGCAGTGGTATGAATGGTATTTGAACATTTTGTGTGTGTGCGTTCGTGTGTGTGTGTGTGTGTGTGTGTGCGTGTGTGTGTGCGTGTGTGTCTCTAGCCTCCAGTGCGCGAGGGCCCAGTGACTCGCAGCGCCAGCAGGGCTGCTTCCCTCCACTCTCTGTCTGATGCCTCCTCTGACTCCTTCAGCCACTCTCCAGGTACACGCACGCACAAACACACACACACACACACATACACACACAAACACGCAGACAGGGAAGTATGCTATTGCGTATCAGACGGTTTAATTTTTTTCCGAAGCACCAATACACAGGAGAGGATGTGTGGACACACTATCACTGTCCATGCGACGCGTGTGAAATCTGTGGCTTTCCTTCCATAAGATGGAAATCTTGTGACCACACTCAAGCAAACGCACCTCAGCAGACCTGAGACTCTCGGTAGTAAACATCAGTCCATTAATGCCTCTGCTGCTAATGGGCGGAATAGAGCCAGGGTCACACGACCGGTGGCTCCCAGCCAGATCTCACGGAGACAAATTACTTCTTAACAAGGCTGTAGTGTTAGCACTGTATGAACGAGGGGGTCGTCCTGTAGCGGCATCATCTACTCCTCAGCATCACCATCGTCACCACGCAATGGTGGTGTGTGTTTGCATCCTGTTAGCTCCTTTGACTCTGATGTTTGGTGAGTTTCAGGGAATGCTTTTCCTCACGTTGCATATGGCCATTCTGACTGAGTATCTCTATCTCGCTCTCCGACAATCTCTTTTTTAACACCTTTGCTCTCTTTCAACCTCGTCTCTCCTTTAATCTCTCCCCCTATTCTCTCTTGTCTCTGTCCGTCTCTTTCCCCTTCTCAATCTTATTCTTCCTCTTTCTTTGCCTCTTTTTCCTCCTCCTCCCCTCCCTCTCTCCGTTTCTGTGTCTTCCCTGTCCTCCAGAATCAGTGGACGCCAAGCCGGTGAACTTCAACAACCTGATGATGATGTACCAGGAGCAGGGAGGCAGCCCCGACTCTAGCGAGGACGGCTCCCGCCTCTCCATGCTGCCCCACCTGGCCGACCTCGTGTCCTACAGCATCCAGAAGGTCATTGGCTTTGCCAAGATGATCCCTGGCTTCAGGTGTGTTGGTCTGCATTTCTGTGTCTGTGTGTTTTTTCAAAGACATCCTGCCCCGTTGCTTTTTTTTTATTTTCTGTGTTGAGTAGCAGTCTCCCTACGTTCCCCAGTAAATACTGCGGCCATGTAAGGAACCTCGCTGAACAGTAATACATGTTATTTGCATGTATTGGACCATGGATGCAAAATATTTGGAAATGATATAGAAAGGCACATATTGCAACGAATCCTTATCTGACATCAGCAAACATACAAATAATTTCTTGGATTTAATTAGATCAATTTGCAGTGTGTTTGCTATAATCAAGAGGCCCTCAACAACAAACACAGTTACAGCCTAATGTTCTCTCCGTGTGACTTCCCCCAGGGTGCCACAGTCCCATGTGCACTTACAGTTTTCATGGCAACCAAGCTGTACTCTCCCATGATCTCCTTCTGTACGCCGTTCAAAATAAGCTTCCTTCATGAGAAGAAACCAGTACAGTGGTGTGACCGAAGGAGGGCTTCTGGACAACATGTTGGACAGGAAGTCTATAGGATGTCTGACCTTTTACAGTTGACTACTCTGAGTCTGCGCCCCTCAGAGCGGTATCAAGACCAGGGGGGCGTTATTATCTCTGCTAAACTGTGATGGGGCTGTAGAGACCCTAAGCGATTCTTACCACACCTCCTAAACAAGGCCGACGTGGTGTGTGTGTGTGTGTGTGTTTGTTTCTATGTGCATTATTACATTGCATAAGTTACAATGACAAATAGTATTCTACAAAAATGAAACGTTTCTCAATTTGTATGCAAACAAACCAAAACCAACCAACATATACCTTCAATTATCGTTCAATTTAGCGTGTTTGTGTGCACATGTTTGGGCGTGTGTTTGTGTGTTTGAGTGGGTGGGTGTCTGTGTGTGTGGTTGGGTGTGTCGACATAAACAATCAGTCAGTGTCCCGGGGTCAGCGCCAGAGTCAAGACGAATACAAGCCTGGGCCTGTCTTTCCTGAAGTTGTCATTCCCCCCTCCACAGAGTGATGGAAGTTGTTAAATTAGTGCTGGAATGTTTGTCCACTTATGATCTGCCCCCCTAAGCCTCTGAGAAGCTCCTCTGCCCACCCCCAGACCTCCCCTAAAAATACACATGTCTCTACTCCTGGCGCACAACCCATAGCGCTTTGTGTTAAACATCGAAAACACTTTTTACATGCTTGGCGGGCCCCGCAGGGCCCCGTTTGTGGCGCGGCGAGTACTTCTTATTAAAGTCTCCTATTGTCTTCTGAGGCAGGGAATACAACGTTAAGTCGCTACTACAGGACATGCGGCCATCACTTGAGTGTCGGGTTTGTGGACTTTATTTTTAGACCAGAAGTACTCGTTATACTCATGAGTACTAACTGTTCATATGAATCAGTAGGTCCCTACCATGAACAGATTGTACTGAATACAATGGTTCTTTCTGAAAAGAGGTGGTGGTGGTGGCGTATAGTTGATGGCGGAAGGTTGCTGAGGTAATGGCTCGGAACATCATTCTTTATGAACAGGAATATCGACAGGCGGTGACAGCTGGTTGGAATAATGAGATCCAAGGGGTGACACTACCAGGCCTGTTTTCTGGTGGAACAAACTGCCCTGAGCTACCTTATTCTAAACTATGTCTGTTGAGGCCAGTGGCATCAAACATATGCCCCCGGTAATATCATCATATGCATTTCAGCAGTTTAAAATAGATGCAACATCCACTGGATGAGTTCTGACAGTGTTTCCCCTATATGCATTCACTAGCGGTGCACCACCGCTGCTTGATTGTCAGCGCCACACTATTTTTCTACTTTTTCTTCCGGGGGGGGCATGCTCCCAGACCCCCTTAGCATTGCTAGGTTACCAACTCACAGCACCACTGCTACAAACAAATCTAGGGGAAACATTGGTTCTGAACCAATATTGTTTAAGATCAATGTATATCATTATGCATGTCCTTACACAAGACATCTGTTCTATACCGTATTCACAGTTACTTAAATTAAATTCATTTAGTTCCATCTAAATGTAAAGCAATTGCATGTATACATCATATTCAATCTAACGTGAGTTGCTGCCGGTCAAAGCGGTTCTTCAATTTAAAACTTAGAATGGCTGAAACACAAGTGAAAGTGAACCCTTAAATCCTTGTGTTCTTTTGTTTGCTCTGGTTACATCGGGCCACCTCCACCGATGGCCATGTGTTTTGAATCCTGGGTGTGGGCGGTCAATGGGGGGGGGTGGTGACGGCGATGGCGCGGTGGGGTGTTCAGTTGCTGTATCATATCCATGTTGACGCCCTGCCATCCCCCAGGGAGCTGACCGCCGACGATCAGATTGCCCTGCTCAAGTCCAGCGCCATCGAGGTGATCATGCTGCGCTCCAACCAGAGCTTCAGCCTGGAGGACATGTCCTGGAGCTGCGGAGCACCCGATTTTAAATACCAGATCAGCGATGTTACCAAAGGTCAGCCTCTACCCCCAACACAACACAACACAACACTGGGCGCTGCACCGAGCCCCAGCTCAGGGGGTGCTTAAGACATAACTTACCCTTTTTGCTCTGAGGAAAGGATTGTGCAGTGGATAAAGTGTAGGACCCCACGAGTCAAAGGTTTGGGGTTTGATCCCCACGGTCCGCCCCCCATGGTCCACAGCCTACATGTAGACACCCTTGAGCAAGACGCCTACCGTTCATTTAGTCATGTCTCAGACACTTGACATGAGAGATGACCTCTGACCTTGTGTTCTCTGTTCTGTTATGTGCTAGTACCTAAGGTGCAGGTCACCATGAAGGCCTACAGGTAGAGGCTGCAGACATGGGGAATGGAACCCAGCAGCTTCTTGGCCGGGAGTCAAACACCCGTTGCATTACACTTCCCCATTCCCCTTGAATGAACATGAACCATCTTCACCGATTCCCCGGGAGTCGTGTTTGAGATCAAATTGGCTGCTGAATGGCTAAATAGTTGTAGTTACAGAAGCTGCCGAGGTGTGGATTCCTGCATGTGCAGCGCAGCGACACACCTCTGCACTGCGCCTGGGGGGAATGTACTAGCGGGACCTCGTTAGTGTGGGAGTGTGAGGCGAGGTTACTCGATCTGGCACGTGTACACAGACACGTGCACGATGCTAATGCACCTATTTGCTGTGGAACTGGTCGGACACATCTGCAGCCAGCCCCTCTGGGCATGGCTTTCATTTGCCTTTTTTAAACAAGTCCCCTCTTTCTGAGATCAACCAAAGAATGTCACTCCTGACCTGTTCGACAGACAAAGCCGCCATTGTCTGGAGTGGCCGTAAAAAGCTGTTTTTCCTCGGCTCCTTCGCTAAATCACTACGACATTGTTGGTCTTGGGTCTTGATTTGGACTTGGAATAGGTGAATTGTTAAGTAATTAAATAACTAAACTCAAAGCATTGAACTTACAGTTGAATTCTCAAGCTGGCCAATAGTTCACCATAAATGTCCACAATTCTGCATCTTATCAAGGTGTAAAAAACAATCATTTCCATTGTAACCAATCCACAACCAGAGTAAACGAAACGTTTTCTCGTCCGTCGTTCCACAAAAGAGGAACGAGTGGAGAAACCTCTAACCAAATCAACAACAAGGCATCAATCACCAGCAGCCATCCCCAGGCTCTCTGGGGAGGAGGAGGCCTGGGAGGCTGCCCGTTCTCCAGGGAATGGCCCGCTGCACAGGGCTGGAGGGGGGTCTCAAGCCCGTTGGTTGGTCTGAGCAAACAGGCTCTAGGACACAGTGTTCATGTGCTTACTGCGTGTTCATGTGTTCGTCACATGGTCATCACGCATTGATGTGTCCACCATGTGTTCATTGTTCATTCATGTATACATACATGTGTTTGTGTGCGCGTCATGTGTTCATATGCATATAAATGTGATGTATTTACAATGTTTCCCTGTATTCTGTGAACACACTGTGTTCATGTGTTCATCATGTGTACACACATGTGTTCACGCTCATATGAACATTCCCTGTTTCCCTGTATTCATACACATGTCCACTTGTCTATCATGCGTTCATGCCTTCCTCCTATGTTCATACACCTGCTCCCGTGCCCATCCTGTGTTCATCCACCTGCTCCCGTGTCCATCATGTGTTCATCCACCTGCTGATGTGTTCATCCTGTGTTCTCCTACAGCCGGTCACACTCTTGAGCTGCTGGAGCCTCTGGTGAAGTTCCAGGTGGGCCTGAAGAAGCTGAATCTCCACGAGGAGGAACACGTGCTGCTCATGGCCATCTGCCTGCTCTCTCCAGGTAGGCCCTAGGCCAGGGGGAGGCGGGGGAGGGAGGGGTAGAGCGGATAGGCCGCCTCCCACAACATGCGTGTCGGTTATTTTTGTCACGAGGGTGGGTTCATGAATTGTTCATGCCTTGATCCTACTTTGACGTGGACTTTATTTCACCGGTTGGTGTATGTACGAGACGTGTTTTGAGCGGCAAAGCCGGCAATGATTTGAATATGGGAACCATGTTTGCACATTAATGAATCATCAACCCAATGCCGGTCTCTCGACTTCTCTCTGTGTTTTCGCAGATGTGTGTATGTGTCTGTGTGAGCGTTGTAGTTTCATGGTAATGGGCCGTTCGTGTTTATGTGTGTGTGTGTGTCGTATGCATTAACATCAGCCTTTAGAACATATATTATGTATATGTAGTCAAGTCCTGCAAGGGAACATGTGCAAGTGAACAGATGTTTGCGTGCCCTGGCCCTTTATGAAGCATTTCCATTAACTATGCAGTTATATCCGCTCCCTGTGGTAATATGGCACAGATTATGGTCAATGACTCAACCACATAACAGTGGAAGTAATGATAAAAAAAAGCCTGGGTGTTATCCTCGAAAAGGTCTTCAGTGGTAAATAATCTTGTTATAAACATGTTATATAGTCAACAGGGTTTATCGTTGTTCTTTCACCTCAGAAGTGGATGACACCCACAAGCCAGATGTTTGTCAAGCCCATTTCCATTCCGTTGCCCTTTGGACATCTTCGTCACCCTGAACCCCCCCCCCCCCCCCCAATCCCACAGACCGCCCAGGGGTGCAGGACCACACCCGCATCGAGGCCCTGCAGGACAACATCTCGGAGACCCTGCAGGCCTACATCCGCCTGAGCCACCCGGGCGGGCGGCTGCTGTACGCCAAGATGATCCAGAAGCTGGCGGACCTGCGCAGCCTGAACGAGGAGCACTCCAAGCAGTACCGCTCCCTGTCCTTCCAGCCCGAGCACAGCATGCAGCTCACCCCCCTGGTGCTGGAGGTGTTCGGTAGCGAGGTCTCCTAGAGCTGTCCTCCCTAAAGAGTAGCCCCGCCCCCCAACCCCACTCCGGTGAGGTCAGGGGGAGAGAGATAGAGAGAGGGGGTAGGATGGTGGGCCAGGCAGGAGGGGTACAACATGGGAGGGAGGAGGCAGAGAAGGCGCTGGATGAAGTTGTGGTTTTTAAGGAGAAGTGTGTGTTTTGTGTCTATCAGTAGGTCTGTAAGAAAGTCAGTGCGTGCGCTCGTGTATTTAGTGGGAGTCGGTTGTGTGGTATAACAGGAGTTTGTCCGAGTGGGACCTTGATATGGCAGAAGCGTTCCAGTGGGGAGTAGGCAAAGATGAGGAGAGAGAGAGCTACAAGGGAACTCCACGTCTCACACACACACATACACACAACCTATACCTAGACATCAAACTTCTGCCGAAAACATATTTGACGTAGTGTTTTTTGTCTGTATTTAAATGAAACTGCTGCTTACCACACCTGGACAGTATATGTACACACATCAACACAACAAGCATACTCAATTTTTTAATTTAGCCATTCAGTTTCAACTACCTCTTGGTTTTACTTAGGGTTGTCTTCATGCACATCGCCTATGTAAAACAGTACATTTCTTCCACACAAACAGTGACACACATAAGGAAATGCAGTCGAATCTGTGTTGAATGCCTGTACATTAGTCTTTTCGACGACGCGGTGTACATATGAATCTGTATGTGCTCGAAACATGCGGCTCTCGTCCCCTCTCACTTTTCACCAGAGGTGCGGCCTGCTACATTCTCAAAAAGCTTCCACAATCTACAGAAACGACAACATAAGGAACCGCACCAAGGCCTTCTCTCGCATGCAGTCACACACTACATGCTTTTTTTTATTTAGCTGTTTCGACTTGCCTCAAAGGACTTATGAAGGAAAGGATGGGTGCACACCTGGGGGTTTTAACGACAGAGAGCAAAATCTAGCCTTCTAATTTAGCAGGGTTTTGCCGTGGTTTTTATTTGGGATGGGTGGTTTTGAGGTGAGAATTAGCCACTAAATGTGTTTTACACTGCTAACTGTCAATCAAACCAGGCCTGCATTCTGGCCGGTTTCTCGTCTCTTTTTTCAAATCAAGAGTTTGCTGTAAATAGTTAAATTGCCTCACATTGTATTGTATCCGTAAGCACTGTTATTCAACCTTTTTTTCTTTTGTATTTGTATATGTTCTGTAATAGATTTTAAAGGGCTACAATGCCAAATCTAACTGGAACAGTAAAACAAGGCCAAAGCAAGCTAGCAACTGGCCTAACTTGTATTATAGAAGCAAACATACCATACCAGGAATTGGCATCGATGCAGATGTTTTATTGCGATGGATGCTTTTTATTATCGACAAAAACTTCAAACCTTAAAACGATTCCATGAATTGTTTCTCCTCTGTGTACAGTGAGCTGGGTGGCAGGAGAGCTCAATAAGCTGCTTCAAACCTCCTCAGATATCACCCCTTTCGTTTCTGACTGGGAAGTGGAATTTGTAGAATGTCCGAGGGTCTGGCCTTCAGAGCGCGCCTCTGACGCCCAGGTCCTCCCGTTCGATTAAGTATGCTGCGCGGCCCCCTAGTGGCCGCACCCTGTAAATACCAGGTGTATATTGTTTTTTTGTTTCTTTCTTGCGCAGCTGTACATAGGGCTACGTAGATATTACTAGAAGAGTAAAAATGCATTCTATATATGCACATATGATATTGTTGCTTTTCTTTTTTGATGACTTGTTTCTTCCTTCAAACACTTTGGTCTTTTGGACTTTGTATGTGTTTTTTTGGAGTGAATAAGCAAGGGGACAGATTATAATCGTAAAGGACGTGTTTGTTTTTTTGACACAGTGGTTCAGGGGAGGGGGGAGGACTGGTTTGGTTATGTTCCAAGTTACACTTTTTAAGATAAATAGGAAGAAAAGAGTGCGCTGTGAAGGATTAACATGCAGTGCTGCTCACTAATGTAAGCCATATAGATCACCAAGCTAGTTATACAACTCTTTATAGTAGACGTAGAATGAGGGAGATTCCCAGCCTCGGATATGCTGTTAATATAACCTTGTATACTTATACCTTGCATATCCCTGGCTTCTCATAATTCTCTTTAAGCCCCGCTTGTATAACCTATACCGTACCCTGTAACCTACTATAAGAATCCTCTTCCACTTCATCCTCAGGTGGCATAGGTGATTTTTTACAAGTCCCAATTGTGACTAACAACATTTGAGGCCAGTAATGCTTGATTGGCTGCGGTTTGGGATATTAAGTAGTGGGAGAGTTGTTGAAGTGATATTCGTTTCCATTTGTCTTGCCACCACCTTGTGAGACAATGTCCTCGTGGAAGCGAGGCAGAGAGAGAGACATCGGGCTGACCACAAGCTTGAGATGGGGCCAGTGACCCTCTGTCCTAAGGGACTTGGCGGTAACTTCACGGCAGAGATGTGTGATAATGATAGTGGTGATAATAAACAGCGGAGGTTTTCTTGTAGACGGAGTGAAGGGGTCTTAACGTGCCCCTCCATGCATGTACATGCAACCTCAAGTGTGCTTAGGAGACCGCTGTTGAAACGTTGACAGTGGCTGAGGAGTTTCCTGCGTATGAGCGGTGATTTATGTCCACAGATGGTGTGTCCAGAGGCCCCTTCCCCCCACCCCCCAAAAATATCATGGTATGGGTCTAAATCTGGCGTCTCAATAGAATCTGTTGATTTAGTGGAGTGTACATTCTCAACACCCCTGTGCATGAGCTGGGTGTTGTGGTGTCGGCGCCCCTCTGGACACGCCTCTGTCCACCGACCAGGTTTTGATCTGGGCTAGGACTGGAGGACATCAAGTGAAGAGTTGTAATTGTTGTTGTTTTTTTTTTTGTTTTTTTTCTTGTTATGATAACATCTAGTAGTTTTCAGCGGCTCCTATTTTAATCGACCTTAAGGAGAGCTCTACTCGCTTTGTTTTGTTTCAATTTCTTCTTATTTGCAGTTTTTCCGCAAACTGTTGATAGATAGGTTGGGACAATGTTTGTGTATGTTTGTCTTGCTGCCAATGAAACAACCAAAGCACCAGGGCTCACATGTAATTTAGGTCTGAGCGAATGGCAGATAACAGCAAGCACACTCAAAATTATCGGTCCAACTGTGTCTTAAAACACGAGACATATTCGTTCTACAAATATAGCATGACAGTCAACATCATCAGAAGGATGGACTCCGCTCACCAAAGCAACTAAAACAGCTGTGTTTATTGTTATCTTTCATTATTTCACAGCAATTCTTATCTGCTGTCTGCGTGACAGACGATTCTTGTACGCAGGAGAAAACAAACCGTCACGAGACGTCCGTTAGGGTGTCTGCATTACGAAAGGAAACAAACAAACGTGAAGAATCATGCCAGCCTTGTCCTCTCAGTCACCTCCATGATAGTTCACATCCTAACAGATGACCATAACATAGCTAGCTAGATGCTCGGTTGGAACCGCACCTCACACAGCAAAGGAAGGCCCAGTATGGCGCCGCAAGCTCCCATCCAGTAACATAAGTGGATTAACATGAATCCCTGGGCCCATTTGTTCAATAGTCATCTGATCGGGTTACGGCCGATAGGATTGGATCAAATCTTGAAATGGGTGGTTCACAATAAAAAAATGGATTCTGAAATCGGATTAGATCTTTTTAGTATGATTGGGATAACTTTGATCCCAAATATCAGGATTAGCCTGATCCCAGTGGAATGTTGGATTCAAGGAGGCTTTCAGGAACAAAATATAATTCAATTTAAAATTTGTGAAATAATAACAATTTGTATATTGTAGTATATATACATTTATTTAATATTTGATTAATGAAATAGTAGACATCAGGGTACCTATTAAGCCTTTCTATACATTAAAGAAATGAAAATAAATGTCGCAAATTGAAGTTAACATCAAAGAAAAGTCATTTGTTATCACTTATCATTAATTATATGAGACGAATCAGACAAAAGTAGTTTATTCTACCTGTTGTTCTTTACATAGGCTGAAGTACTACATGGTGATAAATAGGCTAGTCCCATTTAGAGCACTTGTAATCCGGATTCGGTAATCCTGAAAGTTTGAATCTGGATCAAGGTGATCCAATGCAATGTAGCTTTGTAAAACTGGCCCAAAAATTAAATGGATTACCTGATCCTGGAGGGCAAAAAATGGGATTTCCAAATCCGGATCATTCTGATCCAGATTATATATTGTACAACTGGGCCCTGGTGTCGTTCCTGTGCCCCTATTGGGAATTGTAATGGATGAAAATGTTGATGAGGATACTGCGATACTTTATATGCACAAGTACCACTTGTATGTACAGGATGTTGGGGTTGGGCGAGGGGTTGAGACCCTCTGGGTTATTGAATATGACTTTTCATGTACTCTTCTCTTCTCAAGTCACAATGCTATTGCTTTGTGATGATTATTACCTCTGTAGATATGGCTGCGTTTTCCTTCTTTTCTCTTTCTTTGATCGAGATACAGTGTTGATAGGAGTAGTAGACAGGAACGTGGATTGTTTGGTTATCCAGCAAGTGCCACAGGAGGGGCGTCCCTCTACACACACACAGGGTAACAGAGGGGTTTCACTTTGGGTACACACGGGAACCAAACTGGGGGTTGAATCGAGGGGTGGTGACGCAGAACCGCTTTTATTTTGAAGTTGTTTGAACAATTTGAACAACTTGTTGAAATTAGGGAGAGTGTTTAGGCAGCCAAACGATATTATTCCCAGAGATTATTAAATTCTATCTTTGGAAAAAAAACAACAACCACAGTTTGATCATGCATGTGAGAATATAGTCGAACGGGAATTAGATGCATCTCCAAAGTATTTAATTTTTTTCTCCACTAAGCTGCTTCGAAACCATCAAATCTAACTTTACTATTTTTCTTATAATACTGGAACATTGAAAGTCTCATGGTAATGGGAATCTTTTAGAATGGTTTTTACATAGGTTCGTAAGATACCTGCCATGTTAGAAATAATATTCATGACAACAATACCTGCAATATGAAAGTTAATGGTACACTATCACCAGCAAGCTTTACAGTTTATCATGTTTTATGTTTTTTTTGTATCATGGATGTACAAAAAACTATTACCATTACAAAACCGGTCAAGAGAGCATTTATTCTTGAATAATTAGCAGAGAACAGTTGGCCATCTCCCACCTAATGGCTTGAGAGTAATTTTTCCAAAATGGGACAGGGATTGTAATGAGATCAACTCAATGTAGTTCTTAAAAAGGAGCGCCACGACTCGGCGCACACCATAATCTACCTAAAAAAAAA
This sequence comes from Pollachius pollachius, assembly GCF_949987615.1. Taxonomy (NCBI): domain Eukaryota; kingdom Metazoa; phylum Chordata; class Actinopteri; order Gadiformes; family Gadidae; genus Pollachius; species Pollachius pollachius. The sequence goes on along the minus strand of NC_136945.1, from coordinate 3,241,925 downwards.
AACTACCTCTTTTAGCTACAGATATTTGCTTTAGCATTAAGCAGTTGCCTCTGTTTTTACTTTTGTAATATTTGTATTCTTGTTGGTATTTATTGCTGTCTAATTAATCATCTTTAATGATTACCTCAGAGATATCTCATGCAGATTGGGAGTGTCTAGCTAATGAAGTCATTCGGTTTTTGTTTTTATTTTGTACAATATGTGTTTTTGTTCTCCTTTTTCTCCGACTAAGCATTACCTTTTCTATTTCATTTCTCTTTGTCATTTGAATACTTTTTTTTTTACGCACAAAAACACCAGGACTTGTTTTCATATAGTGCCTGCAGTCTGACCAATGGGACAAAGGCTGGCTCACGTGAGACTACATTTCCTCGAAAAGTAACATTCTTCCTCGCATGGCCCTCGCTTTGTGGCAGTTCCCGCCAAGAGTAGGTTGTTTTCAGCGGTGTAGTCAAGTGTTCCTTCTCGCCGCGGCGCGGGCATCTATTTTGTCCGCAACGCTTACGTTAGGGAATGGTTTGGAGTGAATGCAGCCCTTTAGACGAAAAAATAACACATGGATAATATTTTTTTTGCCCTGTGACGTTGAAACAAACGTTGCGTGCATGAGCCCGCCTATGTACCTTCGGCATGGTTTTCTGCTCGTTGAATATCCATCAGCCTTCCTACTATGCTCCCGCTGTCCACTAGGTGGCTCACTCACCCACACAGGACCGTAACGAAGGAGCTTGGGGTGGGAGGAGTTTCTAAGGGAGAGGGTCAGGAAATGTGTTCCAATGCGAAAGCAGCTTTGTACTTAACAGCATCATTTAGTCACGGGTTGTCCACTGTACATACTCAAGACAGTAGTCCAGATGCGATACAACATACAGAATAGGCCTACTTGGCGGTGGCACTTAGTGGGGAATATAAAATCAAACAAGAAGCTTGTTGTACAATATTAATGGAACAACTACTCACTTTAAATTTAAACAAAACAAGTATTGTTTTGTCTGTGTTTTTTTCTTTTCTTCTTCTTTTCTTTTCTTGTTCTATTCATGTCAAACTGCTTCAGTTAAACACTGAATTAAATTTAGATGTTTATTGATCGATTAAACTAAGAAAACCATGTGGCCACAGTTGTGCATCCCATAATCTGTGTTTCCATGGAAAACTTCTACAGCACAGGAAAGGGTTCTTACTGCGCCTTTTTGAATGTTCACCAGCTAACCTCTGAGATGAATAAGAAAATATGAATAAAGTTAATACAAAAAAGGACCTTTTCTGATTTTTAAAAGATGTTCAGGATTGGCCCACTATTTAAAAACATTAGCACTCGTACCAATTATATGTAATAGTTTTTCCTTAAGATAAAAACATTTGATTTGATATTGAATTGTAACCCTATCATTCAATCGAAAGCCTGAAACAACGAAAGCACTTATTGAGATGTCTGTAACATGCATATTTTAAGATGAATATTCTAGCCATAAACTGCCTGTTTAAATCAGCATGTCATGGCTCCAATTATAAAGCAGTTAATTCATCTAATCTCTAACGTTATTGCAATGTATGTTTTTGTCCCATTTCTTTAAAAAAATATTATTCTTTTTCTATTTTAAATCGGTGTTTATGTAATGTTATTTTTGTCAGATGTTTTGCAAATCAAAAATAAACAACTACATAGTATTCGACTTGTTTGTCTCTCGTCCTTGCTTTAAGCTACATTACACTTTTAAATGCTGACACTATGAATGCACATTATTGTAATATCGGAACAAACATATTCATTTTGAGATTCAAAGTATTCTACAGCTTTGGTGTTATCGAAAATCGAACCGTTACTGGAAAACTTATTTTATTTACATTTTATATGAAATATAACTTCTCACAGACGCCGTCCCCATGTATCACATGTTTTAAGTTTAATTCATGGTGTGTGCATGTGTTGTTTAGCCACTAGAGGGCACTCTCATTGGCTTTTGTGAATGACAACGCCTCCATTGACCTTCATGGTCTCTTTAACACCAAGGTCAACCGAATGGATACAGACATACAAGGATACACTGCAAAGCTACAAATAAATTTGGAGCAAGAGATTGTTTCCTGAAGAACTGACACGGTGGTCCCCGATTTCATCAAAACAAAATACCCTTCGTTTTGTCAGTTAACTGGCAACCCCTCCCCTACTCTCCTTCACACAGGAGTAACGATTTTTCGAAACTGGAAAAAAAAACTGATTTGAAATCGCGGTCACTCCACAGCGAGCTCAGCTCCTGGCTGACACGATTAGCGAGGGGACGAGAGATTGCGTGGAGACGCGGCGTTGCAGGAGGAACAATGAAAGGTTATCTGTGAGATCCAGTCATCGTCTCTGACAGTTAGTTGTCAGTGTTGGTGAGGAGGCCGAGGGCCTGGTTTTGTCTGCTGATAAGCTTGTGCTCGGGTGAATTCTGGACGACCGTTACCGAAGCCACACTGTCTCTCCAGGAGGGTGATGGTGATGTGGAGGGAGGGGTGGGGGGGGGGAGAGAGAGAGAGAGAGAGGAGGCTTTGCTTATGGAAAACTTAGGTGACAGTGTGAGTCTCCTTGGCCCTGATATCGACAAGCCGAGCGACTGCATGCTCATACATGCTCAAATAACTCCATGGAGACCGAGGCCTGTGCATGTCATTCATCAGCATCGGTTCACCATTCACTGAGAATATGCACTTAGGTCGAAGGACATAGATGCTAGAGGGAAATGCAACACAAGCCATAATGTAACTAGTTTCTGTCATCAATAATGTACTTTTTGTTCGAAGTTCATTGGTTAATTGAATCCAAATCCATCGATATGTGGGAAAAATTCCACTGTGGCATGTTCATAAGTCCATCTGTATTAAGGGGAAATCAAGGACAATAACGCTCAACGCCTATTTTAGTAGAATTGTGTGTTTATATTTTAGATTCTTGATAGAGAAATACTTGAATGGTAGTGAATGGTAGCTTTGAAACAATGTTTTACATATCATTTATTTTTACATCACATCTTAAAATGGAAAATAAATATCGATCAATCGGATTGAATAAATATAAATCATAAAAACCCAGTAATTCAAACTACAACCATCTTTGATTGATGGTTGACTCCTAACTGTGCTGTGGCTGTCTGTAACCTGGGTCGCATCAGGCCATCAGCTTGGCCGCCTGCCACTGGCCAGGCCTGGTCCCTGATGGGCGAGGCCGGGGTGTGAGCGGCCTGCACAGATAAGGCCCTAGAGGGGAATGGGCCCAGGCCACCGGAGGAAAACACGCATGGGCGGCCCTTTTAAAACAGCATTAGTATGATCTGCCTGAAGGTATTTATATCACATGTGGGTGGTGGTGGTATCTCGCCATCGGACCTGCAGGGTGCGGATACAACTCATGGTGGGGCTGATAGAGTGAGGAGACGAGGACACGCTCTCTCTTTTGACCGCCAAGTGGACTAACCCTGTTTCACCGAGAATGGTACGCACTCGCTGGTCGGGAAAAAAAGGAAAAAGCAGCCGTTATTTATAGGGTATATAAGAGAGGGGTATGACTGCTCTGCTGCCCTGTGGCAGAGAGGGGTACGACTGTTGGCTCGTGGCAGAGAGGGGGATGACTGTTGGCTCGTGGCAGAGAGGGGTATGACTGCTCTGCTGCCCCGTGGCAGAGAGGGGTATGACTGCTGTGTTGGCCCGTGGCAGAGAGGGGTATGACTGCTGTGTTGGCCCGTGGCAGAGAGGGGTATGACTGCTGTGTTTGGCTCGTGGCAGAGAGGGGTATGACTGCTCTGTTGTCCCTTGGCAGAGAGGGGTATGACTGCTCTGTTGGCCCGTCGCAGAGAGGAGTATGACTGCTGTGTTGGCCCGCGGCAGAGAGGGGTATGACTGCTCTGTTGGCCCGTGGCAGAGAGGGGGATGACTGCTCTGTTGGCCCGTGGCAGAGAGGGGTATGACCGCTCAGTTGGCCCGTGGCAGAGAGGGGTATGACCGCTCTGTTGGCCCGTGGCAGAGAGGGGTATGACTGCTCTGTTGGCCCGTGGCAGAGAGGGGTATGACTGCTCTGTTGGCCTGTGGCAGAGAGGGGGATGACTGTTGGCTCGTGGCAGAGAGGGGTATGACTGCTGTGTTGGCCCGTGGCAGAGAGGGGTATGACTGCTCTGCTGCCCCGTGGCAGAGAGGGGTATGACTGCTGTGTTTGGCTCGTGGCAGAGAGGGGTATGACTGCTCTGCTGCCCCGTGGCAGAGAGGGGTATGACTGCTGTGTTGGCCTGTGGCAGAAAGGGGTATGACTGCTGTGTTGGCCCGCGGCCGCCTGAACGGCTGCTGCGCCTGTGACTTTCCAGTAATAACAAGGGCGTGTTGTTTTCTGTGTCTGTGAAAGAGACATTGAGTGTGTATCGTGTGTAGAAATAGAGAAAGAGAGAGGGAGAGAGAGAGAGAGAGAGAGAGAGAGAGAAAAATCATGATGGGAGAGAGTGTGTGTGTGTGGGGGAGAGCGTGAGAGACAGTGTGTGTGTGTGTGTGTGTGTGTGTGTGTTTGACTGGGGGGGAAAGTGTGTGTGTGTGTGGGGGGGGGGGATTGTGTGTGTGTGTTTTTGTTTAAACTAAATCTCTTCTAATTATTCACAACCAAAAAGCTTGCTAATGTGAAGCTCATGCTTTGCGTTATGTACATGCATGTGTGTACGTGCGTCCATACACATGTGTGCATTTGTGTTTGTGTGTGTGTGTCAGAGTCTGTTGGTTTGTAAAAACAAAGAGAGCATCCATTTTCCCCCTTAAGTTTCTATTGATTCGCTGTCCACTTACCCAGATTGGATGTTGGATGCCCTTTATGCGAGTCATCCAAATATCATTAAGCCTAAACCCACCATGTGGTTTTGGTTCAGTTTCCGCAGAAGGCATGCGTTGCCCCCGGATATTTCTCTCTCCTCCTCTTCTCCCCTGCCCTCCATGGGGCATGAATACATTCTGGGGAAGGAGGGAAGGAGGACGAAAATAAGTGCAGGAGGAATGCACCGAACCCATATTAAACAGCAGTTATGTGTAGTTGTCTGCTGCTGCGTGACTCCCATGTTTACTGTGAACCACAGCTCAGCATTGTGCCAACACCGCCTGTCTGAACTACGAGGGCAACCAAGGGTCATTAGTATTGGAAAGACTGTTACCAGTGGTTTGGGAAAGGCCTTTGGCCCTGTGAATAATTACAAACATCGACGTTGATAAATCACTTTAGACTGTTTGCACACAATGGCGAGTGTGAGTCGCTTTGGATAAAAGCGTCTGCTAAAGGCCCTAAATGTAAATGGTAAGAACATGGTTCTAAGAATAATTCCGGAATGACATAGATTCCTCCATATTCCAACTGAGCTCGACATAAAAGAATGCAGAAGAGTATTTGTCATCTTCATTGTCATTGTTTTTTTGGTTGCCATGTTCACTTTCAAGTCAAAAGTGTGTGTAGGTGTGCATGTGTTCGTTTGAATGCATGCAGGGAGTGTTTTATACGGGAGGGAGCGGTCTCCCTAGGAAAATAATAGCAGCAAACTAATATTAAGAGCCAAACATTAAATCATTCAAATATTTCCTCATATTTTCCTGTTGTGATCCAATGTTTCTATTCCCAGGGACACAGTGTGTCACTGTGTTTCTTCACGTCCAAACTTGAGTCACAGGGTTTCTGAGATTCTATTAGCCATGGGGTTTATGTGGAAACCTGGAGGTGGATGAAGTGTTAATCAATTTCGAAGGTTGCACGGAAAGTTTCTCACAAACACATTTTTGACGGTAAGTAATGTGATATAAATAATATTGACTTTGTGTAAACAGAAGAATCTCCCCAGCTGAGGCTCTGATCCTTTTTTGCTGTGTGTTACCTCAGTTGTTTTTTTGTATTTCCTGTATTCTCTTACAGTCAATCAAATGCAGCTAAGAAGGATTGGAAGCTCATAGCATTAATGTGATATAATAAGCTGTTAAAAGTAATGGAATAATATAACTGGTAATGTTCAAGTATTACTTTTAGGGTTAAAGAGGGTCCGGCAATGGTAAAAATTGTATATGGTACCAGACAATTGTAACCGTTTTTTTCCGGTAATTATTGTTGGCTGGTTGTACACTGTGTCAAATAATTACAAACACACATATATATATATATATATAATTTTTATTTTAATGGTCACTCTTTAAGGTATTGAAAAGTGTTATAATGTTTAGAGTTAAAGTGTTAAGGTATGATGGTAATTTTTAAATGTCAGAAGCTGGGGTTGTGGTTTCCTGAACGTACTACTTAAGTACAGCACACACACACTCATGCATGCGCTCAAACATACACACACACACACACACCAGCAAAAACCCTCATCCACACACAGCAGCCTAGACACATGCACACCAGCATACACACAAACACACACATACTCATGTACACACACACACACAGACAGTGAGTCTGGCAAGTTCATTTTCATACCACAGAAGTTTGTGTGTGTCTCCTACATAAATGCGGTTTACTTTATAGTTCTGCGTATTTGTGTGTGTGGGGAGGGTCTCTTGCAGGTTGACATTTTGCAAAGCTTCTGTATTATAAAAGAAATCTAGGGCAACCTTTACACTCTTCAAAAAGAATGGTGTGATAATGTGGTGTGTGTTTGTCGTTTCTGTATGTTGGTTTTGTACCTGAAGGTATGGACAGCTGCAGAGAAGATCCCTGGCCACCTCTGTGGTTTTACTGAGAAGCCGTGTGGAAGATTAATTTGCAACTATGAAGAACCATAAACAGAGATACATTTACTTATGTATTATATAACTTATTTATTTATGTAATATGTAACTTACGTTATGTTCAGTGTTTACCTAGACTCTGAATAGCCATCCGTCCCATCCTTCCTACTTATTGCATGTCGTACTTCGTTATAGTTCTTAGTTGTGTAGCATCTTATCCTAGCTATCTTTGTTGTATACAGGGAATGGGTTAACCTAGCGATTGTTTGTGCCTTGAACTTGGTTCTATGAACTCCTTACTGTACCGACAGTATATTGTTTCACCTTCTTCTGACAAATGTACTTATTGTAAGTCGCTTTGGATAGAAGCGTCTCCTAATGCCCTAAATTTAAATTGAAATTGAAATGTAGCAATTATCTGCGACAGACTTACATTCACTCCACTTGCGTGTTCCTGCACAGTAGTGCTCTGTTGGGGTCCTACACACATAACATTTTGAGAAATTTATGAATGAAACCCGACACGAACAGCGGGAAAAGAACGTCCACATGAACATGCACACGGACAGCACACTGCGCCAGCTAGGAATCAGCTTGGGTCTCAACTGCACATAGGCTCTGCCACTGTCGCTTTGGTCACACATCCAGGGTCAACATTACATGGGACAACATAGTGTCCCCACAATGCTGTGTCAAAATCAGCAAACGTCCCCACTAATAGTCACAGCATAATGTGTGTTTGTGTTTGTAATTTTTCCCTACCCTTACCATAAACACATGACCTATGCCGTGATCAGACCACACAACATTTTGCTCTTTCCCGATGGTCCGCCTTTCTAATTTGGCAATTATTGCATCATAAAATCTTTCCGTGATTTGGTCTGGAGAAAGGGCCCACTTCACAATTGACCTCAATATTTACTGAATCACCGCCTCAATGAAATGCCAACGCATTGTAGCGCAACCCCTGACGCCGCACAGCAAGTTGTTGCCCGTGACGACACTGAAGGCCGCCGCCCCCTAGGCGTCTTTGATGTCCCGGCTTGATCTGGCAGTTGGCTTGCACCCTGCAAAAGAGGTCATGGGGATCAGTCCTGCCTTGGGTCGGGTCAGTGGCCCACACAAGGTGACTGGGAGCATGAACACGCATGGGGGTAGCACACGTGAAGACTCTACAGTCTGATGGTCCTAGCCTGGAGACCATCCATGATCACGGGACCCTCACCTTCTCTTGCTCGAGACAGATCAGTCTGCTCCAGCCGCCCACATCGATTTCCTGTAATTGCAATGTGATCGTAGTTAGTGATGTAAAGTACAAGCCGCTGGCAAAATAGTAATGGGGTCTCCCGAAGCAACGAGCGGTAGGGTTAACATTAGGAGTACAGACACAGTCTTAAATGCAGCAACATTTATTATTAATTCCTTTGCACAACACAGAAATGTAAGGGACTTTTGGCCCTTACACTTTGTCTGCTGTCTGTATATATGCAGTGTGTGTGTGCGTGTGTGTGTGTGTGTGTGCACGTGTGGGTTTTTTATATTTTACGCATCCATATTGTATGTGGTGTGTGTGTGTATGCATGCACGTGTGGGGTTCTCTGTATCAGTGTTGTATGTGGTGTGTGTGTGTGTGTGTGTGTATACATGTAGGTTTTGTGTATATTGTGTAATTGCGCGTTATGGTGCATTTCCGCTGCCGATCAACAGGTGTTCAGCGCTGTGTCACATTCCACCTCAGTTTCACACACACACACACACACACACACACACACACACACACACACACACACACACACACACACACACAAGCTCACACTCACACTCACACTCACACACACACACACACACACACACACACACACAAACATACATGCACACACACACACACCCACACACACACACAAGAGTGCAGGAACTGGCTGCTGCGCTGCCGCATCACATTGAAACAGGTGACGTTATCTCTGATATGTCGGGCGGTTTTTACACAGATGTAGTGGTTATAAAGTCTAACAATATCAATACTATATATATATATATAAATGTAAATACAATTTAAACCAGTATGCTCTGTTACTACTACTACTTATGCCTATTGTTTGTCAATGCGTTTGTGTGTTTGTGTGTTTGCATGTATAATAGTGGATGTGTATAGCAGAAAGCCAAATGTCAAAATGCACGTTGGTTAAAAAAAGTGAATCGGTTCTGCAACAGCTGAACAAAACATCTGCTCGCCTTTCTGGTTTTTCGAAAAATAAAGGTCCGACATGAACAATACCCGTTGATATCTTCTTTAAAAACTCCCTCTAACGAGGAATGTTCGGCGAACTCCCTAAATCACTTATTATAAGTCATTAAGCCCTCTCTCCGCGTCATTTTAACACGCAATGTATTTTTCTCTGAACCTTCTTTGAATCAGTTTATAGGTCTCCTCCCCACCATCTCTCTCTCTCTCTCTCTCTCTCTCTCTCTCTCTCTCTCTCTCTCTCTCTCTCTCTCTCTCTCTCTCTCTCTCTCTCTCTCTCTATACAGCTGTTCCCTTGCTTCATGTTCCACATTCTTTCATTCTTCAGGCCACTTTCCTGCTGTGCGTGCGTTCGTGCATGCATGTGTGCGTGTGTGTGTGTAAGTGTGTGTGCATGTAACAATTTGAGAAGACTTAAAACCTAAAAAACAATCCACAGCTGCATGGGAAAACACACACACACACACACACACACACACACACACACACACACACATCACAGTGTCCCCCCAGCTGTTTGTCTTTGGCCGATTACTACGGCCATTTACTCCTCCTGTACCCCTCTTCCACACCCCCAGTTCCATAAGCACCGTCCAGCTATTTATAACTCCAGGGAAGATAGAGAGGGAGAGAGAGAGAGGGCAGCAAAAATGGGGTTTGAAACGGACAGGGAGACTGGCCCTATGAGGGCAATCAACACAAACACATGGTGGCTTCTCCTCTCCCCCGCCGTCCCTTCCCTCCTCTCCCTCCCGCCTTCTTCTTCCTCCATCCTTTCCTTCCCTCCTCTACCCCCTCCCTCCCTCCCTTCTCTGTTCCTCTCCTTCCTCTCCCTCCCTGCCTATTCTCTCTCCCTCCTTGCTCACCCTCCCTCACTTCGTTCCTACCACTTGCCCTCCCTCCCTTCCCTCCTTCCCCTCTCCCTCCTCTTGCTTGCTCCCTCCCTCCCTTCCGTCCTTCCCTCCCTCCTTTCCTCCTCTCGCTCCCTTCCTCCCTCTCTTCCCCCCCTCCTCTTGCTCCCTCCCTCCCTTACTCCTCCCCCCCTCTCTCCTCTTGCTTTCTTCCTCCCTCCCTTCCTCCCTCCCTCCTCTCACTCCCCTTCCCTCCTTTATGCGCAAGCTCAGGTAATATACTTGGGAATGCTAAACAAAGGCAAAGCACAACATAGGACGAAAAAACAAACAAAAAAAGAAAAGCGGAAAAGCAGCTTGACAAACAAAAGGGCAATTAGCCTGTGTTTGGTCTGGCCGGGGAGACCATGACCTCTCAGGAAACTCCCACTTCCCCCCTGCGCCATCGTGGAGTCGCCGCCGTCGCCAGAGGGGATTGAAGGTCGAACAAGATGGAAGCAAAAGGAGTCTTGGAATGGAGTGTACCGAACTGTTTTTGCATCTCGTGTCTGTTTAGAGTTCACATAAAACATGCTGACCCCACTGGGAGCTACGGAGATGCTTTTAGTGTTTCGGGGATAAAGCCAAAGGAAATCTACCAAAGTATCATTGTGATGATCTGAGCTATAGGTCAGAGGCCTCGTATAAAACAATGTATCACAGAGGGCCTAGTAATGAATGGCCACTGTGCTGGGATCCTTCCGTTCGTACTGGTCCACTTATCTTCAAGGTTTTAACAAGCTGTGTGTGTTTTCAGACGCAGGGCTCGTGTTCCTCAAGGGCTGCCAGACTTCCCATTGGCTTGGATCTGGTTTCCTGGTTTGCCTTGTGAGGAGCTGCGAGCAACAAGTTTATGTCCGTAACAACTCAACTCAACACTCTCTCCCAGGAGTTGCGATAGTCGTACTAGTGTACAATAAGTGTTATAATTGTCCACTTCAGACTGGTTACTTTGTTGTTGTTTGCTTGTGCTGCCCTCAGTTGAAAACCAAACACGATAAAACCAGCCCTTGCGTCGTGGGATCCCCTTTCATAAAATTGTAAATGGAAGTCTTTTGTATGTATTTTGGCAGGTACTTTTTTGGTATCTATTTTGGTTTTAGGAGTACTTGAAAAATACCATGACCGATAATCAGTCTCATGGTCCCAGGAGTCTGCATTAGTGATCTGACATGGACCCATGCCCCTGTGTGTTTCAGGTCTGTCAACACATTGTCTTCTGGAGATCCTAGAGACAAACGTAGTGCTATAACTATCTGTATGTGGCCCTCGCAGTAGATAAACGCTAGATATTGCAGCATCCTTGCAGCCAAATAAAACCGAACCCAAGGCCCAACATTACAGAACCTCACAAGTGATTCCTACGTCACTCCCAGCAGGTTTCAGAACTTACAGTAGACTGTCTGTTCCATCCTCAGGCACAAAAACCTTTATACCTCCCTCACCCTCACCACCACCACCACCACCACCTCCACCAACACCTCCACCACCTCCTCCTCCACCTCCAACCCTCCTCCCGGGGTCCAAACATCCTGGCATCCCTTTCCACCCCCGTTGTTAATTTCAATCAGTCTGAAATCTAATAACCTGGGTGAAATACATAGCCTTGTGCGAGTAATCACAGTGAATGCTCTGTTTGTGTGTGTTTTCCCGTGTCACCGCCGGGCCCAGGGGTCACAGAGCTCAGATAGGTTGAGCTGCAGCGTACCATCGCTCTTTGGAGCCTTCTGAAAAGACCTCACAACTGTAGCAATGCAACACCGTCTGCCCGAACCTGTATTACACAATAGGATAAATATTTTTTAACATATTTTCATTAATTTTATGTGAAAGGAATACCCTAAAGGGGCTTTCGAAGAACTTGTAAAACATTTTGAGACGCAATGCGTTACACGAGGGGATCCCACATTTCAGTTTCACAGCATAACAAACAACGGACTTAGAAATTTGTCAAAAACTTGGCATAGGAAATACTGTTGTCGTCAAATATTTGAGGAAAACATTTTTGCTAGGCCTTTCATCGCTTGCAAAGTCAAATATAAACCAGTGTTGTTTTGGTAAGGGGTACTGTGTGTGTATCCCAATGCAACGTTTCCTGCTATTGTCTGTCACTCTCTCTCCCACTCTTTCTTCCACTCTCTCTCTCTCTCTCTCTGCCTCTCTCTCTGTCTCTCTCTTCTAGGATACACACACACACCCTCCTACCTCTCTCTCTTTCTCTCTCTCTCTCTCTCTCCCCCTCTGTGTTTCCTTTCCTCTCTCCCCTTCGCTTAGCGGAACAGGGGTGGTGGTGGTGTGTGTGTGTGGGGGGGGGGGGGGGGGCATCAACACTGTCAAAGAAAACGTTTCAGGGTTCTGATGAAGTGGAGCAACTGCGTCTTCTGAACGCAGAAGATGAGCCACGGAGAGAAAGAGAGCGAACGCAGAGAGGCGGAAGACAGGAAGGGGTGAAGAGAGACAGAGGTTGGTTCACAGAGGGGAGAGAGAGAGAGAGAGAGCAAGAGAGAGAAAGAGAGCGAGAGAGAGAGAGCGAGAGAGAGAGTGGGAGAGTAAATCATGAGAAGTTAGAGGCGGGCTTCTCGGCTGAGCAGTTGTGTCTGTGTCTGTCACTATCAGCCAACGCTCTGCTGCAGCCCTGCTGTCTCTACACACAGCTGTCTGTCTTTTGTCCAGCCTCCTGCATTGCACCTCCTCTACCACCTCTTCCACCTCATCCACCTCCACCTCCTCCACCTCCTCCACCACCACCAACACAGCTCTGTTTCCCCATCTGAGCGATCAGGGATTACCAAGGGAGACTCACATTGGAAGTCCACACCCAAAACCGGTAAGGGCTTGATGTTGCTTCCACTTTGGATACTAATGTGTTTATCTTGCACTAAAATTAACTTCATATTCTCGGCGAATGAACGTCTTGTAGAATGATTCTACCTTTTTTAACTTTTGTAGGAGATGGATCGTTTTTGGGAAACTTTAGTTGACAATGGGTTGTTAAATTAGTGGTGGTTCTGTTGGGGGTCCAGCGTTGCGCAACAATGTTTTGTTCTTGGTGGACTCTGGTAGTCCATGGGTCGGTCCTGTTTCCACCAGAGAAGTTACTCCGGTTGGCATGGCATCTGGATTTCCCCTTGGTTTTTGATCTACTTGATTTGCCTTCTGAGTAGAAGTATGTCTCAATCATGCACACATGGACATACCATGCAAAGAAAAGTATGTAAGTACTTGCACATTTTTTTTGTTTTTGCATGTTATATTTTGTTTGGCATGTGCCGCCATTTTTGCGGTGTTGGGAGAAAAAGTTTGAGAAAAATCTGAAACAGACGTGGTTGACGCAGGTCCATCGGAGCAAAGCATCGAAGCTCTGGCACGTAAAGAACAAGGAGACACAGACCAATTAGGTTCTCATGACAACCTATGGGAGACAGAGAGAGAGAGAGAGAGAGAGAGAGAGAGAGAGAGAGAGAGAGAGAGAGAGAGAGAGAGAGAGAGAGAGAGAGAGACACACACAGACACAGAGAGACAGAGACAGAGAGGGAGAAAGAGACAGAGAGACAGAGACAGAGATAGAGGGAGAGAGAGAGACAGAAAGGGAGAGCGACAGAGAGCGATATATAAATATATATCTCTATATAAACATAGAGACAGAGAAAGAGAAGGAGAACCAAGATCAATGGATAGAGAGTGTCAGGAGAACACAAGAGATAATCTCATTATCTGATAAGAAAGAAAGATTGAGGGGGAGAGAGAGAAAGTAGATACACATCCTGTTTAACTTTTATTCATTTACTCTTAACATATTATTTTATTACGTTAGAGTAAATGTAGGCTTGATTCCACATGCCAATAAAGCACATTGAATCAGAACTGAATTGAATTGGCTGAGAAATAGATAGAGACGGGACAAGTGTGAGTTGGGGGCGGGGTCTGTAGTGCTGGCGCTCGGTGGACATTGAGGTTATGGTGGCAGATGGGGGTTTCCTCATAGTTTGATATGTTCCCCTAGAGGCTGTCGAGTGAAGCAGAGAGGACGATTGTTTGAGCCGCTGTCACAGCATGGGCTATGTCTTCAAATACCGCAGCCCAAAGAAATACATGGTCCATGCTTTAAGGGGGAAAAAAGACAACTTGCGTTGACGTTCGCTCCATTTGTTTTACATATTTGCATGTCACGGTAAACATTCTCTTCCATGGCTCCCACACAGTGTGTGTGTCACTGACTATATTCATCACAATCACCGAAATACAAATGACCCTGAATATCCTTAAACAATCACACACACACACACACACACACACACACACACACACACACACACACACACACACACACACTCACACACACACACACACACACACACACACACACACACACACACGCACACACACAACAAAGCACTTTCTTTGAATCCATAACCTATTTCCAAGTATAAGTGTACAGTGAGTGTAAAGAGGATTGACACCAACTCACTCTCTGCCTATTCTACTGTCCCAAAATACTACCCTTTCCCCCCGGCTGTTCTGTTTTAAGCGCCCTTTTTGCGCGTGGTTTTCTCCAACTGTAATCACACTGATATGTTTACGTTAGGGTGAGGGTCAAGGGCTGGGGTGGAGGAGTATGAGTAGGGGTATGACCGCGCGGCGCAACGGTCTCAAGGGAAAGAGTTGGTCCTCTGTCGTTGTTATCTCTATGTGACCCCCGGAGGAACGAGCGCATTGCAGTTCAGCAGGGAAACATCAGCGTTTGGTTGTCTTCAGGATATAATAACGAAGAACAGCTGATCAACCAATTCGGGCATGCCGTTCCAAACATATTTATATTATTTTATATTCCCTATAAGGATGTGGATTTATTGAGGGTAAAAACACTGATCATAGTTGAATAGTCATCATTGGTTACACATTGAATTTATTCTTTTCATTATTTGATTTAATCATCTTTTGACACACCAAAATTAGATCTGTTTCAGTGGTCAAAGTAATTCAATGACTCCAACAGACTTGACCGTCTGTACTCTTGGTCAGAAATAGCCCAAACCCTTTGGCTGTTTAGTTTGCAAAGGTCAACGGTCAAGAGGTCAAGGGGTCAGCTGGAAGTGACTCAAGAGAGATCCTCCCTCTCTCTCTCTCTCTCTCTCTCTCTCTGTCTCTCTGTCTCTCTGTCTCTCTCTCTCTATCTCTCTCTCGCCGTCTCTTTCTCTCTGTCTCTCTCTTTCTTTCTCTTATAGTGGGCTAATCTATCTCTGTGAAGTAAGTCACGTACTGGACGTCTAAATCAAGCACTGTGGCCGGTGACTGAAGCCTCGAGGGCTCGTTCCTCAGTTCTCTGGGGCCAGTAAATATCCAGAGAACCTGGGGAGCTGACACAGGGGGAAACATGAACGCGTGTTGGTGTATTCTGAATGAGCATAGCGGATGGGGCTGGGGAGCTCCAGCTCCAGCTCACCTGTCCATCATAGCCTTACTAGGCTATGATGGACAGTGTTTTTTTCTTTGTTGACTCCTAAATTGTGAAGTTTTATCGTGACAGTTGCTTAATAATTTTATCACATTTGATTGATACAAAGGGGAAATCGCTTATTTGTACATGTTTTTTTTAAAGCTGTTTCATCTGGCCGATACCCTCTGGTGGAGAGCCACAGTCATTGCATGGATATATTTGACCTGGAACAGTCTGTAGTAGTAGCACAGATTTGTAAGAAAAGGCTACAGTTTAACTAAATATAAAGAAAAGGTTATAGTAAAATGCCGGTAATATATCGAATTTTGCACTTTCATTATTTGCTGTTAAAGATTACGATACTATGATATGAAATATCTTCAAGTGATTGAAAATGTCCAACTTGTGTGTGAGATTTAAAAGCTCATTGAGGCAGTGAACAGGTGAAATGATGAATTGCTAACAGGGAAAGTTAGGGTTAGGCTAATACACCTACTTGAAACGATTTTATTCCTGTTAAAATCTCTTTGTTCTAATACGTTATTCACTTCAACACAAACGGTTGACAAAACACAAGTGTTTGTCATCAGAGTAAAAAAAAACGTCAGTGACCTTTCTCCAGGCGTCTAGTGGCAGCAGCAGCAGCACAGGCGTCCGCACATCTCTGCTTCACTTCCAGAGAAACCAGTGTAGTACCAGACGCTATCTCTATGCTGTGTGGGTTAACTTAAAGCCTGTTCAGGGGAATGGAAACACTTTTATAGACTGCAGTGACAAACAGACCGTGCCCCCCACAGTTACATTTGTTATTGCAAAATGGGGCTATGCAGTTTTCAGTTGGACAACCAAGTTGCTCGCAAAGGGCCTGTACATTTATACCTTAATGTTGATGATACGTCTGTGTGTGTGTGGGCACATGCGTGTGTGTGTATGTGTTTCTGCACGTGCATGTGTTTGGGTGGGTGTGTGTGTTTCTGCATGTGCATGTGTGTCTGTTGATTGAGTTGGTGTGTGTGTGTGTGTGTGTGTGTGTGTGTGTGTGTGTGTGTCTGTGTGTCTGTGTGTTTGTGCATGTGTGTGCTGTGTGTGTGGTGTGGGGGTCAGGAAGGACCCCCAAAGAGGAGAACACAGTGTGGTGTTTTGTCCGATGTGTGACCCCCGATGTTACCTGTCACCCAGAGAATGGGGCACATTCCACAAATCAAAACAATGTGCCCTCATATTTCCTTTGCTCTTTCATTTACTGTACATGCACACACAGACACACAAACACACGGACATACATACACATGCACAAGCACATGTACACGCACATACACAAACACACACAAACGCACACACACACACCAACTCATTCATTAATTTTGCTGACTTTTATCCATAGACATTACATTAATTACATTAAAGGGTGGAAGAACACTTTTCCAATGGCTGGTTTCATCCTCTTCTTCTTCTTCTTCCTCTTCTTCTTCTTCTTCTTCTTCTTCTTCTTCTTCTTCTTCTGCTCTTCATGCCAATGGAATCCTACCGCTATATCTCCCCTTTACCTGAAATGGGTCCAGGGTGCCATCCGTGGCCCTTCCCTCCTCTTCCTCTGTCGTCGTCCCTCTCTGCTCTCCCTGGCAGAAGGCCAGGTTGTCTAACTGCTGCTGCTGCCATCACAGCAGCAGCAGCTCCTCTGCCGGACTGCATTCCTCCCATTCCTCTTAGCTTCCTGTGACTGCAGGGGGAAGATTGGAGTTGGCTCCACACACCGGCCACTGAGACTTCACCTTGAAGTCCTGCTCCGGACGTGTGTTTTGTAAGCGGGGCGGAGTCCCCGTCCATCTCCAGCACGTTTTTTTTTTAGTTTCTGTGTTCGGTGTGTGTTCACCAATCTGCACACTGCACCGATTGGTACGTTTGAGTCGTGCTGACTAACGCCATGGACCTATAATTAATGTAAATCAAGGAGGACTAGGTGTGATTTGCGTGTTTATCGCCCACCCCCTGCCCCCTCATCTCTGATACAGGCCTGCAGACACATATGGACAGCGTTGTTGTTTTTAAAAACAACATGAGCAAGTGGGGTTTTGAGAAGGTGCAAGGGCCCAGATAAGAACAGAGGCTTTCCAGTTGAGAGAGTTGACACCCAAATAACAAGACGCATGTTTCAATGAGCCCAGGCAGTAGACTTAAAACGAAAACATATGAGACACACATCACACTCATATATTCCATTTGTTTAGGGTTAGGGTTAGGGTTAGCACGGTTTTAATATTGCCACTGAATGGAAACTTGCTGTAGGGCATTAACATTGAGCATGACTGTTTTTTTTTTTTGGAAATAGCCTACATTCAGACCTGCCAGATGAGGTCATTACCGCGCCGTCCTCAGCAGATGGAGCCCTCACACCTCCTCTTGTGTTCGAGGTCGAGGTGATCCCAGTGTGACAATAGAGGCAGTGCGAGAAAGAACAGGTCTATTTCAGACAAGACAGTCCCCGGGCTTCAGTTCGTAGTTGTGTCGACAGATGTTTACCTGACTGCATGTCACGCGTCTTTCTTGTTGACATCATTATCGGAGCAAACTTGCCGCGTGTTTGTTGATACGCGCCGCAGACGCAACATGACACTCGGTCACATTAAGCGCACAGTGCTGGACCTCGTTTGAGATGGACGGGATGGGTCCACTTTGAGGAACTTTCACAAAACTCTTGTTAAGATTTATCTCAGAATAGCCTCGGTCTGTTTGCAGTAGTCCTGGTCTGCTATGCCCCGGAGGAGTTCCTCATCTGTTGCCCTCCCCCGCGTCGTGTCCCAAGTCGCGTTTTGTCCTGAAAAGGTAGGGGGTTAGTTGATTATTTGTCTTTCACTATCATCATTATGTGTATTCATGTTTAACGCTACTGGATTTTTATTCATTTATATATATATTTTTTTTACAACCTAGAAAATAGGCGTCGTGATGTTGTGCTGCACGTTGAACCGCTTTAACTTAATTCACATGTCAAAAAGTAATCCATACCGATACACACATATATGTTCGTTATAAAATGGACATAAACATTCAACTACAGGATTAGCCCAACTATAGTTTTTATTTATCTTTCATTTTCATAGCTAGCATTTGTTTTAGTTGAATGTAGAGTGTACTCTTATCGTGATAACATAGCAATAAATAAGGTCTTGTTTGCCTGTCCAGACCAATCGATCGGTCAACGGTGTAACGTAAGGCGCTCTGATAATGATCCTGATGTGAAATCTCTCTATTTAGATCGTTTTTTAACATAGCAAATAACACGTGCAATTATAGTAGTCAATTTTAATTATGTGAGTAGGCCTACCACTTTCATTTCCCCCCATGTGTGGTAATGACTGAGAATTTACTGGAAAGACTGCGGGCGATGAGTGAATTTGATAAGCGAGTGTGTGTTTGTGTTAGTGTTTGGTGTGTGTGTGTGTGTGTGCGTGCGTGCGTGTGTGGGTTTGTGAGGATGAGGTAACTTCTGTGGAGGTATGGTTACAGCCTTATCTCATGGGTCATGCAGAATGGACCCCCCCCCCCCACACACACCTCTCCATCCTCTTGTATTACCCTTTCCTTCTCCATATCCTCCACTCTCCTCCCCTTCTCTCTTTCCTTTCCTTTCGGCTATCTCAGATCACCATGTGTTGCTTTATATGTGTGTCTGTTTGTGTTTGTGTGTTTTTGTGTATGTATGTGTTTGTGTGTTTGGTGTGTGTTTGTGTGTATGTGTGTGTGTGTGTGTGTGTGTGTGTGCACGTTTGCTTGTGTGTTGCATGTATATGCATACAAGTTAAAATATATGAAGTTCTACTAAATCAACTTTTTTGAGTTATGTATAATGATATTTACATATTCAGACATCTGCAGTAGGCGTCAGCAGGGTCGTTTTTGCAGATCAACTGCTGCTGTTTTATGTGCAACTCCATCACCGGAAAAGAGTGTTTTTCTGTGCGCTGGTTCTGTCTCTCCAGTCAGTAAGGGAAATAAAAAATGCAGTTTTTCACTTGCAAAATGTATTACGGATATCCGTGCTCTTTTGGTCATCTATAAATTGTTGTTCAATTGTTTGCTCATCTAAATATGAATTACATGTTTTGAACAAATTGATATTTCACAAGCACAATGATACAATGACAATGACTCCATGCTAGCCCTACAAGGGCCACAAATCAAACAATGACAATGACCCCCCCTCCCCCCCAGGTTTTAACCAGGTTCAAGCTAGAATGAAACAAGAGTCAAACCAAAGGTGACCTAGGCTGAAGCCCGACTAAAATCAGGTTGAAGCTAGAATGAAACCAAAGTCAACTACAATCAAACCAGAGTCCAACCAAAAGTTAGCTTGAAATGGACAAGAGTCAAAAGAGAGTCAAGCTCAAATGAAACCAGAGTCAAACCAGAGTCAGGCTAGAATCAAACCAGAATCTAGAATGTTGGGTCGCCTGATTTATTCTCTTTAACAAAACCCTTCACATTGAATATGAAACAATAACAAATGAAAAAGAAAGAACAATTGGACTAAAAACAATTGTCCATTTGAAGATACACCTTTGGGGCTTTTAGGCTACTTTTTTAATGTAAATATCATCCTCTTCCCAGGCAAGATAACCTTTACAGCTCCCCCATGCTTTCCCAGCAAGAGCAGGGCTTCATGGAGACAATAGGCACAGTGTTCTGGACAGGCCCCAGTCCCAGATCACATTTCCTGTTCCTGTTTTGAGATCAACCCAGCTGACTACTTATACACTCTCCTACCCTCAAAACACACACAGCGGGAGAGAGAGGAGACCGAGAGACAGCGAGAGAGAGAGAGAGAGAGAGAGAGAGAGAGAGACCGAGAGACCGAGAGACCGAGAGACCGAGAGAGAGAGAGAGAGAGAGAGAGAGAGAGAGAGAGAGAGAGAGAGTGTGTGTTTTATGTGTGTATGTTTGTCAGTCTGTGTGTGAGTGTGTGTGTGTACGTGTGCGTGTGTGTTTGTTTGGTTAGACATGTTAGTGTGCGTTTGTGAGGTGAGTATACGAGGGTGCATTTGTGGGGCTGGTATGTGTGTGCATGTGTGTGTGTGTGTGTGTGTGTGTGCGTGCGTGCGTGCGTGCGTCCGTGCGTGCGTGCGTGATATGAATCTAATGATAACTTTGAGACCCCTCAATAACTATCTAAAGTAGAAGTCAGCATCCGCCTTTTTCTAACAGCCTGTGTGTATTTTTTAAATTAATGAAGTGATTATATTCCAACCTGCCGACAGCATTCAGCTTTTAATTTACATACGGCATTCACGTCAATCAAAGTCGAACAATGACTTTTGGATCTCACAGGCATGATGTAATAACAATTTCGGCAACAAGTATCGGTTTGTTTTGGCTCATGGGAAAGGAAGAATCCACAAGCCGACTGGTGACACACTAGCACATCGTCGTAGGCTGTCGCCTTTTCACCTCTGACCTTCTCTGCTGGGGCCTCGGGGGGCCCACGTCAAGAAGGATCTTAGATGTTCTTAACCTGTGGCCTGTCTGCCAATCATGTCCACTCTCGCTCTCACTTCGCTGTCAGCCAATGGTTCTCTGTATCCATCTCTTTCTATGTCGATTTCTCTGTCTCTGTCTCTGTCTCTATTTCTGTCTCTGTCTTTGTCTCTGTCTCTTTCTCTTTCTCTGTCTCTCTGTCTCTGTCTCTGTCCCTGTCGCTATCTCTATCGCTATCTCTTTCTTCTCTTCTCTCTCCAAGGGAGAATTTACAGTACAGTGTATTAAATATAATTATTTAGGGTGGGAAAAATTGGTAAGTAATGCTGGAGAGTCGATACAAAAGAGGAGAGATGTCACTGTCATCATGATAGTATCTCTTTTTCATACTCATGTATCATACAGACATACAGAGGTTGAGGAAGTTTGTGCTTCCTGTGCAGGAAGATCTGTTTTATTGTACTGATTTGGAGAGGATTATAGATATAGATAAAATATATTACGATCATGTCTTAATGGCAAGAGGTCACTCATACACTACACACATTCAGACACCTGTGTTGGCAGTTGGGATGACTATTAATACACAAAACAGGCATACAAACGCATACTTATAAAATCACAAGTGGCGATGCTATTAATATGACGCGAAACGCTAACACACACATGTCCCATGTTGTGAGACATGTGCACTTTGCACACAATAACGCTAGTGTTGACCAACAGGTGACACTAAAAATATAAGGCCTGCCTCAGATATACACACAAAGCATTTTACTAGAAGCCTGTTCCTAAGAGAAGCAAATGGGGACTATTAATAAATGTGACAAAAAAGTCACTCAGTCACATAGATACACATGCACACACACACACACACACACACACAAACACATTCACACACACGCACGCACACACAAGCGGACACTCAAGCAAATGATAGTTATGCAAACACAAAGACCTGCTGTGTACACTGAGAGAAACAACTGCACACTATTAATATCTGGGCGGTACGGGGGAGCGTACACATGCATAGTGGATACACATATGCACATGTACACACACGCACAAGATTGATACCCCAGCTGCCCGGCAAGCAAGGGGACACAATGTCCCCAGCAGCTGTGGATTCCTCTAGATACAAGAGAGATAGGGGGGGGGTAGAATGAGATAGAGGGGGGATAGAGAGAGAGAGAGAGAGAGAGAGAGAGAGAGAGAGAGGGAGGGAGGGAAAGGTAGGCATTGCGGAGTGGATACTTTGTGAGCCCTGCACTTGTAAGGGACAAAATGGTTTTATAAAGTATTTTTAAAGTGCTTGTTTTGCCGTTTAGTGTCTCTAAATGCACACTTGCTTCAGCAGAAGTAGGTACACATAATATAGGTACTGACTTACATTAGACTCCCCTTTTCTTAAACATATAATTGGGATATCAGTAGAGTGCTGTCTAATTAGAGCAGTCTCACACCTGCTGTGTGCATATCACGAAATACTAAATGTGTTAATACGCTGAATCCCAGTACAGATTCATGCAGGGAAAATTAACACTATTGCAAAACTTTTTGTAACGTTTGAACCTAAATGGGCCAACGAAACAAAACTCCCCCAAAATAGATGCTTCTGCTTGCTTAAATGAACTGAGAGGATGTTATGGCGCAGACTAACTTTAGAAACAGGAAGTCCCTGTTTCTGTTGCATATGTGAGTGAGTGTGTCTGTGTGTTTGTGTGAGAAAGTGTGTGTGTGAGGGTGTAAGTGTGTGTGCGTGTGTGTGTGAGTGTGTATGCGTGTTAGCGTGTGTATGTGTGTGTTTGTGTGTGTGTGTCTCCCCGTCTGTGAGTGTTTATATGCGTGTGCCTGTTCAAATGTGTGTGTGTGTCCATGCACACCTGTATGTGTTTGCAAGAATGTATGGTGTGCATGTGTTTATGCGTGTTTGCACTGCAACGTTGTGTGGTAGCTTTCCGCCCTACAAAAAGCGGATGATCATTGTGAAACAAAATATGCTATTACAGAAACCAGAACCCTGTCTATTTATAGCTATTTTTAACCAAGAGACACTAAAGAACGCACAGCACTAGTCTCGAAACAAAAAAAAGATTCAAAGGGCTGTTTTGCCACAGAAAACTTTCATTTACATTTCCAAAAGCAGAAAAGTTAAACATATATATCTCTTAAATGTCACCAGACAAACAATATCCAGCATACCGATTGCAAATAAAGCATGTAGAAAAAAATGGGTCAATTATTAACAATGTGGGCTAAAAATAGACTCACACAATTCACTAATAAACCAGCCTAACATGACTCAGTGAACAAGTAAACAGCCGTCTAAGTGACCTGATTCAATGAACGCTGCATGGAAGGACGAGCCGAGGCAATCAGAGCTGCTCTGAAGCCCTGCTAGGTAACAGAAGAAAGCCCGGCTATCTCAGTAGCTCCGTGGATACATTGCATTATGCAGTGACTTAGCCATTTGTGTGCTATAATTACCATGGGAACTACAACGATGGAATCCAGTGTGTAACGCCCCACGTCTGGATCAAATTAGAGAACTAAAGAAGTTATTCTAGTGGGGACACTGGAGACACGTAATCCCACACACGTAGCTGGAGAATTGAAGGACAACATTACAATCCAGCAACTTGGTAATCGATAGCTCAGGTCGTTGGGTCATTTGAGCTATAGGAGCTGGGCACTAGTTTATACATCCCATGTTGTTAGGAAAACACACAGTTTGGTTTGGAAGAGGGGGACATGGTTGAAAATAGACAGCAGGTGTTGTTCGTTGTTTTCTCGCCGTTATTTCGGGGTGTTTTGGTGGTGAGGAGTACACCACCAAAACACTTCCTACCCAAGGGGCTTTCTGACTTCCTACCAAAGGGGCTTTCTTCTGAGAGGGAAAAGGGGCACGTTTTGTAATCCTCGAGTGAGTGTGTGAATGCCTGCATGTGTACGCATGTGCACGTCAAATGGGTTTAGGGGTTTTGAGAAGCAAAACACAGAGAGCTTGTCTGATTTCCCTTGAAAGCAACACATTCTTCTGGTAACACAAACCGTTGAATTGCTCCTGCTTCCTGCACCCCCCCCCCCCCCCCCCCCCCCCCCCCCCCCCCCTAACTCCAACCATGAAGAGAGATGTGATGTGTGCGAGACGCAATAGGAACAACATGATGAACATTAGCCTTGACACAGCCAGTGCAGTGCAGAAAATAAAACAAGTTTAGATGCGTCAAACATCAAAGGCACATGTACAACAACAGCAACAATGGCAATGTCCTCGTCGTAAATCTTATTCCGGTGAGCAGGGTGAACGCGCGGCCTTCTTGAAGTGCGGAGCACACACTGAGTAATAGCTTCTGCAGTGCAAACCGTTTACTTGGTTTTAGCTTATTGGTTCAGACAAGTAAAAAGACAAACAAAACAAGTTTGAAGATAAACTTGTTTTGCAGTAAATATGCTGACAGTGATTTTCCACTCAAACAAAAAAACCCTGCATTAAAATATGGCAATCAGTTGTCTTGAATGTATATATATATATTATATATAAAAAAAATATATAAAAATAAAGTATATATATATATATATATATATATATATATATATAGTGTTTATTTTATTCTTTTTTGTATATATTTCCCATTGGTCACTTGGTCACACACACTCACACATTGACACAATTGCGGCATGGCCAATCGAGGGCAATAAATTGACTAAAGTAAAAGTGTTAATCTTCAATCAAACTTCTTCAATCCCAAGCCAGTATATGTACCATAATATTAGTGATATAGTAGATATATATAGGGCCCTATCTTGCATCCGGCGCAATTGACTTTCTCACTGGCGCATGCGTCGTTGCTAGTTTGCAACTGGCGCAGAGCGTTCTTTTCCCTCCTGCGCCACGCGTCGGTAAATTAGGGAAAGGTCTTGCGCCCCAAGGTGCGGTTCGGCGAAAGGAGGAGGCGTGTTCTGGCGCAAGCGTTCCCTGGTGCTATTTTGCAGTTTCAGAAACTTTCAGAAACTTTCAGAAACTGCAAAATATCAGAAACTGCAAGTTTCAGAAACTGGTATTTCCTGGTTTCACAAACCAGGAAATACCTGGTTAAAAGTCAGTGGCGCGTTGTTCAGATGCTATTTTAAGGGCGCATGCATAATGTTGCTTGTGCACCTCGCGCATACACTTTGCTTCTCTCATCTACCTAGCCACACATTCTTGGTAAATTATTTGGGAAAGAACAGCTGATACAGCGGTAATAAGTTGTACTTTTAAATCAATGCATCTGCAAACACCGTACAGCAAAGACATACTTTCTTGACACAGACATCGTTTACATGCCCATAACTTTTAGGATTGATGAGTATTTGATCGTGAGAAAAAATTGTTTTACCGCGAGTGAGAATGAAAAAAGAAAAAAAAGAAAAAGAATGAATGAATGCGGGCGTGTGTGTGTATGTGTAAAATAATTAATGAATGCGGGCGCGCGTGTGTGCGTCCATCTGTTTAAACACACACAACCTAAACACGTAACGTTTACAGTCCATGGCAATGTATATTAACGGGGGGGCACATGCATATTAGGAACACAAGTTGATAACGCATGCATGCAATACTGATAAGAAACAATGTTTATAATGTATTGCGTATATCATTAAATAGAACCACAGTTACCGCATATCATATGTGTGTTAAGTTTTCTTTGCTGAAAATTATTTGAGGACTCAGTATTTCTGAAGTTGTGGAAGGAAACCTTATTCCATGTGTGAATTAGGCCATATTATTTGGCCATAAACTAAGCCATTTGAAGTTTGAAATTCATGTGCATCTGTCTCATCGGAGCCTGCATTGTCAAAATATCAACTCATCAGATTCAAATGCGCTCATGGCTCTTAAAGGGGATGGGAGCTGGCACTCTCATTGGTTTATTGCACATTACGCCCAAACCACACCTACGGGTAGTTAGGCTACTTTAGACCAACCCTTTTTAGATTTGCGCCGGGCACAAGAGTAATTTTTGCGCCGGTAAAATAGCAACATCGCCATTGAACCACCCACAAAGCCACTTGTGCTTGGCGCTTCTCACTTGCGTTTCAGACCGTTAAAATAGGGCCCATAGTGTTTCTACATTCAAAATCCTTTATGATGCAAAATAAGAAACAAACAGACCACAATCGATTATATTAATGCTGACCCATTTCTCTCTGTGACTCACTCAAACATACACACACACACCCTCGCCAGCCTGATCACTGTATCTTCACTGAGTCATGTGGAGCATGGTATGCTTCTAGTCACGCTTTCAGACGGCTGTGTCTCTGCAAATGGATCTGCTTATGCCACTGTTGTTGTTAGACATTGTCCTTCTCTGCATATAGCTCCAGGAGTAAGTGAGTGTGTCTCTGGTTCTGGGAACTTTACCAAGTGTGCATACCTTTTCGTTTCTCTCTCTCTCTCTCTCTCTCTCTCTCTCTCTCTCTCTCTCTCTCTCTCTCTCTCTCTCTCTCTCTCTCTCTCTCTCTCTCTCTCTCTCTCTCTCTCTCTCTCTCTCTCTCTCTCTCTCTCTCTCTCTCTCTCTCTCTCTCTCTATATATATATATATATCCCTCCTTTGAGTCACCCTTTATGACTAGCATACAAATAATGTGGTTCTGGGTCTGCACGCAAAGCTGTCAATCTGCCTTCAGGGCCATTGTTTACCTGAGTGCTTCTTGTGTCATTCTGAATTGATATCTCACTTCCGCCCGTATTTCCTTGTAAAGTAAGCCGAGTTAAGACAGAGATTAAGGCAAGACCAAAGCTATTTATTTAATCATTCAGGATCGATGGCAACTGTCAGTACTTCAGAAGTCAATCAGAACACAATAATGTTGTTATTGATAGGAATGTGATGCATCACAAAGAGCTATCTGTTTTCAGTAAAGATCTTATAAATACACTCTGTTATTCATAGATATCATAATTTAAATAAATTAGTTTTTATTACCAATTCACGTCCTGAACGTGGATGCATTAAGAGCATATTGTATAATTGTCACTTTGCATCACATTTTTAAAGTGGCTTTAATAATGTTATCTCCTAGTGCCTTAATCCCTTGATATACCTGGCCTAGATGAACAACGATGTTACGAGCATTGACCGGTGCAGTGGGCGTGATAGCAGATGAACTGATGACATTGTTGTGTTGATCTCGTGTCAGTGTCCACAGTGGTAATGCAGTTTATCAGGGTTAACCACTGAAAGACGTCCACATGTCACTCAGGCTTTGAGTTATGACGAGTCATGCGCTTCAGACATTCTGCTTCAGTACATTTCCAACCCCCCTTAGTCCCCCCCCCCCCCCCCCCCCCCCCCAACCAGGGGGACGAGGTGTCTTGTTTCTTGATGCGTCGGCCTCCTTAGTTGTTATGAATGGCGATGCATTCCATGCAGAGCCATTGAGACCATGTTGGCCAGGGATGCAGGTGTTAGCTGTCTACACGCGGGACAGTATCCTGTTGACTCCCAGGCGTAGGCCAAGAGGTGGCTCCGTTAATAGGGGGTCGATTAACACCTTCTTGAATAACGGGATCATTTGGTTTTCATCAAAGTTGTCATCAAATCTACTATCTATCTGTATGTCTGTGTGTTTGTAGGCTGTGTGTCTGTACGTTTGTACATTTGTGTGTCTGTTCGTCTGTGCGTCTGTACGACCTTACTTCCATAACACTGTATGTCTGTGTGTCTGTATGTCTGTGCATCTGTCTGTGTGTCAGTACTGTATGCCTGGCCACTTGTGGGTTCGGTTGTAGTTTATTTAGTAATGGGCCGTGTTTTCCCAAGTGACAGCATGTGAGGAAACAGGGAGCCCATTAGTGCACGCGTAGCACAGCAGGGCTGACATGAATCCAAAGCCCTTCTGCTCTCGGCTGCACCTATGCAGAGGCATCTGTTTCTGGTTTGATATTCCTGAGGTTTGATTCAATTACCTCTGTGTGTAATGCTAAATTTAGAGTTAGCTCATGTGTTTACTTTTTTAAGTGAACGGTTTGGCTAGAGAGTATCCCTTCCTTCACTCATTCTTTCGTATTTCCCCTCTTCTGTTTCCTGGCCATCACTCAATTTCTACCTGAATGTAAAACAGTCGAGAGTCATGCTGAGCGCTTGTGTGCAGCCTCAACACTATCCCAAAGAATTGAAACAAGTCTCAATTCTATCCTGCACCAATTAATTTGTTGAATCATTAAGACTAGCTCCATCTTCTCTGTCTCCATATCCAACCATCCCTCTGTTGTGTCTCCGCCTCCGTAGTGAATGTGAGACCTGCCAACACGGTGTCGCTAACCATACGTGGGGAGCAGCCCATGGACCTGAGTGTCTCCCAGAGGTTGGTGCGCCCGGGCCTCGACTCCAACATGCTGGCCCCCCCGCACACCTTGTTTCTAGGACACTTCTCCTCCGAGCCGTTCCCCCATATCTCCCCCAACCATGTAGAGGTACAGGTAAGCAGTCTGAGAGGTACCATCAGACAGGTGTAAGGTCTAGAATGTGTAGTGCACTCGTGTAAACACGTAAATAATATCCCATCCGAAGAATGTGGTGTCTACATGGACATGTGGACATATACATTATTTTATATTATATATTTTTGTTGTATATATCTGAATTCTGCTTGATCCGTTTTGAATTGGAGTCAATACTTGTGACTGTGCCTCTGTGTGTCTCTGTTCCTATCCTTTTAGTACAACCATGAGCACAGTCCAGCAGAGATAGACCAGCAGGACTGGGAGAAGATCCACCAGCTGATGCACAAGAGTAAGAATGAGCAGAGTGAGTCCTGCGCCTCAGTGTGTTTTTCCGTCATGTCTTTGTGTTGGTTCTGGTACAGCAGCACTTCATTGTTTATGTGCTGTTCGCATGAGTCATAACACCACATATGTTTGCGTGAAGCTAGGGGGCTTTCCAGCAGTGCTGCAGTACATTTCTCCCAGTTGAGGGAACTCTGTATTCATTTCACATCTGAACCAAACACCAGGGCTGCTCCAGCACGAGGCAACACAGTGTTTTTCCACCTTAAAGAGGGCAAATTATTCACTTTAGACCATAGGCTTGATGTCCAATGTTTGTGGGGACATTTCATGATTGTATCTTTCCGCTCATAACTAGATCGTTATCCTGATACAACTTTCATCCTCATTCAGATTCAGAAGATATTTCAGTGTTATTCTTATTACACCGCAAGCACACATCCACAGCACCTAACATGACACATGAGTAGTCCTGAAGGAAATCAGAGCTAGACAAATGGGTTTCAGTAAACAAGGAGAAGGGGAAAGTGAGTTCAATAGCCTAGAGGTTAGGGGGTTTCATTGCCTGCAAAAGGGTTGTGAGTTTGATCTCCAATGTCTGCGGATGGCTTCATTTAGCAAGAGGTCAAACTCATACCTGCTCATTAATGAATGGAAAACAAGTTATGCAATGTAATTCACTTTTGATGCAGCATTTCCAAAATGACTAGTTAATAATACTAAACCAATAAAGGTATGCAGGAAACAAGTAAGTCCCTTCATAATTCACTATTGGGGTTGTTGACCATTTGGCAGGTGCTGTTGCCAGTCCCCTCGTGAAGCAGAAACTGCGAGAGCGACTAATTATGAAGAAGGTCGCTCAGGAAAGGAGTTCACCCTCCCACCAAAGTCCTACTCCTCGAGGTTATAGGTAAGATATATCTAAAGCCCTACTCCTCAGGGATGTAGGTAACAATTATGTAAAGCCCTACTCCTCAGGATATCAGTAGGATATATGTAAAGATCTACTCCACCATGATATAGTTAGGGTATATGTAAAGCCCTACTCCTCAGGATATAGGTAGGATATATGTTAGGCCCTACTACTCCAGGTAGGTATGATGAGTTGAATGATACCTTTAAAGTCCTCCACTGAGAACATCTAGGTAAGCTATAAGAATTTTGGATCCAACTGAAATCTACATGCAGCTCATTGTTTTGACCTTGGTTGAACCAAAGAACGGAGCTTCTGATCAAATATTAATCACTTGTTTTTTGGTGAGAGACTCTGATGTCACTCTTCTCTCATTGCCTAGGGAACTGGGGCCCGATCCTGACATGCCCCCGAAGCCCAAGCCGTCACTGTCTGGCCAGCGGCAGGATCTGGTCCTACGCAGGACAGGTGAGCCACCACTGGTTCTCCCCCTCATGTGGTTCTCATTGTGCTAGAGAACGGGCCTGTCTGTTTACGGAGAGACAAGGCACTGGTGATTTTCCATCTTGTGCTTTTGCTTATTGTGCAGCTGCCCAGGGAAATCGGAGTGAAAAGGACTCAGGAGGGCCTAGCCACATGAAAAATCTAACTGCTTATTGTCAAAGGATATCAAGTTCAGTGTAATCATTTTCCAAACGTATACAAACCTTTATTAGGTTACACCCATTCCACTGCCGGGGCTACATTGTGTGAGGGAGTATGGCCGAGAGAGCTTGAAAAAGAGTGTGGGGGTGAGGGTGGGGGGGGGATTGTTCTTTCGGCTAAGCCAGGCTGAGTAGTCATCAAGGCCTTAGGTGCATGAAAGAGAGGCTCCAAAGAAGAAGAAGAAGAAACAACAGTGAGAGTGAGACACAAAGGGGCCAAAGTAGTTACATAATGTAGAAGCCAGGAAAGTATGTGTAAAATGAACTGCGTGGGAGTGTTAGGAGAGCAGGCCGACATGCTGGGTGAATGACAGAGGGAGTGGCTTGTTTCTCCTGTACATCCTTCCCCTCCAACACACCGGCCAGTCCTTATACTGTTGTTTACCCTGGTTGCCTTAGCAGCCCTTTAGTGCCAAAGCACACACACTCAGACACACTCTCACTCTCACACATTCTTACACTCACGTTCACACATACATTCACATACACCCACACCAACCCACATACACCCACACCTACCCACATACACACACACACACACACACACACACACACACACACACACACACACACACATACACATAAACACACCTTTGTGCGAGGCAAGCTGTGTGTCTTATCGGATAGGAGACAAGCACTGATTGACTGCATTGTTTGGTCCTATTGTCCCGGCACCAGACCAAACATGCACCAATTAGTTGCCGTGGACACTCATGAGTTTCAGTGTTCTTTGCCAGGGCTTGGTCATCATTTGTCATTCAGATCAGTGTGGGGAAATGCAGGCTAATGCATGTGTTATATTAAGCACATGTTCCACATTTAGCCCAGTCAAGGTGGATCATCCAGTACAACCAGCTCCCAAACCACAAGCCTTTTAGTTTACCCACAAAGGATTGTATGCAATTATTATCTAACAAGAATGCTGGACATTAATAACAATGGTGTGTGTTTGTGTGTGTGTATATATGTGTGCATATATTAATGTGTTTGTGTTTATGTGTGTGTGTGTGTGTGTGTACGTGTGTGTGTGTGTGTGTGTGTGTGTGTGTGTGTGTGTGTGTGAGTGTGTGTATGTAAGTGTGTGTGTGTGTGTGTGTATGTGTCTGTGCCCATATATGTTCGTGTGTCTATTTGTGTGTCAATGTGTGTGTCTACGACCGTGTGTTGGTGTGTGTGAACGTGTGCATATGTGCGTGTGTTGGTGTGTGTGTGTGTGTGTGTGTGTGTGTGTGTGTGTGTGTGTGTGTGTTTGTTCCGGCAGTCTCAGAGCCCACTCTGAAGTGGAAGCTGAAGAAGCACATCAACACCAGACAGAGCCCGCTGCAGCGCAAGGCCAGTGCCCCCCCAACCGTCAAACACAGGACACACGATGCCTTCGGTACTGCCACCGTTTCCTCTCTCAGATAACCTTTGTTTTGCTCAAGTCTACCGTTTCCTCGCAACATGGAATGTAACAACACCTATTTCCTTTAAGATCTCTTCAGATGTGCTTTAGCATTGCTGTCCTCTGTGTCTGTGTGTGTGTGATTGTGTATGTTAGATTCCTCCCCAAAAAGCAGCACACCGGTGTCTGGCTGCAGCTCACCTAATGACAGCCTCTTATCTGATGGGATCAATGGGACACGCCCACTGACCACAGGATTCGTCCACGAGGTGAGCATGGCTTTCTGTTCAATGATCATTGAACCCATTTTGTCACAGAGGAGAGGTTTCTTACTACAAAAATGATGGTCTATGTGGTCTGTAATAGGAAAGTAAAAGACTTATCTACAGTATATACTACATTTATTTTACATTTTATTACATTTTCCGTGTTCAAGTGTTTATCCCATTCAAGTTCATTGGGTGTTCTAGACAGGACAAGCGAATGCTAATTGTTTAAATAATGCATCTCAGCACAGAAGTGGTGGCCTATGTTTTAAACAAGGGGATTTGAGAAGGCCAGGTGAGCCACTGCATATCAGTGCCATGTTACTTGATCACTGCCTGCCTAATTAAAACATTAATATGAATCTGTTTTCCATGTAATCTACTGGCCTGCTGCAATCAGCTGCTTCACCGAGCCTTTGGCAGGTTTTCAATAGACATAAGCTCTGTGTAAATGGTCATGGAAATTATTTAAATGATTTACCTTCAATTTCGCCCTAAACTAAAGACTGATATTCCTATTATAGATGACTAAAATAATATATATATATATATATATAAAAATAAAAATAAATACAAAATAATGTCAATAAACATAAATCAAATAGTTTTCTTCTAGAAATGCTTCTATCCAAACCAAAAGTGGCATTGCATTGACCAGCAGTGCATAGGAAAACGCTGTTAATCCAAATAGTGGACAGAAGTTTACAAAGACACTGTATGAATCTAAAGACCGGGGGCTGGATCACTTGAGTATCTTCATGAGTACTGATTTCTTCTTACAGTGATATTCTCATTCATTGTGGGGCTGGAAGGGGGGTTTGCTGGCTTAGCATTTTCTTTCCCTGAGCAGCTTACATTGAACAATGAAGGAAAGATGAATACATTTTCAATTACTTCCCAAAAGTGTCCGATGGGTTCCAAATAGTTGCCTTATCAAAACGAGTGCCAGTGTCAACACAACAAGAATGTAGTTTGTCTACAATCAAAGAGATAGTTTGGCACTATTTCAAGGCTTGTGATTATTAAGATTCCTGTGAGTTTCTGCTGACAGCTCACCCTAACCCGCCACAGCTAGATGATAAGATGATTGCGGCAGCTGCACATCACAGGTAGCCTGATAATCACAGCACAGACACTATTGTAACGCTGGAAGTGGAATTGAAACTGCTGATGGAAAGCTAATGCTAACCAAGCAAACGCACATTCTGGATGCACAATGTTGAATACAGAATTGAACAACTCGTAAATGGCATACAGGCAAATTCCAATTTATTTATCTTGGCATATCCCTTTAAAGGTCCCATGGCATGCTACTTTATGGATGCTTTAATATAGATATTAGTAGGCCCCAAACACAGTATTTGAAGGCGTTCCCGAAATTCAGCCGCGGTGCAGAATTACAGCCTCTACGAGCCAGTCGCACATTGAGCTTTCCCCAAATGTGCCGTTTCGGTGTCTGTAGCTTTAATGCAAATGAGGAGGAGAGAGGCGGGTCAAGGAGGAGGGTGGGGGTGTGGCCCTGAGCAGCTTGCAGCCACGGTACCATGCGCTCTGTTTACAGTGGATGTATCGCAATGGCGAGGCGTACACAGCCTTTAGCCGTGTTCTGTAAATATTCTAGAACACACGGGAGTCCTGGAGCTCTATATCTAAATAATATCATATTACTCATTGATATCTATATCATTTAATATATATTATCACGGCCAAAAGCTGTGTGAGCCTCCAGACGATATTATGAATCTCAAACGACCGCGTTGGGTTCTCCGACGTCTCTGGTTCTTCTACGTCCACATCAATGTGAAGTAGACTGAACCACGACATGGAGGAGAAAGGGATTGTCCCTTTCTCCTCCCTGCCCACGATTGTTGCCCGCGATTGTTGACTGCGGTTGTCTCCCGCCGGAGCCTCGCTGCCGAGGGACCACCGCCTCGGCAGCGGTCAGCGCTTATAGGCACCACCGCCTCCTGCAGCGCCGAGGCGGTGGTCCCTCGGCAGCGGGAAGTGGGGCTCAAGTGGGAGACATTCGCGGCCAACAATCACTTTTTCCTCCATGTTGTGGTTAATGTACTTCAGGGAGTCAAAGCCAAAGTTCCTTTCCCCCAATTCATTCTCAACCATGGCTGAGATAACCCCCACTATGAGTCTTGTTGTGGAAATACCAGAGACGAGAGTCTAACGTGATATGCGCCATAACACCAACAGCAGAACGGTTATCCAAATAACAAGAAGGTGTACAACACTTGCGTTACAGTCCTGGAGCTCTATATCTAAATAATATCATGATATAATACATAGATATCTATATATGTGATTATACATATTATCACGGCCAAAAGCGGTGTGCGCCTCCAGACGATATTATGAATCACAAACGACTTTGTCGGGTTCTCCAACGTCTCTGGTTCTTTCACTTCCACATCAATCTGAAGTAGACTGAAGCGCACGCTGCCTGCTGCCAGCTGCCCGCTGCCGGGCGGTGGTGCTTCGCAACGGTGGTGCCTCGCGGCAACCGGCGGCAGGCAGCATGTCGCAGATAATGTACTTCAGGGAGTCAAAGCCAAAGTTCTTTTCCCCCAATTCCTTCTCAACCATGGCTGAGATAACCCCAACTGCAGTCTCGTTGTGGAAATACAAGAGACGTCAAAGAACCAACGTTACAGTGTGTGTAATCACACACACATACACACACGTGGCGCTCACACGGTCGTGTCTCATTGGTGGGCCAAATTCTCTGGGCGGGCAAGGGAGAGAAAGGGGAGGAGCTTAGATCCTTCATGACGACATATGGGACCACAATCCAAATCAGCGTGCCTGAGCCTCCGTTTTTTCAAAGGCGAGCAGAACACTAGTGCTCGTTTTACACCGAATGCAAGTTTTAGCCACTGGGGGACCATAGGCAGGCTAGGGGAATTCATATTTATGTTAGAAAACCTCATAAAGTGAGATTTTCATGCCATGGGACCTTTAAGATTGGGCTCACAGAGACAGTTAAGAAAACTGCTATTCAATTGGATGTTTTAAGGATGTTCATATCTTTCTTCTTAGATCATTTCTCATGAAGAAACTAAAGACTAAATGGGATCTTTAAGAACTAAGATCCTACATTTAATAAAATAGAAAAGGCCATAGGTCGAGGCTACTACCCGCTATCCTAACTTCCCAATTGGTTGATCACTTCTCAGGATTAGTGACATATATGACCTAAAAGTGAGGTTGTGAAGGTTGTAAGAATTGACTAAAACTACTACTTAAGAGAAGAATGACCTCAATATACTCATGTGAATCTGGACCTGTGTCCCATTGATGCAGGCCAACAGGCTGTTGCTCCAGAACGGCTCTCTGGCCCACTTCTCCATGGCCTCCAGTTCAACTGGGATACCCACCATCACCGCTGGGCTACCTGCACAGGTGAGCCATGTGCCATCTAACACACAGTAGTACAGGGTTCTGATTGTACAGGTCTTTGTTAACTCTACACGGCTACAGTGTTTTTATCCTTTTATAGGTTACGCTATGTTGTTTTCTCATATCATGTTTGTGGTAGAGCCTGACTCACCTCTCCTCTCTCCCCCTCTCCTGACCTCTCCTTTCCTTTCCTATCCTCTCCCTTCCTCTCCTCTCTCCCCCTATCTCCCCCTCTCCTGACCTCTCCTCTTCTCACCTCTCCCTTTCCATCCTCACCTCTCCTCTCCTATCTTCACCTTTCCCTTCCTCTCCTCAACTCTAACCCCTCTCCTCTCTGCCCCTTTCCTCCACCCTCCTCTCCTCTGCCACCTCCAGGTTGACCGCCACCAGGGCGGTCTGATGGGTCCCAGGGGTCTCCAGGTGTCAGCCCTGCCCCACATCTACCTCCCCCTGGAGGGTTTAAACCCAGCGCTGGCCCAGCACCTGCAGCCAGTCCTGGTGTTGGAGCCGCGCACTGGGATGCTGCACACACAGCTGCTGAGTGGTGAGAGAGACCCATAGACCTCTGTATAATCAGAATAATACTATTAATCCTGAGACTAAAACAATACTAGTCATAACACTGATCGGTAGAGTAATAATAGTAATAATACTGTATTACTGATAGTAATACAAATAATGATTAATTGTTATAATTAATAATAATATGAATTAATAACAGCTAATAATAATAATAATAATAATAATAATAATAATAATAAAAACAATGATCATAATAATAGTAATAGTACTTAAACTACTACAAATAATAATTATTATTATTTTTATGATAATGATTATGATGATTATTATTTTAATAAAATAATATGTTGTATTTGTTAGGGTTTTTCTTAGTTCTAAGAGTCAAAATAACACAGTTAAAGTCACAGTACACAGATAAAGTCACAGTACGAATATATAGTCCCATTGCCATTGAAACAAATGTAAAGCACATTATTAGAGCTTAACAGCAAGAGCATCATTTCATGGTTGTTACAGGTGTTGAGGGTGTCCTCTTGTTATCCTTTATAAGATCAGTTACTACATTGGGTTTGTTCGCGATATATCAACATGGAGCAAAAGCGCCCTCTTGTGTCAGTTCAGTGCCAGTAATGCCCCTACGTACATCGAGCAGTGGCGCAGCGCAGCCGCTGGATTACTATCACCACTGCAACCAGCCATGCACATTTTTCACATGTTTGTTTTATTTAAAAACATATGCATCAAAGGTGCCCCCTACTACACCCCCCTCAAGTGCTACATTGTCCTTTTGTCATTGGAGAAAAATTGAGGAAATATACTGAAACCTCTCTGTCTTACTCCCTCTCTCCTCTCCCTCTCCTCTCCTCCTCCTCCTCCCATCCCTCCCTCTCTGTCTCACTCCCTCTCTCCTCTCCCTCTCCCCTCCTCCTCCCATCCCTCCCTCTCTGTCTCACTCCCTCTCTCCTCTCCCTCTCCCCTCCTCCTCCCATCCCTCCCTCTCTGTCTTACTCCCTCTCTCCTCTCCCTCTCCCCTCCTCCTCCCATCCCTCCCTGTC
Organism: Pollachius pollachius; assembly: GCF_949987615.1. Lineage (NCBI taxonomy): Eukaryota > Metazoa > Chordata > Actinopteri > Gadiformes > Gadidae > Pollachius > Pollachius pollachius. The sequence continues at coordinate 3,205,141 of NC_136945.1, read as the reverse complement.
TGTCTCACTCCCGCTCTCCTCTCCCTCTCCCCTCCTCCTCCCATCCCTCCCTCTCTGTCTCACTCCCTCTCTCCTCTCCCTCTCCCCTCCTCCTCCCATCCCTCCCTCTCTGTCTCACTCCCTCTCTCCTCTCCCTCTCCCCTCCTCCTCCCATCCCTCCCTCTCTGTCTCACTCCCTCTCTCCTCTCCCTCTCCCCTCCTCCTCCCATCCCTCCCTCTCTGTCTCACTCCCTCTCTCCTCTCCCTCTCCCCTCCTCCTCCCATCCCTCCCTCTCTGTCTCACTCCCTCTCTCCTTCTTCCTCCCCTAGTCCATGGCCTTTCCGCTCTACCTCAGCAGCTCCGGCCTCACCAGCTGCTCCTCCCATCCGATGGCGGAGGGGGAGGGGGAGGAGGAGGAGACGACGCCGGGTGTGAGGAGGGGCCCACCTCCCACAGGCCCCTGATCCGGACGCGGTCTGAGCCTCCGCCCTACAGCCACTCTACCCTGGCCTCCCCGGGGCTCCCAGAGGGCCTGGGCCTTCACCACCAGCGCCTGCTGCAGCAGTACAACAGCCATCTGCTGGAGAGGCTGAAGCGCAACGCCCACCTGGGGAAGGTGAGCTCGGGTTCACAGACCCACTCAGGTCGCTGTGCACCGTGCGCCGCACAAACCGATCCGCATACACTGGCTGCACGGCCTTCATCCTCATTCCTCATTCTGATTGGGTGATCGGCTGATTAGTAAAAGTCATCTTAAATTAAATCATATCCTAAATAATGAGCAGTGTTTGTAATAACGCAGTTTAAAAGAACGGCGTTAGGTGACGCCGTTATTTTTTCAGTAACCGTTACTGTACGTTGAATCCGGTGCGTTACTATGAATTGAGTGAATAAACTGCGTAATCCGAACGCACCCCTGGCTCCAAACACAAACTGCTAGTGAGGAGACCGGGTGGGTTAACAACGAGATAAGAGATTATGATTGGCTAAGGCAGAGTCATGTTTCATGGTAGCCAATCGGAGCCAGTGTTTTTACACACAAGCCAGGACACACGCGCCACAGACACACACACACACACGCACACGCACACACCAAACAGATTCGAATGCAGCAGAAATGAAGCAGCAGAAATGGCGAGTCCGGAGCAATCCGATGAAAAGTTGGCATTTTCTGTAGTATTTGGCAGATGTTCCACAGCCTTTGCAACTAAGCAAATTAAAATTCAGTTGGAAGTATATCAGGGCCTTGAATGGGCAGTTCAACCATTTAACCCATTAAGGCCAAATGAAAGCTGCTCATAAAAATCCAAATTCTTTGACATATAGCAACTTCCTCTTTTACAGTAACACAAATAGTTACTTTCCCTGGTAACTAGTTACTTTTATTATAGAGTAATTTACTAACTCAGTTACTTTTTGGAACAAATAGTGAGTAACTATAACTAATTACTTTTTTAAAGTAACGTTCCCAACACTGATAATGATACATGATAAAACACCTGTAGTCCTCTGATCACCAAGTCAATCAATCAATCAATCAACAATCAATGATTATAAAAAAGAAAAAAAGACAGTGTACTAACGATCCATTTATCCTTCACCTTCTAAACCCTGCTGCTGACCAGCTGATCTCCAAGCCCAGCGAGAAGCCCCGTCTGACCCAGATCCCGTCCGAGGACATGGACTTGGAGGAGACGGGCTCGGGCTCGGGCTCTGGCCCGGGCTCGGTGTGCGGCTCGGAGCCCGGTTCGCTGGGGGAGGAGCGGCACCTCAGAAGGAGACAGAGCGCCGCCAGCACCGACTCCGTCTACGATACCGAGTCCAACGCGTCCTCGCGGGAGAGCCTGGTGGAGCACCCCCACACGCTCACTCAGGTGCTCATGTCAGCACACGCGCACACATGGAAGCGATACTGTTATGTCTGCGTCCTGCTGACTCCCGGCAGCCAGGGGTCGAACATCAAATGCATACTTTTTGTCTGTGTCTTTTTTTCATGGCCGCTACTCGGAATCACATTTGGTATTCGTTTTCGGGGCCGATGGGGTGTTTTAAATTCCCCGCGTATAAAGCACTTGTGATTATTTTATTCACAACAATTCCTATTTGACCCTCTACTCTGCTACACTAT
>NC_136945.1:3193033-3200533 GCF_949987615.1 Pollachius pollachius | reverse complement strand
ATACACTTGAACACAGACACTCTCGTCACAGATGCAAACACGCAAGCACACACACACACAGAAAAACACACTATGACAAATGCATACAAACAGACACACGTAAACACACATACACTCATCACAACCTTACATCCTAGATAAACACACAAACTAACACACCCACATTCACAAATACAAGCACACACTCAGTTTCAGATAAACAACCACACGTATCACACTTTGATCTAAAGACACACATTCCCTTACACACACACATATACACACACACAGACACACATATAGACGCACACCTAAAATCCATACAAAGGAATACTGTGGGATCGCTCCACTTATCTTATTACAGTACAGTACAGCAAACATTACACGGCTGATTATGTGTCATTATGCAATTAAGCTAATAGCGCTACACATTGCTGATGGTGTTGTTGTTGGCTAAGATTGTCCTGAAAGATAATCAGATGCCAGGGGCTATGCAACAGCGGTAGTAGATAGGGAGTAGAGGAGGGTGGAGGCTCCGAGTGTTGCCTTGGGAACGGCGGCAGACTGAGTTGGAATGTATTTGTAAGTAACAGGCGTTGGACGGCGGGACACGCACACGCATCCGAGACCGAGAGAAGATCAACAAAACAAAGGGAGAAAAAAATAAGAAGAAACATGATAATGATCATCGAGAAGGAAATGAAAGAAAAGTGGAGGATGTGTGGTGGAGGCAGAGGGGCCTTGGGACCAGGGACTTAGAGCAAAGGGCAGCCAGGATTTAGAGAGCGCCCCGATAAGGAGGATAAGGAGCAGTGGGGATGAGGCGCTGAGACCTTTGAGGAGGGGCTGAAGTGGGATCAGAGGAGCAAGGACTCAGCTTAGACGCCGGAGAGGAGGAGGAGAGGTGAGCTGAGAAGAGGGAGGCGCAGGAGGAGAGCAGGGAGGAGAAGAGGGGAGGAAAGAGGAAGAGAATACTGGAGGGGAGAGGAGAAGAGCGAAAGGGAAAAGAGCAGAGTAGAGGGGAGAAGGCAAGGAGAGAAGAGGAGGGAATTGGAGAGGGAGTTTAGAAAGAACAAAGGGAGAGACAAAAATAGAATATAGGAGATGAAAGCTGATGAGAAGGGATGGGGCCGGAGAAATAAAAGGAGAGGGGGATAATAGAGGAAGGGGTAGAAGAAATGAGAAGAGCATGAAGCAGAGGAGTAAAGGAGCAGAGCGGAGAGGAGAGGAGGGGAGTGGAGAGCGGGAGGACAGGGGCAGTGTGCCTGTTGATAAGAGGACTGATCTGTGTGGATTTCCGGCCTGCCTGCCTGGCTGAGGCGGGCTGATTGGAACAGGATGGCAAGCTCAGTGATAAAATAAATTCCTCTGATTTCATTGTTCCGCCACTTCAACCCAGCAGAATTGCTGCAGGTTTCCAACCATGAAATAAGTACAGCATCAACAGGTTTTTTTCCTTGAGAGGGTTATAGACTTAACAGCGAGGACTGGAAGGAATCAAAGTAATAATTCCTAAGTGAGATGATTCATTCATTATCAGCAGAGGTCAAAGCCATCAGGGTGTTTTTTATTATTAACAAATTAGCATATGGCTCAACAACAAACCATTACCCCGAAAAATACACCTTTTACCTCTGCAAAATTCCCTAATTTTGACTCCCTAGTTGAGTTTTCATTATTTTCCCAGTCAGCTCTTGTTTTATTTTCCTTTTATTTTACTCTTGTGATCACGTGGATACAAATCCTGGTCTGATCATCGGGTCTTTTGTACTTCTTCTGTGAATCGACAGACGGACAACGACACGATCTGGAACGAGATGCACACGGCCACCGCCTCCCGGCTAGCAGCGGGCTGCGTGACGGACCTGGCCCTGAAGGTGGCCCAAGGCGAGCTGAAGGTCAGACACACGCAGACCATACCCTGGCTCTAATTACTGAGGTGGACACCTGGATGGAAGCTTCAGCTGTCACGGAGTAACGTGACAGTCTCCAATATGTTTTGATTATGTTTTATACCACAGCATGGTGGATTGTGGCACTGGGTGTTGCTTTCGGATTGGTCAATAACATTCAAATTGCGTGCATTCTTTTTCAATAACTGGACACCCCTGCCTTTTAAAACTTCCAAATCAATGTGCTACAAATCAAACGTTTATACCAACGGTCAAATGCTACTATCGACCAGATGTTTCCTTGACTACGCAACAAACAATACGCTCAAAACACAGCAGAAGAATGGTTTAAATTCTGCCGCTTTAAGTTGCTGAAGCGCCGATTGCGTTATAGATTATAGTAAACCCTAATACCTAATCATTTATTCCTTACTTATTCAGTTTTTAGGGGTATTATGATGAAGTGCTAACCGATCTAGTATATGGAAACCTGGGGGCCAGATAGTGTGCTGACTATGCATGACTCTCAGATTAAAGGTACTGGGTTTGATCCCCAATGTCCACAGTTATCTGACACAGATGTCGGACTGTTCATGCCTTGGTCAGTAATGGACGTTGTTTTGTTTATTTGTGTCTTTCTTTAGAATGGTTTTGCAGTTGTGAGGCCTCCTGGTCACCATGCAACTCACTCCGCACCAATGTATGTATAACACACACACACACACTCACACACACACAAACTCACACACATACTGTCAGCGTTTTGTGCAAGTACGTCTGACTGCTTTCATGTGTTTGTGCATCTGGCTTATGTGTGTATGTACATGTGTGTGTATGTATGTGTTGTATGTGTAAGTGTTTGTGTACACACTGTCTATTTGTGTGTGTGTGTGTGTGTGTGTGTGTGTGTGTGTGTGTGTGTGTGTGTGTGTGTGTGTGTGTGTGTGTGTGTGTGTGTTGGTGTGTACTCAGCAGTGTCTGTCATTAGATATTTATGGACAAATAATGCAATTGCTTCATTAGGAGGGGGGGGTTGACAGTTGCATGATAAATATCCACACACATACCCACACATATACACTCACACACACACACACACACACACACACACACACACACACACACACACACACACACACACACACACACACATACACACACAAATGCACACGCATATGCAGACAACCTTCATGTTTTACGACCCGTGCTGACGCGGATGATTTCAACAGTCATCTTTTTCAGTTTTTTGTTTTGTTCTATCAAACATTAATACTTACTCCATACCTCTGCTGTCACTTTGGTGTGGTGTGTTTGCGTGTGTGTGTGGTGGGCACACCATGCCAAGTCGATTGCTATTGGTCTCAGAAATCCTCACATCGATTATTTCGCGAGCCTTTGCCGTTGTCTAAATGTTGGGAATACCGAATGTGTTTTATGATTGTGTCGGTAAATGTTTCAGTTTTTCCCATAAAATAGTGCATCGGACATGTCTCCACTGCGCGGAATGTTTGTCTTGTCAGCGAGGATGAAATAAAGAAAAAAGTTGTCACATTTCATTTTTGTGTTTGTCAGCGATAGAGGATGAATTGCACAGCGTCCCCCCCCCCCCCCCCCCCCCCCCCCGCTTATCTCGTGCTCAGCGGGATAATTATTTATCAGTATTTATTTACGTCTGCCAGGAGTACTGTGGCAGTACCTTCATCTTCCTCCGCCATCTCCGTGAACGCACGTGACGAAGGCTGACTCTGAAGAGTGGGAAATTACCAATGAGATTTATACCGTCCATATGGCACTTCACATGGGATGACATCACTGTGGTTGCACTGTTCCTGATAAACAGATGTGTGTGTCTGTGTGTCGGTGTCTGTTTGTGTGTGTGTGTGTGTGTGTGTGTGTGTGTGTGTGTGTTTGTGTTTTTGTCCACATAGGGGCTTCTGCTTCTTCAACACGGTGGCCATCGCAGCCAAGCAGCTCCGACTGAAGCTCAAAGTCAGCAAGATCCTCATCGTGGACTGGGTGAGAAGGAAGGGACCACACACACACACACACATACACTCTCACAGACACACAAACGCACACACACGTGCAGCAGCACTAATGCACAATACATTGCGTTGGCTTTCCTAAACTTGGCGTGAAGAGGAGGTCCTAACGGTAGCCCCTGATGCTGTTTGTCATTTAGAGGAACTGTGATCACTGGTCCCCATGTGTGATTCACTACTGAGGACAATCAGAATGCATAGAGTAGACACTTTCAGAACTCACATCCACACACATGCTCTCTCTCTATCTCTGTCTCTCTGTCTCTGTCTCTCTCTCTCTTACTCACACACACACACACACACACACACACACACACACACACACACACACACACACACACACACACAAACACACACATGCTCTCTCACACAGACATGCTTTCTCTCTATCACACACACACACGCACAGACTCACTCTCTCATTCACTCACACACACTCACATACAACCCTGCACATGCACACACGCATAACAAATCTATCTTTATCTTGATCTTAATTTATATATAAATATCTTTATCTCTCTCTTTAGATGAAGAAAGATGTGTTAGTGTACATGGATGTTTGAGTGTGTGTACACACACACACACACACACACACACACACACACACACACACGCACACACACACACACACGCACACACACACACACACACATACATGTCAGCAAACATTTATCTTTATATTCATTCAGTCATTATCTCTATCTTTATATCGACCGTTGTCTCAATCTTTATCTCTTTCAATATCTCTTTTAATTATCTTTATATATATCTTCATCACTTATTTTTATCTCTCTTATCTCTTTATTAATATATTTCTTTATATATAGATTTATCTGGCTTTATATCATTATTTTACATCTTCTTAATATCTTTATTTATGGCTCCTTATTTCTATCTTACTATATATTTTCTCTGTCTTTATCTTCATCTTTATATATCTTTTTAAATCTTTATCTATATATGTGTCTCTCTTTACCTCTATCTTTCCCACTGCTTCTTGCAACAATAGTTATCTGCTTTCCAACCAATTCTCCCATAAGGAACTGAAAATGCTATTAAAATGCAGAGAAAAACAATGAGAGCCGATAAGTAAATCTAGCAGTAAGCCGTAAATCTGATGAGATCTATTCAAATAGTATGCGCAATTCCAATGGAGATATGTGTGTGTGGGACATGTGTGCTTACGGAGAAGCCCTGACTCTTTAACAGTTGGAAACCCACCCCCCTTTAACTTATGCTTGCATCTATATTTTGTGAATCTCTCTTTCCTTATGTCTACCTCCCTCGCAAACTGTGCATCCATCTCTTCCATCTCATTCATCCATCGTTTATGTTCTTTCTTTCTCTCTCTCCATCTTTCTCTCTCTCTCTCTCTCTCTCTCTCTCTCCCCCTCTCTCTCTCTCTTTCTCCCTAACTAGTGTGAACATTAAACCACTGAGATTTAACTAATCTCCTTAATTGTCACACACTTCTCCCACACACCAGAAACCCAGCCCTAATTCCCCCTCCCCCCCTTTGTAAATGCATAGGACGTTCACCATGGCAACGGAACGCAGGAGGCTTTCTATAACGACCCCAACGTACTTTACATCTCCCTGCATCGCTATGACAACGGAAACTTCTTCCCGGGCAGCGGGGGTCCCACTGAGGTAAGTGGTGTTCAGGAGTGCTAACGTTTCAAATAATGTCGGGAATGTTCAACCTCACACCCAACAAAAATGTGCAACGTCAGCCTCTTTAGTTAAACGCTATTATCAGTGCAGAACGGTGGATGCCGGCTTCGACTGTGTACAGTTCATGTTACCACCTTCGTTCTGCAAACGGCAGGTCCTTTTTTGTGTGTGTGTGTGTGTGTGCGTTTCTAAAAAAGGACTTATGCAAGCACATGCCATTGCGGCTTACTCGCAAGAAATGTAATTAAAACTTGGCGTGCATTATTCAAGGGGCCTTGATCACTCAGTGGCCCTCGATCAATTAATCCCAAACATTTCACCATCGTCGTGAGGAAACGCAATAAGGGGAACCAGCGGCCACCGGGGCGGGAGGGGGGAGGGGGGGGGAGTCTTGACGTTTTCCATACAGGAAACCAGACTCAACCCGTCGGTTCCGCTCGCGGTCTCGCCAGAGAAACCAAGCGTGATAACAATTTCCCAGTCGGGTGAGTTGACCCCCCGACCAACAACACCACTACCACCGCCACCGCTACCACCATCACCACCACTACCACTGCCACCACCAGCACCATCCTTTCGCTTCCCTCCATTCCTCCTCTCTCCTCCCCCTCCTCCTCCTCCTCCTCCTCCTCCTCCTCCTCTGCACCCATAATGAGGATAAAAAAGCTGATGTTTTCCCATAAAATCTCCCTGTGGGGGGATGGGACATTAAAGGCTGCGGAGGCTTGGATGTGGCTTCGCCCTAAACGGCCCCTCTCTCCCCCTCTCCCTCTCTCCCCCTCTCTCCTTCTCTCCCTCTCTCCCCCGACCTCCGATGGAGCAGTGCGGTGGGCCTCTGGGGCCTGGCTGTCCCCCGTGTAGGTATATAGCCCGCCATGGGGCAGGCTGTGATGTCATGGTCATAACCAGGGCGTGGGGGGGGGGACGCCACACACACAAACTGGCCCCCGCCGATAATCCACTCCAGCAACACATGAAAACATGAAAGAGACAGAGAAAGAGAAAGAGAAAAGAGGCTGAAATGTGTTGAGTTTGTTGTGAGTTGTGTGCGTGTGTGTGTGTGTGTGTGTACATATGGGTACATTACCAGTTGGCAGAGGACGCAGGGCTCATGTGTTTCTGGTTTGCCATGCGAACATCCCGTCCACTGAGACCAGAGTGGAGTCAGACTCTTCAGTGCACGTTAGCATGCTCGCTCTATCAAATAGCCCCTCTCTCTCTCTCTCACTCTCTCTCTCTCTGAGACACAAACACATGCACACACACACAAACACACGCACACAAACACAGACACACCCACACACCCACACATACAGATATGCATACATACGCAAACGCACATATCACAGATATACACATAAACACACACAGCAAACAAATACACACATGCACATACCCACACACAGGCACAGACATACACACATACACACACACGCATATATATATACACCGACAGACACAGATGCCTGCGCACATCCACATCCATATTCACATCCACACACACACACACACACACACACACACACACACACACACACACACTCAAGCATGCATGCACGCTAAGGAAATTACAAGGCCTTGTTGCCAGGAGTGTGTCAATCAAGGGCGTGATCCTCTGCTCAAACTGACACATTGAGTGATGGGAGAGGGCTCGGGGAAGGGCTAAGGAGCTGCTAGCTCAACTACAAAGAGCAACGCAAGAATTCTTAAGACCTCTTTCCAAGGCTGGGCCTCCAGTCATCTGCTGCCCCTAGAAGACGAGGTCAACCCAAGGAGAGGAGAGGTCCCCTCCCACAACCACCTCCAGCACCACCCCCTCGGCCCCGCATGGCATTCCGCTAAACTGAATTAAACCGAAACCGTATGAACGCCCTTTTGGAGTCAGTTGAGATCTGGAGTGCTACCTGCCA
>NC_136945.1:3180533-3185533 GCF_949987615.1 Pollachius pollachius | reverse complement strand
TATTTTCTTGTCCTACGTTATTTTATTTGAAATGCTATCCATGCTTCTATATAAGAATGTACAAAGTACAAAGAATGCATGCAATATAATTATTATCATAAATATTATCATAACTTCAGAACACATAAAACATACCCTTTTTAAGCTGTGCTTTAAAACTTTGAAACACCATTTAAGAAAAGAGTACTTATTATTATTATTATTTATTTTTTAAATTTAGGGCGGAGGAGAATGTAGGGATAGGGGGTTGAATCCTAGCTAGAAAAGCACTGAGTTCTAACCCAGCGTCCCTAGTCTACCTCTAGTAGGACCTGAGTAAAATGCCAAAGCCCCTTCCTGCTAATAAATTACACGTATCTAAATCATATACTGTAAGTCACTTTGGGCGTCTGCATTTGCTAAATGACTGAATCGTAATTGAGTTGCTCTCTCTCTCTCTCTCTCTTCAACCTCTCTCTCCTATGGCCCTTGTCCCCAGGTGAGTACTGGCAGAGTGTGCGGTCCATGGCTCCCACGCTGGAGCTGTCCCACCTGCAGGCCCATAGGGTCCGAGTCCCGGCGCCCACCCTCCTCAGCGCCCTGGCCTCCCTCTCCATGGGGGTTCTCTCTCCAAACCGGTAAAGGTGAGGGCAGTGCTGGGCGGTCGTACATCTGGTAACACACTGTAATAGCATTCTAATAGAAGTCATTTCTAAGAACATTAATATAAATTGGGCGGCACTGGCCCAGGAGGTAGAACGGGTTGACTTGTAACCGGAGGGTTGCTAGTTGGATCCCCAGCTCCTCCTAGCTGTGTGTCAAGGTGTCCCTGAGCAAGACACATCTAACTGTAACTGCTCCCGACGAGCTGGCTGTCGCATTGCATGGTTGTTGGTGCCGTCAGTGTTTGAAGGTGTGTATGAATGGGTGAATGTCACTTTGAGTGGCCACTGGTTAGAAAAGTGTTATATAAATGCATTCCATTTACTATTTTACATTGGTAGATGATTCACAAATGCTCAGGCATTAATGTATCATCAACAAATGTCTATTATTTAATTAATGATAAGTTCATCATCAACTAAAGGCTTACAAATGAATGTTTTGTTAATAATTGATTTGTCATTAACTGAAGGCTGATAAATGTGTTGATAAAAGTGTTGTTATTTTGCAGTAGTATGCAGAGCAACACTTTTTAAATTTGACTAGTGGGAGTATTGTAGTTAAGTAGTTGTAGTAGTCGTAGCAGTGATAGTACTGACTAGTCTCACTATTGGGATTCAAACAGAATAGTGCTGACTCAGGCGTTAACTTCAGTCTAATTGAAGACAGGTTGATTTTGCACCGATCAGAGATATTCAAACAGGTCTGTACTGTGGAAACACAGGTGTTTGTATCTATGTTGTTGATTTCATTGTTTATGAAAACCTAAATATTTGTCAAAAGTCTGCAGACACTGACAATATATTTTTTCTATTCCTCCTTCAAGAAAAGATAAAAAAACAGGATCTCAAGAGTGATGATGAATCCATGTAGTGCGAGGGTGCAGGAAGTATCTTCAAACAAGTACCACACACCCACCTCCACACAGTCACTCATGTGGATGTGAGAGAATAAGAACAATAATGGGACCAGCTCTGTCTCTCTCTGTTCGACCACTGTGTGTAACGCTCACACGCCACTGGATCACTGCCCCACCTGGCGACCTCAAACTCATCATACCATGATCCTTCTCAGGTAATGTTGACCAAATTACATGACCAAAACAATACTAAAACTTATTGATGAAGGATGAGTCTTACCTCCGGTGAATGTGTGGGGAAGCAGCGATATTGACATGCAGACGTGGAGATACTTGACACGGAGCAGCACCATGACTCAGAGCATCCTGCCTGGGAGATCTCTCCCCATGGACATGTTTTTTAGAACCACACAGAACTCCAAACCCCAACCTTGTACTCTTAAAACGGGGGGGAGGGGGTCAAGGTTATACAAGGTTATATACCCACCTGTGACTGACAACAGACACATCCACTGTACTTAAGATGTGTCCCACTTTGATGATGTCGTATGTTTAGGTGGGACCACAATGAATGAATGATGGATCAGATCCTGAGATTTTCTTTTGTTTTGAATTGTAAATTATGTAATGTGAACCGTGGGTGGAGTCTTAATCTATAGAGGAGTACAACGGCAGCAGACATTTATGCTGATAGAGAATATTGACAATCAAAATGTTTCTGATTTGTGTTTTTTTTACTTTTTTGTTCTATTGCCTATATTTGTGTTATAGTTAACTTTCTTGTTAAGGGCTCTATGACTACAGCTATACCTGTAGCTGTGTGATTTTTCAAATGAAAGTGGTGGCATCCGTCCATCCAGCACAGTCTTAACGATGTCTGTCACAGATCTCTGAACACTTGGATGAAGGTGACCTATAAGAAAACATTGTGTAGGGTTTCTGTTCTATATTAACTTTCCTTTCAATGACACAAACATTGAACATGTGTGAAGTCTTAATGTACATTACACAGTGCTATTGAAGATTTATCTGGCCTTAGTTGTGATGATACATATGAGATTACTTAGAACATAGGATGTTGTATACAAAAAACTTTTTACTGGACTTTCTATGCAAGGTTTGGGATTCATAAACACACTCGATGTATTTATACAATGTATTTAACTCTACAGATTTTTCTTTGTCAGTTGGGCCTTTCTTCTGGAGTATTATGGTCTATATTGTGGGTGTTAACAGGGTGCAAGAAGACGTGCATTCGCTTGTGGTCACTTTTAGAGTTGATTGTGATTCATGCATGAAGATTTACTTATGCTCTCTCTCTCACCCGAGTTTTATATATGATGCATTTCTGATATGTATCAAACTGACACACACACACACACACACACACACACACACACACACACACACACACACACACACACACACACACACACACACACACACACACACACACACACACACACACACACACACACACAAAGTTGACGCTTATAAGCTGGCAACCAAATACATACACAAGAGCACTTAGTATATCTCCAGGTAAGGGGTGTGTGGGGGTGGGAGGTTGACAGGAAGACACAGGAATGACTTTTCTAATCGTTTCTGGAACCCGGTTGTTTTTAGAGATTTTTTGTAACCTGTGGATGTGCATTCCTGCTCCATTGTATTACAAACATGTGTCTTATACTCTTTAAGCTCCATCATATCAAAGACCAGTGGGCCCTCCTTTAGTTCAAATAATTTATAATTTTCTGTTTACCATCGGGTCCATAGCTCTGTAGGGATGTTTTGTTCCCGGGACTAAAATATGGAATGACTATGATACATTTAACAGTTAAAACATTGAGGTAGTTGGTAAACCCAATGTGTCCCAATTGGACACAGGTTGTCAGGACCGCCAAGACTTATGGGAACAGTTTGCAAGCATTGATGCTAGCGTGTCAAAAAAGAGAACCTTTGAAATGTTTTTGTTTATATTCAGCGATGGGATCACCAAAGGCCCTTGTAGGATGTGTAAACAACCTTCATGTTCCGACCCTATGATATGGTCTTATTTATTAACTAATCCGTGTTGAAATTCCACATTTTTAGCGCATGTGTTGTGTAAGCACAATGTCTTACACAAATTTGGTGGTGCTTTAAATTATTATTTTTTTTATTGTTGGTTGTTTTGGTATTTGTTTGATTTATTTCTTTATTTACTTGCTAGGTCCTGTGTGTACAGGAGATCGATAGCTGTCTTTGCTAGCAATATAACAGTATAGCAGTGTCCAAATCAACTCATATTTCATTGTAATCACTTCAGTTTGAATTCTATTGACAGATTTATCACTAGAATTTTCATTGATTGATTGATTCTTCAGTTTTGTCTTAGTTAATTATTCTTTTTTTTAATTCTTGAAAGAGAACGTTGACGGTGTCTAACTCACTTAATATAGGTGTCCTGACATGGATGTTCCCTAACATGAAGGTATTTGTACCTGAATGAAGATGACCTCTCTCTTCGTGATTTCACGGTGAATTGATGCACAATATTGTACATAGCAAGAGACCAAAGGAGAAGCAAGTGCCTTGACCACCCTGTCCAAAAAAGCCCTTAACTGGATCTTAATTTAAAAGGACGGGCAGCATCTTATATTTTAAGGAATTCTGTACCGTGTACATACTTATAATGAGCTTGGATTGGTTTCTTGATCTTTTTTTTGTCAGTTATTTCCATGTTTTAGACCTGTTTTTGTCTTAAGAACAGAATTTCTTAATAAAGTTATTGTATTACCTAATTTTCTGTAGTCTTTGCTTTTGAATGTTTCGTTTCTAAGCCCCAGTGCCTCTGAACCCACTTTCTGAGATTACATACATTTTTTTTCCCCAACTTTATTATCAACACAAACGGTAATAATAAAGAACATCAAAGCAACACTGTCAAAGCACAAAACATCAAAACAATTCAGAAGAAAATTCTATCAACCAGCAAATAGACTATTTATAAATGTTGAGACCATGTATACTGCAATTTAAATTGCAGTATGTTATTCCATACTACAGCATGGAATGACATTGCAGTATTTAGTGACATAATTTGATTACTGTAATGCAGTAATTACATGAGCAATCATTGTCCCCATTTAAAATTGTCCTCAATTTTAAAGCCACTTTCCTTCCTCAAGAATGTGTCAAACATAAACTTTGCAAAAATACATCCTTAAAATGGCACCAATCATACATTTTTTGACATTCTAAAATATTTTCTACATCCTTCCCTAAAAACACAAAAGAGAAATCACAAGAAAGTACGAATGAAATAGTTGCTAATGCAAGAATATTGAGTCATGATTTAACATGAAACTTTCTACTTTATTAAACGTGTGGGAACATGCAGTCTGAACATTAAAACAGTGTAAATCCAGAATTACAGAAAAGTACACAGGAATTGTCAAACTATCTGCGGCACCAAAACAACATTTGGATAGGATCCTTGTGCTCTCTCCCACCTCGC
>NC_136945.1:3133033-3178033 GCF_949987615.1 Pollachius pollachius | reverse complement strand
GCTTTCACCTTGGACACATTTTTCAGCTGTTTTCGGGGCCATACCTCATACCCCCACCATATGTTCACGCATTGGGGCTGCAATTACAAAGAATATATTCCCTCACACTTTCCAGCGCAGGGCCCCTGCAGAGAGAACCAAATGACAGGGGACCCGCCATGGAGAGCAGGAGGAGGAGGAGTGTGAGTGAGTGAATAACTACAGAGCGCTGTTTCAAGGACACCAGTTGAGCTGCAGCAGCGTGTGCGGCTGCAGCCTTGGATCCCAGCCTCCATCCTCCACCACAAGGGCAGTGTAAAACCTTCAAAGCCCCCCCCAGGCTCCAGGGGCCACCGGGGCTCTGTTTAATGGTGGAGCACCTGGAGAGAGCAGCTCCGTGGGCTCCCAGACATGTGTGAGGACCGTCTGGACACTGAATGCTTTAATCACACTGCTCTCACTGCTGTTATAAAAGTGTCAAGATGCACTTAGAGATAATAGGCAAAGTGAGGTGGTCGATATATGTGTGTCGTATCGCTGTTCGATTTCGTATGCGATGGTCGAGGACAGTCTATGCGTGTGTTTGTACTGTGTTCACTTTCAATCTGTTCACCTTCAATCTGTTCACTCTCATTAGGAAAAAGCTCAGAGTTTCACCTTGCAACATGGTCCTGCCTGACCTAACCCTCCACCACAGCCCAGGCCAGCAGGCCATGCAGGCCCCCAGTGGGTCTGTTAGCTTTTTCTGCTCCCACACTCACTCGTCTAGATCGCTATCTCCCAGCTCCCATCAGCAGCAGCAGCAGCAGTAGTGGAGAGGTAGCACGCCACCACTTGCCAGGTATTAAATAATGTCATTTGATTGTTATCGTTCAGAATAATATATGTACATATAAGTGGTGCTTTCCCTGTGTCTCTGTGCGCACACATGTGCAAAAGCAGTTGGACATACATACAACCGAGCATGCTGTATGCACGGGTTGCCGACTGAAAGCTCCACATTCCCTAGTGTAATAGCGCACGTGCACGCACACACACACATAAACACACACCGACACACACACACATACACACAGAAATCAAAGAAAACCCAAACAAACCCCCACACACACAAGCACCTAAGCGCGGATCTATGCACACTCTCTCTCTCTCCCTCACACACACACACACACACACACACACACACACACACACACACACACACACACACACACATACCAATTGACGAACACACGCACAACGCCCTATGCCCCCCTGGCACACACACCTTCCTAATGCCTCACAACTGTTTCCAATCTAAAGGTTCCTGCTTGTCTGGGCCCCAGTGGGGCCTGATTGCACGATACTGGATACAAGATCTAGAGAACATAAGGCTGCAGGGGGGAGAGATAGAGAGGTAGAGAAGGAGAGAGAGTGAGCGAGAGGTAGGAAGAGAGAGAGAGAGAGAGAGAGAGGGAGAGCGAAAGCGAGAGAGCGGTAGAGAGAGAGAGGGGGGGAAATAGAGAGAGCAGTCTTTTTTCCACTCCTCCTTGTTTTCTCTATACCTGTCTATGACACTTGTGTCTTCTATTATGGTGGTTAAAAACATATTCTGTTCTGCTCTAAAGTTAAATACTTTGTCGGTTGACTTAATAATCTCAGTCAGTTCAGTGTAAGCAATAGCCTTGGTGAATACCTTTAACTTTTCAACCAATACATTTTATTTTTTGTTTACATGCCAGATTAAATTTAATTAACACTGGCTAAATCAAAATGTAATCTATAGTTTTAATCTTTAATTTGATAGATAAAATGTTTTCTATTTCATATGTTTTAATATTTACTTTGATAGTTCTAAACTATTATTATAGTACTATATACTAGTATTATATACTATAATAATTTGCTCATCGGATATATTTATTTTTTTCAATTCTAAGAATCTATTTTCTCAATTCAAATTTTTTTCATTTAAATTTTATAAGACAACTTAATTCACATATTATTACAAAGAGGTTTATCCAAATTTGTAATATTTTACAATATTTTATACAATGAGACTTGTAGTAATAGTTCTAATAACAACAAATATAACAGAATAATAATATAATCATGGTATGGAAAAGTTTACATATACTGCTAAATATATGAATTTTTCACTTTACTGTATACATATTAAATTGATTTAAATAATGCTGTTACTGTTTCACTGACATTTCTGGAATAAACGTATTTCTTAATTTAGTGTTGCTGATATTTGTCTACCTGCTGACATTACAAATCTATTTACAGCCGCAACCGATTGTTTAAGTGAATAATTTGTTCTTCTAAATGTATACTGCCTACAAAGATATACTATGAATGAATATATACTATTTGTATTTGCCTATAGAGGCTTTGACAACTAACAGATTGGCGGTCACAGAGTGATCTGTTTCATGTTGGTGAAGTTATTTTCACGTATATTTCTGTTAGAATATAATATACTTTAGGTATTGTACCGTACTATATCAATGCTACTGATTGTCTTGCTGAAGATTGGTCAATGTTATTGTGTTCCTCCAACTTAATATAACCGTACGCAAGTGTTACTTGACGTTTTTTCACCATTTTGCACATTACTTGTTTAAATGTGTAAACTTTAGATTAATTATAAATAAACATTTTTACTGTAGCTTATTACACTTATTTAAATGAGCATTGCCCCTTTTTTTTAAAGTAAAAGTTTGAACGATGTATGTTTACTAAACACAGGTGTTTGTCTGTGTGTACATGTGTGTGTACTTGTGTGTAAGCGTGCCCGCAAGTGTGTGTGTGTGCGTTTGTGTGTGTGTGTATGTCTGTGTTGGTGTGTGTGTGTGCAAGTGTGTGTGTGTGTGCAAGTGTGTGTGTGTGTGTGTCTGTCTGTGTGTGTGTGTGTGTGTGTGTGTGTGTGTGTGTGTGTGTGTATGTGTGTGTGCGTGTGTTTGTGTATGCGGTTGCTATGATATCATGTACATACCTGAAGGGCTTCACTGTGGCAGCATCGTAGCATTAGGCTGAATGGTAGGTTACACACAGAGCTCCTCATGCAGACAGACAGCGTGGAATAAGGTAAAGTAGCCGGGGATGGATGGCAGTGGCAGACTGCAGTGGTCTACATTACATTCACGTTAACGCCTGAGCTACAGGGAACACAGAGACTAGCTTAGCATGCGGGGAAGGTCTGAGGTCAGACAGGAAGGGAACATCAAATGTTCAGTAATCAAGATGTGTGTGCAAAAAAAGAAAGGCAAGGGGCAGGGGTATAGAGACAGGACAGATGGACATACGGTAGGGTTTGGAGGGGGGAGGGGGGGCTGGAGGAAGGGGAGCGAGGAGGGAGGGGGGAGGGTTGGGGAAGGGGTCAGAGAGGAGAGGTTAAAGGTGAGCCTAGTGGCTGGCCGACATGGCCCAGGCCCCCTCCATCCTCCAGACGGAGAAGGCGTAGCTCAGTCTTTCGTGGGCCAGGTAGTTGCAGCTGGCCAGTTTGGCGTCCATCTCGTCGCTCTGCAGCACCTGGTAGAGGAAGTCTATGTAGCGCGACGCCAGCTTCAGGATCTGGATCTTGCTCAGCTTGTCCGAGGGCAGTGTAGGGATGATCTTCCGCAGCGAGGCGAAGGCGTCGTTCAGCGACTGCGTGCGCTGCCGCTCCCGCACGTTGGCGATGACGCGCTGTGTGTGCAGGTCCTCGTAGGGCTGTTCCGGCCCGGGCCCCAGCGGCGTGGGCGCCAGCGAGACCACCGCCGAGGGGCTCTTCTTTAGGCGCTTGGGACCGGCGGCCGGCAGCAGCCCGCCCGGGCTCAGCCCCATGGTCTCCTCCGGACCCCGGCCCAAGCTGTCCTTCTTGGGGAACGGGGAGCGCTTGCGGTTGCCTGGCTGCGGGGTCTTCTTGGAGCCCCGCTCCAGCTCCTCTTCGCTGGCCCCCAGCCCTCCTTCAGGGGAGTTAGTGCAGGACACCTCTTCTCTCATGGCAGGTCCCTCTGGAGGACTTCCTAGAATGGCTCCCTGGCTTCTTCTTATCCAGACACCCGCAATGTCTACAACGCTAGTGCAACGTACAATGGTACAGCGAACGGCTTCTTATCCATCCAGTAACGCAAGCGGTGGAAGGAAAGAGAGGAGACAGGAACACTCTTAACTTACAGCTGATGTCGATGCTCCATTGGCCTTACCGCTGGTCCGACGTCTGCACCCCCAAGTCCCGTTGCCTTGTTACCTCGTAAAAGTTCTCACCTCCGCATTGCCATTCTCAATCTGGCAGTGGCAACAACAACAAACCCTCTGACGGGCTGGTCCCATGGCTGGCCCTCTTTTATACCTAGCCGCTCACCGAGGGCCTACGCCCCGCTCCCATTGGCTACACAGAGTTCAGATGGGTGTGTTTAAGTTGGAGCCAGGCAGAGAAGCAGGAAGTGCAGTTTTAGCTGGGTGGACGGTGGAGGAAGGGGTAAGTAGTTCTCCTGGCCAATAGGAAGCGGCGTGTCTAATGCTGCAGTAGATGTCTCAGAGTTTATGGGTTCCAGATTTCTGCTGCGGTTCTCCTGCTGTTGCGCTGCACCACTCAGAACACATTGCTTATCCATCGATTAGGAGGTTAGGAACATCTTTGGGAATAGCGTGCCTTGATCAATATTTTCACATTCATTATAATTATAAATAATAATGAATTTAAATTTAATATGTTAATGCTTTGCTTGACAATGAAGCGTTCATTATAGTATTACCCTGATATGATCAATTTATTTTAAAAAAATGAACTGATTTATTGATATCAAGGTCGATGTTCAATCATTGTTTATAAAATCAATCAATCAATTCTCCTCTTTAACAGTTAATTCAGCCCCAACCCTAGTATGGTCGTTTTGCACAACAAAACGACACGCTTTGTTTGGCTTTGTGCTTTTGGAAGGAAAAACGTTTCCGAAAGCAAAATGCCAAATTGGATTGTCAAACGGAAACTTTGAAAACTTAAGGCGGCGTTGGATTAAACAGTGCGGTCTCTGTATCTCTAAACTGTGAGTTGGTACTAGTTCAAAAAACAACAACAATGAATTTCAAAGGCCTTTGGTAAAATATGAGCCAATTACTGTATCAACATCAACTAATACAAGTGAAAACACCTTTTTACCTTAAAGAAACAGAAAATAAACTACTCTGTCCACATTCAAGGACACATTCTTTCCTCAGAGCATGGTCCGCAATGACACCTAATGAATACACTTCACTGAAGCTGATAACGTCGGCCCAATCTCCAGCTCTCTCCCTTTTCAGAAGTGTCTCCATGGAGATAGTGACAGATCCCAGACGAGACCCTGGACGACCCTTGACCCTGAAGTGGCGTTGACCTCAGCTGGCTGAGGTGAGGGAGCTGCTAATTGTGCCATCCATGCCCTGTGGCAGACCCTCAGACACATGGTCTTGCTCTGAGGCACGGGCCCCGGGGGGCCGTGGGGCTGGGCCTGCAGCCACTTAGCACCACTAGGAGAAACCTACACCCGTTTATTTCCTCCTTAGTGGGACAAAGACGCTTCTCCAGCACTGATAGAGTGATGCATAATCCAAGAATAGGCTTGTCTAACGGATTCCCGTGAAAAACGTATTTCCAGGCTAATCAAAAATTATTCTTGTTTATTCAAACGTAGGCAGGATGGAAGACTGTACGTGTGTTGTGAGTGATTCAGCGGTGTTTACCCTGGTTTCACAACCCGGGTGATCGATGATACATAGACGCATCATGCAGCTTCACAATGCCTGTGGGTCCTCACAGGCATTGGAAAGGAGGGGTTTCCATGGCAATGGGTTCCTGGAACGACAACAAGGAATTTCCCAATATCTCTGATAGATTCCCAGTAAAGGCTCTCTACTATAGATGCATGCACATAGATAAATGCAAATCTACATATAGATATATAGATGACAAGATAGATAGAAACATAGCTAGATACATAGATATGTGGTCGCACAGATGGATTCATAGTTATAGATAGATAGATAGATAGATAGATAGATAGATAGATAGATAGATAGATAGATAGATAGATAGATAGATAGATAGATAGATAGATAGATAGATAGATAGATAGATAGATAGATAGATGGATAGATAGATAGATGGATAGATGGATAGATGGATAGATGGATAGATGGATAGATGGATAGATAGATGGATAGATGGATATATAGATATATAGATAGATAGATCCATCCATCCATCCATCGATACATACATACATACATACATACATACCTACATACATACATACATACATACATACATACATACATACATACATACATACATACATACATACATACATACATACATACATACACACAAACAACACACATACATACATACATACATACATACATACATACATACATACATACATACATACATACATACACACAAACAACATACATACATACATACATACATACATACATACATACATACATATATAGATGCACACATGGATAGGTTCCCATTCCATTCAAACACAAAAATTATCATTATTTGCAACTACAGCTGTGGTAAAATGCTTACCACAATGATGTCAGTTTATGTTATCAAAATGTGTGTTCCTATCCTATGCTGGTAATGCTATTGTATTTCACCCACAGGTGAACTATATGACCCGGGGTGTGAGGGCAGGCCATCCTGACGAGGCCCAGTGATTGGCCAGCTATCCATTTCATCCACAGTGAGCATTTCAATGGAGAGCAGCGCAACCTCCAGTCACGTCCAATCAACTCCACACGGCGACGGAAGAAGGAAACTCCTCCGCTGAATGAAGAGGACGAACTGACGGAGGGACGACAGGGTGAGGTACCGGTTTGTATACAGCTCGCTCGCTATTATTTATTTACATAACCGACCTGTTTGTCATAGGAATTCTGCGGATTAGAATGGAATTACACACAGATTTTGCCGGACCGGTTGACACACGGATGGAAGATCTTTCCCCTGCCTGATTGCTGCTGGAGCTAACCTTTGGGGGCTGTGGGTGCTTTGGGCGGTGGTGCTGGTGGTGGGAGGGCTGTTGCTTACCTTTTGCGATGCATGCTTCCATGCCACCCTCATGGAAAAAGTGAGCCAACGGGCGGCGCCGGCAAGCAGGAATGGTGTGCAACATCACCCCACCTCACCAAAACCACCCCAACCCCAACCAACTACCACCTGTACCTCCACCAAAACTACCACCTACAGCCGACCCTACGACACTATCACCCCCACCCAACCAACACTACCACCCCCACCCAACCAGCACTACCACCCCAACCTCCAACACTACCACCTTCACCCCACCAACACTACCACCTCCACCCCTCCAACACTATCACCTCCACCAACACTATCACCTCCACCCCTCCAACACTATCACCTCCACCAACACTACCACCTCCACCCCACCAACACTACCACCTCCACCCCTCCAACACTATCACCTCCACCAACACTACCACCTTCACCCCACCAACACTACCACCTCCACCCCTCCAACACTATCACCTCCACCAACAATACCACCTCCACCCCTCCAACACTATCACCTCCACCAACACTACCACCTCCACCCCTCCAACACTATCACCTCCACCAACACTACCACCTCCACCCCACCAACACTACCACCTCCACCCCACCAACACTACCACCTCCACCCCTCCAACACTACCACCTCCACCCCTCCAACACTATCACCTCCACCAACACTACCACCTCCACCCCTCCAACACTACCACCTCCACCAACACTACCACCTCCACCCTCCAACACTACCACCTCCACCAACAACATCTCCACCCCAATAACACTACCGCCTCCACCCTACCAAAACTACCACCTCCAACCCAACAACACTACCATCTCACCCTCCAACACTATAACCTCCCCCCCACTAACACTACCACCTCCTTCCTTTTTTTCTATTCTTTTCTTTTTTTTAACAGAACAACAGGGAGAGAGAGAGAGAGGGAGAGAGAGAGAGAGAGAGAGAGAGACGGAGGGACGGAGGGAGGGAGGGAGGGGAAAAAAAGGGAAACGAGAGAATAGGAGAAGAATAAAGAAAGGCAAAAATAAAAAAGAGAAGAAAAGAGTGGGTTAAAGGGAGAAAAAAAAGTGGGGCTATCCAAACAGAACCAGATGCAGGAGTGTGGAGGCTCGTTTGATCTCTGTCCTCATAGGCTGATTGATGTTGCACATTTCATTTCCTTGTCAGACTCTTGACATAATGTTTCACTAAACACTCCGGCCCCGCTCTCTTTCTTTCGTTCTTTCGTTCTTTTCTTTTTTATTTTCTGAGGGGGTCATAATTAACCCTTCCTCCTGGAGCTGAAAATAGATGATATACGCAGAAATATATTTATCAGGGGAACGCCTCTCCGATATCAAAGAGCACTCTGAGGACCATTGTGTTGTCCATTTGTGTTACTGTCATGCACATGTTTCCATCTAAACTGATCCATGCGGGAACACAAAAAGTCAAAAATAATTGTTCAAATCGATTGACTGATGTTCAATAGGCCGAAAGGGTGGTGGTCAGCGGCAACAGGGGTTGATGGTGATTCTTGCACATACTCAGCTGGTGTGATCAGGTATCATGTCATCAAGGTGGAGAGAGTGTGTCTGGACCTGGAGACCCAGAGCGGCCTGGCTCACCTTCACCTCTGAACGTGGTGACCGGTGAGCTAGAGCAGCACATGTAACTCTCTCGCTTTCTCTCTCTCTCTCTCATTCCCCCTCTTATCTCTCTCAATCCTCTCTCTTATCTCTCTCTTATCTCTCTCTCTCTCTCTCTCTCTCTCTCTCTCTCTCTCTCATCTCTCTCACTCTCTTTCCTCCCGCTCTATCTCTCCCACACCTCCACTCGCCCGTCTGTCGGTCCGTCTGTGGCTCCATCCGTCCCGAGGAGCCTAGTGGGACAAAACCAGACATCTGGGACCGATTTCCCCCCTGGAGAAGCCCTTCCTGTGGGGTATCTACTTAGAGGGGCTGGTGGAGGTGGTGGTGGTGGTGCTGGTGTTGGTGGTGGGGGAGGTGAGTGAGGGTGGGGCGTTGGGGTGAAGGTATATGGTATATGAGCATGGGCTGGAGGGTGGGTGGAGGGGAGGGGTGGCAGGAGTGCAGGAATGGTGGGGGAAGGGGTGAGTTGACTTTTTTCTCCTTTAAACTGCAAAAGGAGAGCTGGTAAAGAAGCATGGGCAGGTCTGGTGGCTGACCTGTGAAGCCTGTGAGTAAAATGGCTTTTAAAGCCAAGGGGAAGTCTTACTACCTGTTAACATGCAGGGTAGTTTCCCTCTGTCTCCTCACTGCTTTATAGCTGCAGGAACACTAGCAGAATGTAGGCTTGGTGGAAAAGGTTTAACATTAAGGATAAGCAATGGTTTATGCACTTGTAACTCGCACAATTTGATTCCGGCATGCGCAAGAGCTCATACACTCATGAGTGCACATGAACACACTCGCGCACACGCACAGACACACACATACATGCAGGAACACACACATGCACACACGTCCACACACACACACACACACACACACACATACACACAGACAAACAAGCAAATACACACGCACTCACACACAAAGCAGCATCTAAACAAAAACACACATAAACACGCACACACGCACACACACATTAAAGACGTAATGAGCTGCTAAACCGCCACCTCCCCATCCGTGGCACGTCAGCTCACACAGCAATCTGTGTGATTCTCGTTTGGCAACGACATATTGTCTTAGATGATGTCATAATTTATCATAATATTTAGCGCTTAGACTTCCTTCAAGTGTCTCTGCTTTCATGTGTAATTTAGCCAATATCCTGCACTGGCTCTGATTACAGTGATGAAGTCCCGTGGTCCATCCGTGACACATGACCAGCAGTCCCACTGGAGCCTTCTCTCTCTCTCACTCTCTCTCTCTCTCTCTCTCTCTCTCTCTCTCTCTCTCTCTCTTTCTATCTCACTCTCTCTCTCTCGCTCTCTCCTTCTTTCTCTCTGCCTCTCTGTCTCCCTGTCTCTCTGTCTCTCTTCACTCCCTCTGTCTCTCTCTCTCTCTCTCTCTCTCTCTCTCTCTCTCTCTCTCTCTCTCTCTCTCACTCTCTCTCTGTCCGCTAAGCTGGAGATACTGCAAGGTGATGAAGAGACCTGGGCAACACGAGTCTGGCCCCTGAGCATAAACCTGCGACGCTGCAGGGTCGTTGCGTTCTTCCTTCCTCCATCCATCCAGGGCTGTATAATAGGGAGAGATAAGGAAGGTTGAGGACAGAATAACTTCACTCCAATAGATGCATCATGTCAATGTATAGCTGCAACAAAGGATAAAATAGGATATTTGATTTAAGTAAAAAAAAGCAGATTTGGTGCAAAGTTTGGGTTCATGCGATGGTGCACATGTTTGTGTTTGTCTAGCACGTGCACGCGTTGGGTCAGCACTTGCCTTAAAATACAATCAAGCAACAATTGGGTTGTGAGTAAAATCATAGTATCGTTCAGACAATGATACAGCAATATCTAGCAGCCTTGCTCTTGAATGACCCTCAACCTTGTGTCTTTTTCACGTGTTTAGTCTTATGACCATGACTGAACACAATGTGTCCAGATGGCGTAATAGTACCAGTAGAATAAGCTCAGTTCTCCATTTAGATTCACATGCATTCTCTATGGAGCTCCTCCTCTGTTCGCAGCTGATTCTGTTCCTGTTGTTTTCCTCTATGCTGTGCGCTCTCCTTAGAATGGCCATTAAGATGCACTGTGACTCAGCTGATGTACCGGTCATGTGGCCCTGATTAGCATCAACAACATACAATTACCAGACCAACCCCCGAAACGCACTCTCACTGCTTTCACTACCTGTGGCGTGGCTTGTAGTCATCAACCTGAACCAAATGTGAGAGCAGAGTGAGCATCAGACAGTGCAGGACTCCACTGAACGCTCAGGCCAATTGGATGGCATGGGTAAAATCAGGCTTTTGTCAAACACATTGCCAACCCACGACCAGTTTCATCTGTCCCAAATAGGAAAGCCAATCTGGATAACCACTACCATGGACAGATTTCACTGTGTGGAGCCATCTTCCACATTAACTATGTTCTACTTACGTTCCATTAAAACTAACCATTCGGCCATATGTTGGTAGTTGTGATTGAACTAATCAAATGTAAATGAGTTGTGGTTTATTAAACCGTTCACAAAGCAGTATAAAAAACGTCTGGGTTCCCTGCAGCACTTTTCAATCTTGTGCTGTCAGAACCAATCACGTCTCTTGGATTAGACGCTAGCACGCATTCGGTACTGTCTGTCAGGGAATAAAGTGAAATGCTGTCCGCAAAGGTAGAGGAATGCTGTGTTCCTCTAGCAGAGCTATTGCATTGGAAACAGAATCAACAGACATTGCTGCAGCCGCTTTCAAAGGGGAGTGCCTTCACATCGAATCAATCCCGTCCTCCATTAGTTGACATGACCTTACCAAAGCTACATTGTGTTAACGTTTCTTTATGGTTTCTCTTATCCCCTCCTCTGGTACTGGTTCCTCCTGTGAAGCCACTTCAAACGGCTGGTGCCATGGCATGTCCCTTTGTGCTCCCAAAAAGCAAAATGTGGAGCTCCCTAAAATGTTTCAGATGCAAAAAGTTGCAATTGTCCCAAGGGCATAGCAACATGCAAAACAACAATGGAATCTGGGGAACAAAAAAAAGCTGGGAGTGAGGCTAAAATTGGGGCTTCAACTGTACTGTTGCCAACAGCAGGGGTTAACATAGAACACTGGCATGTGTGTGTGTGTTTGTCCGTGTGTGGACGCGCATACATGTGTGTATGTTTTTGTTTGCTTGTGTATGTGTGCGTGTGCATGTGCATGTGTATGTGCGTGTGTTTATTTGCATTTATTGTCTGTTTGTCTTTATCCGTGTGTGTTTATGTGTGTGTGTGTGTGTGTGTGTGTGTGTGTGTTTGTGTGCATACGTGTGTGCGTTTGTATGTGTGTGTGTGTGTGTGTATGTGTGCTGTGTCTGCACAAGTGTGTTTGCCGTGTGTGTATGTTTGTGCGTGCGTGAGTGTGCTTGCGTGTGTGTGTGTTTGTGTTTGGTGTGTGTGTATGTTTGTATGTGTGGGTGTGTATGGTGTGTCTTCACATGTGTTATTGTGTGTGTGTGTGTGTGTGTGTGTGTGTGTGTGTGTGTGTGTGTGTCTTTGTGTGTGTGTGTGTGTGTGTGTGTGTGTATGTGTGTGTGATTGTGTGTGTTTGATTCTGTGTGTCTCTGCAAGTTTGCTAATGTGTGAGTTTATACTGTATGCACATAGAGAAAGAGGCAGAGAGACAGAAAGAAAGCATAGGCCATGGAACATGTGTTTAGGTTTGTAAATAAAACTGTAAATTGCAATGGATATTGCTTAAATATCTGTTGGCTTTGTACTGCGCCTTGCGGAAGTTCTTGAGGAAATCATGCCGAAACTGCCTTTCCAAAAAAGCTGGAGAGCCGTCTTAATGTCAAGAAGTCCATCTGGTCCTTTACTAATTCAAGATGTTTGCGTTTCATTCAGATTTTTCTGTTTCCCTTTTTTTCTGGGCTGAATATTTTTTGCATCATTAATTTTCATGTTCATTTTTAAATTTCATTCCAGTTCAATCACATTCATAGACATCCTTAAAATGTAAAAAAATAACTATATCCCATTTGAAATGTGGCTAAGCACAAATATCTGCAATTATAGTGTTTCTATATACAAATAGATCCCATAATGGTCCAGCAAACGGTTTTATCTCAATAGGTCAATCATACCAAATTAGTATTTTTCTTTGAATATGTCAAAACCACTATCGCAACATTTTCTGTAAGCTGATGGTAAATATTGATCTCCCTAACAGGTGTTTTAAGAAGACTAGACTCCTCTTGTGGGTGTCTTCTTGGCCGATACTTACATCTTAACGTTTGATCTCTCCCCCCCCCCCCCGCCCACCAGACTGGTAGAAGTCGACGACTTCCTTCCCTGTTTTGGGTGGAAAAGAATTGCCATAATTGAATAAAATAAGGCGCCTCCCCCCTCTTTACATACAAGACAAAAACACACACATTTTTACTGCCCCATATATAAACTTTAATAGGACACATTTGGCTCAAAGGCCCGAGCCGTGCTGAGTGGAAAGTCAACGGGATTGTTTTTCAGTTTTTGAATGCCGAACGTTTTTAACAGCCAGATAAAAAAAATTGTAACTATGGTAATAAACCACAGCGTTGCAATTACCTTGATGCAATGCGACCGTAAGGGCTTGCAAATAAGCCGGTGCATGCCATGCAATTAAGATATAATGGCCACCGAAAATGTCTGTAAAAAAAGAGGTAGGCTGTGGGAGACAGCAACCAACTGCCACTATGGCTTATTAAGCAGCATCCTTAATAGTGTTTCTATTAATAATGGCATGATATGGTATAGTATCATTATTCACAAAGCAAACAGAAATATCCTCAGAAATACATAATTGTCTTGATTTATTTTATTTTATATCATCGCATTTATTCACCGACATTCACTTGAAGATCTGAGTTGAACCGAACAGTGATGCGTGCATACATAATTCTGTCCATATGATTTTCACAACTTTGGACATCAAAGTCATTCTCTCTCCAGGGCCGCCTTAAAAAAAATCATACATGAAATCATAACCTCAGCCTACCCCCAAAAGAATGGTTTTGGGTATGATTTGGGCTTTGGAGGAAATGTAAATTGAATAATTGCCTGGCTTCAAAGTGCAGGTTATTGCCCAGCATTTACTGTTAGGATTGCCATGCTCTGGGGCCTTCTCTTTCATGAATGTGGCTTGGATGGGTGGGAATGTGGCTTCAGCTGCCTTGTGTTCCCAAATGTCACACTAATACTCTACATTGACGATCTGGATCCAGGCTTACGATGGAAAATATAGTATAGGAATGCAAACATCCAATCTATGATGCTGTGATGATGGGAGTTTAGGAAGGGAATTATGCTTTTCAAATGTTTGAAGGAAATAATGTCACATTGTAGATCTGATTTCTATGCTGTCATCTTGTTTGTAAATCAATTGAAAAATAATAAGAAAGTCTAGATCTGAATATTTTGTGGCTGTAGCGTAAGCATTGCCTTTGTGTCCATATAAGTACATCTTAATTGGACATTTTTTTTGTAAATGACTAAGAACATATGCATGGCTGTTAAAAAAAGATACTTTATTAAAGTGACTCAAAGCATGGGGGGCTGTACAGGTACATCCCTACATCCACACATCCAAACAGTTAAAGAATCGACACAATGATGATTACTTTGACATGGTGTATAAAGATAAGGTAGTACACAAAGACAAACATTGATGAAGGAAAAATATGCCTATAATATAATCCCCTTAGGCAACAAAATAATAATTTGTTATTAGAATGATAATAATAGCATTTGGTAAATAAAAATCATAATTACTTGCATGCATTTCATTGAATGTACAATAATTGAGTGCCAAAACAAAAGCTGAGCTTCATCGATAATTGTTTCATTTTGGTTAGGTTTATGTCAAAGTGACGCAAATGCTACAAAATAGATCCCTGATCAGGAAAATGACTTTCAAGTAAGATCAATAAATAAAAATAGACATGAAGGTTTTACATTAAAGTGTGAATGAATCCAGTCTTGTTTGCGCTAACATTTATATATCTTAATGAGCTATTGTTTGTGTACCCCTGAGAAACGATATTGTGTGGAATCGAAATAAAATTGTGTTTTGCTTTGATTCAACTATGTTGTATGTTTAAATATATAGATCAATGCTAGATACATGTGTGCACTTGAAAGACTAATTATAAAACGATATTGGTTTTGGACATCAAGTTAAAATCATCTACTGAAATAACTGGGATTTTACAGACGAGGATGCTTGCACAATTGATGGTACGTGAATACCCTCTTGTGGCAGGAAAGGGGCACTGCGTTGTTTAAAACTAGATAAATACAACAAACAGACGGGATGGGGTTCAGATGATACCATAGATTAAACATGTAATCTATTATTCATTAAATCGATTTTTCAGGCATGTCTCATAAACACGTTACAAACCTGTGATATTTTTAAAACATAGCAATGTCTTTGGGCATGGGCACACCAGCCGAATTTAAAAATGGTGTGGTATTTACCAAGGTTACACAGCAGAATTCAAGACCACCGCTGGCTACCTTGAAGTATACTAACCCCACAATGCCCCCTGTGTTTACTATCCACACAACCCTGTACAACTCCCAGTACACCTCACTTCTAAACCGTCGGGTTTACAAAGCCACTGTCTAAAACCAGTCTGTCATAAGAGATAAAATCCACTGAGTCCCCTGGCTAGACGTTCTGCGTGGGCAATCAGAAGTCGCTGAGGATACTGATGTCTGCAAACTCCTTGCGGTAGCGGTGGGCATGGAGCGTCAGCATGATCGACCACTTCAGGCTCATGATGCTCCAGACTGCCGACAGGTAGAGACTGTTGGGGTCGTTCAGGGCTGTGGATGGGACACACACACACACACACACACACACACACACACACACACACACACACACACACACACGGATAAAGACAAACAAATGCAAATAAACACACACACACACGAGCCAGGAAGGACTATATAGAAACATAATCGGGTGTGAAGGGACAGTGTGAGATGACTGTGCGAAAGTGTGAAATTATTAAGTAGCGTGGAGCCATTATTATGCATGGCGACAAACTCTGTCTGAAGCTGCAAGAAATAATTACTTAGGCTTTCATAGTCGGTTATTCTGACGATTATTGCAACTCACAGCCTTGAAGCAGACACCTGCTCACCAAGTCACAAAGCTCTATCCAGCAGTGAGATGCATATCTGATGACCTCAGTTTCCAAAAACAAGATACATTCACTTTAGGGCTGCAACTAATTAATATTCAGGAGATCATAATTTGTTTTGTCATCGTAATCCACCAACTGTGACTGCTTTATCTGATTTGTAGTACAGAGCTCTTTCTGGCACTAACAAGGGGGTGGGTGTGGTGGAAATGGATTAGCATGATAATCATGGGGAATTGTACACAAATGTAGAACTAGTTTTCCCATCTTATTTCACTTGGACTCAATATCATCCTTTCATCATCATTTCGTCATTGATGTAAAACCAATCAAAGATGATTGCCCAAGCAGCCCCTTTTTATCAACATGTAACCAATTTCTCATCAAGCGCCACAATAAATTGTGTGCCTGCTACTCACACTGCTTCTTCGAGATGGCGACAGAGAGGAAGGCGATGAAGGCGGTAAGAGACAGCAGGGAGGAGAACAATCCCATGAAGAGGAAGAACCGGAGCCCCTTCAGCCAGGTCTGCCAGTAGCCCTGTAGGTACATGATGTGGGTGACCAGAGCCCAGAGGGCCAGCACACCTATCAGGAGGAAGGGAACATGGATTTACACAAAACAATTGTATTACTGTTGGATACCAGTGCAAGGCAAAAAAAAAAAAAAAAAGGCCATTTAATTTCACGGTTAGCTAGACCTTTTATTCAAAGTGTTCGAGAAAATGAAAGTAAAGTAATGAGCAGGTAGAGGTTAGGCATTTGGCTGAAGAATGCTTACTGGTAGACTATGAAGGGGTTTGAACCGAGAACCAGGCTGGGAGTCAAACATCTCTAACTACTTGATGATAGTGACCAGCCAGGCAAGGAGTTAAAACTGCAGTGATGTTAAAAGATAAAGGAAAGATGGTGAAAGATAAAAACATCAAGTCATGTTTGCCAGATGCTGTGTCAGGGTAGTTCCATGTGTTGCTTAGCCTATGTTCCTCTTTTTAAGTGGAATTACAAAGGACATATTGCTATTAGAAAAACATTTGAAACTTTATTTTGACCTTGTTAAAAATTATATATTGTAGGCCGGATATATCTTGAATGAAGATCGATAAAAACAAACAAATATAATGTAGGTAATTGTAAACTGCGTCAAACTCAATGAACTGAATATGGTTTTCCCGGGTTAATCTGTCAGCATATTCAGATTTCAAAGCAGATTTTTATCAGAGTTAAATTTAATGCAGCTCCCTTTATCATTGATTTGTTATTGTAGGCCTAGAGGCAATTTCTTTTAATTATAGCCCTATATGTGATAGGAAACAGTTAAGACTAGGCTACTTAATATAATGATTAAAAATACATGATGTCACTAAAACATCCCGTGAGATATTGAGAGCAGAGGTTACTGATAAGCATTTGCCATTGCACATACAGGCACAAAGTACAAATCCGTTCATACACCACGAAACTTAAATCGTCCCTCCATGACAGAAGCGTAATGTCCTGTAAACATGTTTCGTGTCCAAATGTAACGCTAACTCACAATATAGTCTACATAGCCTTGAAGGTTTTCTGTCTCCCTTGCACACATAATCTATAACAGCCGATAGTTATAAACCAATGGTCCACTCCATCGCTGGTAGAGCTATACCGAGCATATGGACATATTTGCCATTGCGACCGAATGAAGAGCTGTACGTCAATTGGTTCAAATTGCAAACATGTTGATATAAGTAACTTGGTGCGGTGTTTTGAGTGTGGGCCGGTCTGACGGCAACGTGCAGATGTTTACCTGACAGCCCCCCCATCGCGGCCGTCCACGGCTGTCTGTACGCGATGTTCCAGACCAGAAAGGCGGAGAACCCCATAAGCATCCCAAACGACGCATAGCCGATGCTGATGTACGTTTTTACGTTAACCCCCATAGTGACACCTGGGAAAAATTGTGATGACAGGATTGACACACTTGTCAAGAACAGTTGTTAATATGTGATATATCAAGCCCGTTGAGCAATCTGCATCCGGTCCGCTTCAAGCACACGCGATCGGCTTTTGTTGTGTTGCTGAATATCTAAACGTGTATACGGAAAGATAAGTGCCGCGGTGTGTTGATGCTCCCTAAATAACGATCCTGTTTTCTAGTTATAAAAACAGCGATACTGTTGGTGGCTGATCTTCTGGAGTATGTTATGAGCGTCTGTGAAGCCAAAGAAATCCGTATCCATGCAGCTTGAGTCGCGGTGAGCGGAACATAGCGGCCACTAGTGGTGAACAGGAGAACGGCGTCCAGAGAGACGCTCAAAGCTGCTGAGTAGGCCGAGTATCGAAACCCCGAAAGGGTGATGCAGGACACAATTACCCTGCAAATAACATGTCTGACAAGCAATGCTTTCATAATTTAAAAAAAAAAGCTATGCTTCCGCATCCAAACGAAAAATAGCGTCCGACCATAGTGCTTTAAATAAATAACAAACCACTGAGCGAATACCGTTATTGAACAGACAGAATCGAATAAAGACAATGGATAGTTGAAAGTATGTTTCATTATTCATTATTTCACTAGGTAGATTCAGATGTCTGCAAAGGTGGTATTTATCTTTAATGAGCCTTAGTCAATGTCTGAAGATTAAAATTAAAACAATGTGTTGATAAGGTGAATGCAAAAAGTTACAAAGACATTTCCAAAGAAAAATGAGCAAACAGATTGAGGTGTTGGTTGTGACTATCAAATGGTCAGACCTGATTATCCCTTAACTTGGCCTTTTGGCTTCATGTAGTTATTTGGCAACCATGTGGTGTTGATTATCTGCTAGTTTCACTTGACACATATATGGCCCAACTTTTCTTTATGACCTTATTTATGGGTTTCACTTCACCTAGATATTGCTTTGTTTGTTTCCATTCAATTCTAAACATTACAAACGGCTGACTATAAAGTGTTACAGCTATAACCATTATGAGGTTATAGCTGCTGACATGTGTCTCACATTCTGAGGGTGTTGCCACAGGCATGAATGACTTCCTGTGAAGCTCTGTGGTGCATCTTTGTGAAATTCTCCTGTGCTTGAACAGCATGTCATGTGGGTTGGAGACTTTGTCCAAGGAAACACACAACTTGAACAGCATCCTCTTCTCTGTCAATGCTGCCAGCTCCTCCCCTACAATGCCACTGGCCTCAGCGATCATTGTGTGGAGTCTTTTGGAATCCGCTTCCCTCAAATGGCCACCCGACACATCGCAGTAAACAGGGTAGCACTGACCACCACAGACATACAAAACATCATAACCATCGTCAAGCAGATGGTGAAGCACCCCAGCCTTCACCAAAAGTAGAGACGTCTCTGGCTCTTCTTGTAGAGGGCATCATGTTCTTATCCCAGCCTAGTTTATTTATGTTCTATGCCAGGTACTTGTAGTCCTCCACAATGTCCACACTGACCCTGGGGTCCTCGTGGCTTGGGTGCACCCTTGTCTTTACCCCCCTCAGATCCACGATCAGCGCCTTTGTCTTTGTCACGTTGAGGTAGAGGCAGATAGTTCTCACTGTGCCCGTAGCCAGCTATGAGGTCCCCGAGGCTCGGACCTGTTATTTTTTCGAGCTAAAATTATTATTGAGAACAAAATACAATTGTATAAAGAGGTCTGTGGTTGAAAACTTCTCTGAGATGAGTGCAGGCTTAATTCCTTTTTAGACTTGTTACTTTGTGTCCACTGTGTCATCTGAAAAAATATTTGATGCTGCTTGCGTTTTATGGAGCCAGTATCCTGCCATAATTCAAACCTGGAAAAAAAAAGTTTCAAAGGCTTGTAAGTCTGGGTTTGAAAACTCAACACCTTGTTAAAAAGGTTTTGCAACACTGAAAAAGAGATTATAGCCTGAAAAATAATTAAAACATCTGCAAACATGATTTTGTGTTCTATTTTATCTTCTTCATCATTTTCACCAACACATTTTCAAAGTTTAAAAAATGTCACCAGCGCATTTGCAGAGTTTCAAATCGAGCGAGCGATAGCGTGCGTGTCAGTTTAGTGAAGTAATGAACGAGTCCGGTTGTGTGTAAGAATAGAGAGAGAGCATAGGCCCTGGAGAGAACGTCTCCCCTGTGCTCCTCGGTCTGGGAGCCGACGGCAGGAAAGTGTAACTAACCATCTCGTAGTAGGGGGAGGAGCGCAAGAGAGTATACGTGATCCAATAATTTGAGATTAAAATAAAGCACATTAATTTGAATGATTTTAGCTTGTGTGTGATTTATCGCGGGCACACAAGCTAAAATCATTCAAATGAATGTGCTATATTTTTATCTCGCACTATTGGAGCGCGTATACTCTCTTGCCTCCAACTACGAGATGGTTAGTGTGATTTATAGGTCGGAATATGGTCGGAATGAAGTGACCACCGATTCTTGACAGGCTGAGTAATTTATTCCATGGGCGTAAATTTGGTCTCAGTTTTGGTAGGGACACTTCACAGACGTAACCCCATATCACTAGACTGCATCATGCTGAACAATAAATACTCTATTAAAATAAAATCTAGATTTAGATGTGCACTTATTCAAATTTAAAGTACACACACGCACGCACTGCCAGTGATATGTACTCGATACTTTCTTGTTTCTC
This sequence comes from Pollachius pollachius, assembly GCF_949987615.1. Classification (NCBI taxonomy): domain Eukaryota; kingdom Metazoa; phylum Chordata; class Actinopteri; order Gadiformes; family Gadidae; genus Pollachius; species Pollachius pollachius. The sequence goes on along the minus strand of NC_136945.1, from coordinate 3,157,604 downwards.
CCAAAATCACTAGACTGCATCATGCTGAACAATCAATACTTTATTAAAATAAACTATAGATTTACATTTGCACTTATTCAAATTTAAAATACACACACACCCACCCACCCACTGCCAGTGATATGCGTACGATACTTTCTCGTGCTCACGAGATGCTTTCTTGTGCGCTCGACATACTTTCTCGTGCTTACGTGATACTTTCTCGTGAGCACCAGATACTTTCGCGTGCGTACCAGATACTTTCTCGTGCTCACGAGAAACGTTAATTTTCTTTTTTTTTTATCCCATGTCCCTTTACGGGTTCCGTAGGTTCCGTACCCAGCCATGGTTCCAGAAAATGGAAAACAAAATCAACCGCGCAGGTCGCTTGTTATTCTTGTAATCGGCAGAGCACTGTCAATCAAGCACAGCCCGGTCAACGGCACATGTGATTGGAATGTACGTCAGCAGAGAGCAACCAATAGGTTTAGAGCCAAATGGTCCCGCCCCCAGGACCGTTTTTTTTTTCCGTTTTGCGAGCAACGATTTCAGAACATTGACTGTCGGGAGTTTCAAAACGAATGCGCGACAGAACACTGCCAATAATCACGTGACTCAAAGCTTGCGCCTGTGTGGTCAAATCTCTGAAAAGTCAGTGCTGAAAAGTTAGTTCTGAAAAAAATACATTGCAATGGTGTAAATGTACACCTTTACAAGTTTTTAAAAATAAATATTCAACCTTTCAAAACTTATTTCTCAATATATGAACACCTGTTTGCAGAATCCCATTTACAAGTTTTCAAAACCGGGAAACAATGAAATACACAGTTAGAACAGTGCCAGATTTGAAACTCTGCAAATGCGCTGGTGACATTTTTTAAACTTTGAAAATGTGTTGGTGAAAATGATGAAGAAGATAAAATAGACCACAAAATCATGTTTGAAGATGTTTTAATTTTTTTTTCAGGCTATTATCTCTTTTTTCAGTGTTGCAAAACCTTTTTTACAAAGTGTTGAGTTTTCAAACCCAGACTTACAAGCCTTTGAAACTTTTTTTTTCAGGTTTGAATTATGGCAGGATACTGGCTCCATAGCGTTTCATCAGGACATTAATACTGTCGCGGTTTTATTTATACAATTAGAAAGCAACGAGGAGCTATGGGTTTAGGATATGTTCTAAAAGACTGTTGTGTCTTGAAGAAAAACTATTTCGATCCTTTGTGGTATGGTCGTCTCGGGCTAGGTATGACTCGGAGAGTGGTAAATGTTCAACACGTGGTTTATTCTAACAGAGACACAAGGTAAACGAGCTTGCGTTCTGGAGGTGGTTCATGAAGCATCTCCTGAACACAGGAGATGCGTTCAGGAGATGTACAAAATCATAAAACCTTATATGGTGTTGTCCATTATGTGGAGAAGAACCCATTCATAACTGTTGTTAGCTTGAAACGTCATCAGAAATAGCATAGACTAAAATAATTTACATCAGTCTTGCAGAATTCCTACATTGGAGGATGTTAATACTGTTTATTAATTTTGCAATTATGTAATACACGTAATGTTTGTGGCTTGAAAACATAAGCAACCCTAACCTCGCTGTCAGGGCTTTCTGATCTCATGACATAGCAGCAGGATCAGGACGCTCAAAATTAGCGTTATTGGCAAGAGAGATAAGACGGGACTTCCGATAAAGAGTTATCGCTCGGTTCCGTTACATATTTCTGATATTTATTGGTCCAATACTTATTACAAACTCCATATGTATTATCCTCGTCGTCGTTTTTCTTATTCTTGTCATGTTCTTATTATTCTCGCTTCGGGGAGACATAGGGAGTAAGTGACAGATACCTGCGCTGCGGTAGACGGTATAACGCTAACAGTCAGGATCCTTTTAGCCTAACAAGAGCTAGAGCGACCGTTTCCGTTTCCGTCACTCGTCTACAGACTACGGATTCAGCGGAATATCCAGCAGCAGCTGACGGACATTCACATCGAGATAATGCGGGATCGACAGCTGTCCTTGTCACTTCATGTTTTGTTTTATAGTTGTTTTTTTGCAACTTAGGCTGATTGCATGCCCAGTTAGAACATACGTAATGCCATACTTTGTCCTGGTGGCAAACTAAACACTGCCGCTTGAGTTGAGCTAGCGTTAGCATCGACGGACCACCACAGGCTAGCGGTAACTCTCTAGTGTTTACTGTTGTACTGACTTAAAACGGTGATATCAGCGTGGGGGATCACTTTGTCAAGATGGGTGATGTAACCCCAACGACGTCGCATGCCTTCAAGCCTGAGGTAAGCGTGCTGTTCCGTTGTCCGACAATAATTTAAAAGATTTACATTGATAACTCGTCTGAGGTAACTTAACGCAAGTAACAGCGCACGATGTAGCTTGCTCTGCTAACGTAGCTTCATGTCTCTAGCTTCGTGCGAAGGTATCAACATAACAGACTAATAACACGCATATACGGTTAGCATTGGGTCAGTATGGATCCCCTTTCTTCACTGCAATGCATTCAACTAGACCACGTCAGCCTCAGAGACTGCGGAGTGGTAGGGTTAGCGAGTCAAACATCTCCCGTCGTCATCAAGCTGCAGGCTAACCTGAACATCTGTACTCCAATCTACACTAGATAGGCTCGATATTTTGTCGTTCTCCAATGAAGGAATTGATTAAAACGACAGTGTAGTATCCATTAAACGTGTGCCGATTTTTACTTTGAGAACGGCTTTCTGGGGACACGATGCTTTAAAAGTGACGCGATGACGCGTTCACCGTGTATTGAGTAGCTTAGCAGCACTGTTTGGGGGGTTGGTCAACAACCACAACAACTAGGTACATTAAATTAGATTTTTAGATGTAAGTAGAATGGGTTTCGTATTATTCATAGGATTGTGAAGTGATGATTGATACGTCATCTCATTATGTCATGTGATGATTACACAATATTTGACTGATTTGCGTTGTTGACACAGGAATTCAGTCCGCCATTCAGAAGGAGACGGACAGTCGAGGATTTTAACAAGTTCTGCACTTTTGTCCTGGCCTATGCCGGATACATCCCATATCCACAAGAGGTAAGAAACCGAGCTGGCTTCCTTAACTGGACTAATCGTTGTGACATGCATGTTCTTCTTATAAATATTGTGTTATAATCGTATTTCTGCAAATTGTAAGGAAAACATTACATGTTTTCCAACATTATAACGTTGCGGATAGGAAATGCGGTGAAGCCTGTTTTGCATGTTCTTTGGCCCAACTAGGTACATTCAAGGTGCTGATGATGAAGTAGCTATTTCACTCAAGACTGTTGGTCATGGCTATGAAGGGTTGTGTGTGTGGCGCTTGACTCGCTGTAGCACTGGATGGCTCTAGCAAGCCTAACTTAAGGTTGTTAAACTTTTCGAACAGTTTAGACTGACTTGTCAATGAGATGTGGTCTCACATCTGCTTGTGTTTTTATATTTCAATATGCAATTAGGTTTTCCTTGTGGTCCTAGTTTTTTTTGGATCCACATTTCCTCAAATATCCTGAATTGATTTCGAAAGTAGACTTTAACATGGTGGTGTCGACACGATTGAATTGAGTAGGTTATCGGGCACATAGTCAGCTATTGTGTTGGGGTGTAACACTGCATGGCCCCCTGTCTGGTGTGTTGTGATGCCATGCCTTTGTTTAATCCACAGACTTTGGGCAGCCCACTTGCCCTACGCTAGCCCATGGGCTGCTGCCTGTCCCTCCTGCAGGGATTCCCTCTAACCCAGCCCTCTTTATGCTAGGGTAAGAGGGCCTGGTGCCACTGTCCTCTTATCAAAGCATTCGGCCCCGTTTCCTTGCGGGCCCTTGGCTGCCGCTGTGCTACGATAGCCACGCTTAAGCAGGATGAAGTGAGACGATGAACAATCTTCTGTTCTGTCTTTTGATGTGGTCTAAACACGGAGGAAGTGCATCCAGGTTTCTGACCCGTTGTCTTTTAAAATGCCTTCGACACTAGTTGGTTATGACCTACATGCTATGTTCTGTCAACCTTTTTTTTTTTGTCTTTTAATGACTTGTACAGAAAAACCTTGAATGGCAGAGTATTTTATGACAACTTGCCTTACATGATAATGAGGCGGTGAATGTGGCTGAAATACGTGACTCGAGCTGAGGCAATAGGTTTGTGCGGGACATAAGAGGTAATATTGACCTGAGTTAATCTGGCCATCGCAAAGGGTCTCTTTAGTGCCGTTCTCATGTCTCCTACTCCCGCCACCAGGAATCTTCTCTTCGCAGCAGTTCCAGCCCCCCCAACAGCACCGGCAGCACAGTGGACAGCGATGGTTGGACCCCCGGCCCCCCGTCTTCCTCATGCCCTCAGCGCCCACCCAAAGCCCCCCAGGACAGGAGCAGGAAGTCCCCTCATCCAGGAGCAACCTCAGATAGCCACACAAGAAAAGAGGTATTTTTTGTATTGTACATTGATATTCATTTTAATTTATTTGTTTATTGGCAGGCCTAAATTGCAACAAATCTGTGTCTGTGAGTAAGTCAGGAAGGCTAGTTTACATCTGCAGTCCCTGGACAGGTCATAACTTAAAATACAGTATATGAAATAACATGACATCATAAATGCATACAGACAGAACCTGAATCACTAATGGATAGACGTTCAATGGGTAAAATATGCAGAGAAGATATGGACTATATACAACAGACGAAAACACAGTAAACATTGGTTGGGACAGTAGGTGATTTACTGAGTGAGTTTTTACCGGTTACTGAGCCAGGATTTAACCTTTTTAAGAAGGTGCGCTGTGGTGCAGTTACAGGTGGGGATTTGTAAATAGTACCATTCCTGGGCTGCTGTAACGGAGAATGTATAATATAATTCCTGTCTCTAACTAGGTAAATAACCAACTATCAAGTTGTTCATATTTGCAACGTGCCCTTTTAACTCCTTTGCAGCATGTGCTTGGTGGGCTTCACTCGGACGAGCGCAGAAAGGCAGACAAACTGAAGAAGAAGAAGAGGAACAGGAAGAAGGAGTGGCTGGGCCAGGCCAGGGAGTCAAGCGGCCCCCTGCTGCATGCCCCAGCGCTGCGCGCCCCACAGCTCCACTACCCAACCCCTCTTGGTGCCCACGCCATCAAGGAGGAGCCAGACGACGACATCACCATCCCTCTGCATCCTCCCCATGCACCGCGGCTGCCCAGCCCTCCACACTGCAAGCAAGAGCCCACGGAGGAGCAGCGCTGCTGGGATGAGCGAAACCTGCAGGAGAGCCCCCTGAAGATGGAGACGGCGGAGCCCTCCCCGGGGAGCCGAACGGTCTTCCGCCAGGGGAAGCAGGTAGTTTTCCGAGATGAAGACGGATCGGGAGAGGACGAGGACATCATGGTCGACTCGGGTAAGGCTTCGGTCAATGTACCAGTTTCTGGAGGAACGTTGTTGTAGAGTGTGAGAATCAAATTTGTGTCCCTTTCCTCACGTCTCCCCAGATGACGACTCTTGGGACCTGGTCACCTGCTTTTGCATGAAGCCCTTCGCCGGCCGAGCCATGATCGAGTGCAACACGTGCAACACCTGGATCCACCTGTCCTGTGCCAAGATCCGCAAGAGCCACGTGCCCGAGACGTACATGTGTCAGAGCTGCAGGGACACGCACGGCACGCTGGACGCACGGCGCTCCCACCGCTCGCGTATTGGGCCTCGGAAACATCTGCTAGATTAATCCTCCACCGGGTTGACCCCTGAACTATGACCTATGACCCATCCACTCTCCCGTCCACAACAGTTCCTGTTAACGTGGGAACTGACCTCCGTCGTGCCCCCCAGTCCTGTCCCTGATTTTTTTATTATATATATATACTTAAATTTGCCGTGGACCTATTTGACAGTTGAACACTGTGGCAGACTTGCTTCCCTGTGCGTACGGCAATCACTGAAGAGTCAAGCGTAGCAGCATTGCTAACGTTTTTGACTTGTGCGTCTTGTGAACACTGGAACTGCCATATATGATGCCCTTATAACTGCCACCTGCCTCGGTGCATGCTGGGAATTTTAGGTTAGAGGTTTTGCACTTTTTTTTATCTTTAAAACAGGTGTGTCTTTTCAATGCATACAGTGATTTAGGTCCTCTAGCACTCGTTCAATAAAGTAAAATATCTCTAATGTTTGAGCTGGTTCTGCAATATGGCAGTGTAATCCAACAGAACAAGGAGGCATAGCCATCCCATTCATCTTCTTTTTTTACTATTGTCAACACTGTTAAGAATATCAGAGGCTCCTGGTCAACACTTCTGGAGTGAGTGCTTGTACAGTCTACCTTCCGAAATCACTGGGTTCCCCTTGCTGCCTCTGCCACTACACACACACAAACTTGGGATTAGGTAGTAAGGCTGGGTAAAAATATAGATTCATCAATGCGCTGCAATTTATTTGTTCTCGATTCAATTTCAATCCAGATTTTTTTTGAAATCGATTATCTCCAAAAAAAAAGAAAAGCATAGTCGTAATCTAGAAGCGAGTATGCCTAAATGTACATGCCCTCTTACATTTGTCCATGTTATGCTGCAAGTTTAGCTCAGGAACAATACTATACAATGGTGTATTTCCTTTTTGCTAGTTAAAGCACAATGAAATGGTTAATTCTAAATAATATTTAGGTATTTTTGTCATCTGCACGTATTATTGAATCGATATCGAAGCAATTGGATCAATATCAAATCGAATGAAGACCTAAAGAATCGAATTGAACTGAATTGTGAGGTACCTGGCAATACCCAGCCCTATTAGGTAGTCACTCTGGCATACTGTAATTTTTTTTCAATATCATTGGTTATCTGGGATTTGGCTTTCAAAGAAAAAAATTAGGATTCCTGTTTTGAAAATATTTATAGACTAGGTTTCATATTCGGTAATCCTATTTGGTGGTTGATGAAGGCCTGCCGTCATCTCCAGCCGACCTTGCATGTTTTAGCCCAAACCTGTTGAGACATTGATTCTTTATAAACACAGCTTGTGTGCACACTTGAGAAATAATTGGATTGAGTGTTGTGAATAGTTTTAATATGTCCATTTGCAGAAAAGGCTCTATATGAGCATGTCAACGTGTTTAAAAGGGATGGTTTCAAGGAGGTGTTCTCATTCGGCTACCAGAATGGTTCAGAAAGTGAGGCTCTTTCTGGGGAATGGGACACGGTGTGTGTGTGTGGCTGACGGAAATGAGGGGTCTATAATACATCAGTAATGCATGTGCTACGATCAGTCAACCTTTTTTTATGTAGGTTTTCAGAATGGGAGATTAAGGTGGGGGACAAGGAGGTCATGCAGGTTCAGGATCCATTGCCCCCCCGATCGTATAACCCTCAACTATGCTAATCAGTATTCACTTCATTTTTTGCCAGTGTTTTTAAAAGTCGAGATTTGGACAAAATATTTTAAGCATTCTTTCAGTCCTGCTTTATCCGTTTTCATTTTCAGCCAGTTTGACTATAGGCTACATGTTGTATCTGTCAATATATAAGCCATAGCTCACAGAGGTGACTTGAAGGTGATTGTGACACATTAGATGCCAGTATCTAGTATGGGAGTTCACAATGCGAGATTGCTTTTTATACAAATAATGACCAAACAACTTTTTGACTTCAAGAACAAATTTGGTTCAGTACCAAACTTTTCAAACGCTCTGCTTCTTCCTGAGTTTGATAAACACTTGCTAATGGGCCATGCAAAGCTGTACAAATTGTTTGACGCCTCAAAACACCATTTGCATGTTGTAGTCATTCGTATCCATTTTACCATATTGAAACAAATTAGCGCTTTTCAAGAATCTGAATCTGAGAATCTGGTCTGCAGGTGCAAATGGAAGAGCGTAGTCTATTATGATTGCTATAATTACAAATATTTGGTTCAGTTGATCCTGAATTATTTCATCCTTTTGAGAAAGCTTTGTCCTTAGGCCTGTGGTGCAAACTGTTTCTGTGAAACTATTGTAAAATAAAGAGTTAGCATTTTAACCACATTCGTTTTGTTGAACAGAAATTAGCACATTGTTTTTCTCCAAATAACAAACTGTGGTTATGCCCATGAACTGTAAACACAGCATCTCACAGATCAGCTGGTATTTATTGCACTACCATAATGGTCATGAGAGGGCAAAGACGCTGCTCAAGCACAACTTAAAACACTTCGGTTTACAGGTCAGGGCGCAGTCCTTCTCTTGGCCTCATGGTGGCACTACAGCAAGTCAATAGTTTGGCCGGGGCCAGAGCCATTTAGAGATAGATGGCTCTGGTTATACTCAACACCAAACAGGAGCAAATAAAATGACACAAATGTTATCCTCGAAACGAATGTAGACTTGGTAAAATAATGGTTATCATGGATTCAAGCCAGAAGACAACATTTTATATATACACACGTGTGTGTGTGTAACGTGAGGGACAACATAAAAAGGAAAATAGGTTTTGTCTTATTCACTGAGAGCTAGCATATGGATATCTGGCTAGGATTATAGTAAAGAACATTTTTGATAATGTGAAATTTACGTTTTCCATATTAGAAATACTTGTGATGGCCTTAAATAGCTGCTACATGTTAAATTAGTGCTTCATTTCACAGTAATGTTTTTTAGAATTACATAATGCCCATACATTTGTATAATTATAGTGACACAATGGAATGAAAGTATTTCCCTTCTGCTAACATAATTATCTTATGATATATTGTATAATATACAATAGCTAATTTCTATAATACAATATAGACTACAACCATCCTGGTGCGTGTGCTAGGTTGTAAAATATTATGGGACCACCGTTACATTAAAATAGTTGCCTTCTCAGCAAAAAAAAAGTGCAGGACGATTCAAGAATGCCCTATGTAGATTACAACTATTATTAATCCATGCCATACAGACCCTTATCGTCTACGACAGAACCATCCAGAAGTTAAGGAATGCTTGAGTCTAGCTCATCATTACATAGCAAACAACAATATGAACAAATGCGAGGGTATGGCACATGGGTGGCATACTTGAACATCTTAAGATTACAACTGGATAACATGATAAACATTGAAACATATGTATGGAGAAATGGTCCCTATGTGGTTCATGTCAGGTCAACAGACATAGCAGAAAACAATGTCTCCCACACGAGCAGCAGACATGTTGCCACAAGGCATTATAACTTACGTTGAGACAATTCAACAAAAATATACGAGAACTAAGGATATTTTAAATGAATGCCTTGATTCTAAACGTTTCCTCCGCAGAAAGAGGTGCTGGCTACCCCAAAGGATACTGGGAGGATGACATCATGTGTAGTTGTTTAGCATAGCCTTCAACTCTCAATGTGCCTTAGAATAAGGTTGGAAGTTTCAAACAATGGCGAGTGTGTACTGTAGTGATATGTATACAGGATAAAATGCTGTTTCCTTTTGGATCAATTACACTATAATGAATCATTTTAAGTTGCAACAGCGATCAGCTTCAAATTAAGCTCTGGTCTCGCACCAAATTCCCTTTGGATCAATCACCACATTGGATGCAAGTGAAATCAGTTAGTATGTGGTGTGTGCATTAAGGACTGATGGGGGGGGATCATGGGGAGGGGGCCTGCCATGCATCCATCTGGCCAGTCTGGTTTGGTTTGGATGTAGAGAACAGACAAATCTAAAAGGTGCCGAGATCCAAACCTTCCCGGTCCTCCTAGCAGTGATGGGACAGGACCAGAGAAGGGCCAGGAAGACTCCAGGTGGGGATTCATTCACACCACCAGGTATAGACGAGAGGGAGAGGGAGAGGGGAGGATGAGAACCTTGCGTTGTTTTCATCTTTGCTATAACTTCCTCCTGTTTATAGTGCTGCTTGTATGTTGTTCTTTCCCCTTCCAGCAATGGAGATTCGGAAGAAGTGGGCTTCTAGGACTCAGCGTCTATTCTGTGAGCTGTCAGGACAGAGAGAGGGGGAGATATAGGCGAGAGGCGAGAGGAGAGTGATAGTATGGAGGCTTCAGGGATGTTGTAATTATTCTGCCGCTTGCAGCCATTTTTAACTTGCTAATTAAATAGTCTACTCTCGTCATAGCGTAGTACCAGCCAAGTGCACTGACAACAGCACTCACAGAAATTGTGTGAGTGATGTTATAGTACAACTTGCAGAATTTCATCTAGACAAAATAAATGAATTATTTTAAGCTTTATTTTACTGTTAAAAACTATAGCAACTGCCAAAGACTATGTCTTAGCTCTTAAAAACAGACATTTCCCCGTTCAATTCTTCTACGGCGGGCAGAAAGAAGTGAGTTAATGTCAATCATACAGTGAAGAGTGAATCAATAGGTTCTGAACGATTTTCCAGTGTCCACAGCTTTGCTACTGTAGTCTCTTAATAGAGCAAAAACATCTTCACTCACATTGTTTGGGTATCCTGAGAGCCTCGCAGTCCGCAGAGAGAACCTGGTGCAGGACGCCTCTGAACTGGTAAAGTAGCTTCAGACTCTTCTCTTCTCCTACGCAGGGGTCGTAGAAGCCTGGCAGCCCCACCTACACACACATACCCAAAGGCGCACGCACATATGCATGCACATAAACAAGCACGCACACAAACATGCACATGCACACAGGCATACACGCAGAAATAAACCTTGGGTTAGAGGTAGTTGAGTGTGACTCTTTCATGGTAAAAATCTAATGGCTTTTAGGCTATTAGTATTGGAATTAGCTTCGCCTAGCCTAAATAAATGCATTAGCATAATAATTAGATGAGGCGGGGGGGGGTGGAACCATTTCGATTGGCTGCTTCTGATTGTGGGTTTACTGGATAGAATTCTGGGAGGTAATGATACTACCACACAAGAAGCTATAAGAGTTAGTTATTGTATACATCAGGTAAAACAGTTACCACAGTAGCACTCAATACGTATTGTACAGCTAGTGAAATAAATACACACACAAAACTAATTGATACAAAGTCTTTTGAAAGGAAATAAAAACAGATTTTGCGTTGATTATTTTGTATTTTATGAGAATTGTACTCCTGTCCAGATTTGCATAAGGAAATGTAGTCCATCTGTAGCCCACCTCCATATACAACAGTTACTCTGAGTGACCACAGGGCTATCAGCACCCCAGCTATTCCTCTGTGGATTAAAAACACACACACACCTTGGAGGCTTCCGTAAGGCAGAGCTTGGAGTCCTTGACCATGCACTGCAGGGGCACGGTGACGTCGATCACCTGGGCCCTCTCCTGCTTCTGGCTCGTGTCCGTCACAAACTTCCCATACCAGGCGTTCAGGATGATCAGACCTGGAAGCAGGGAAACAACTTGGTGAGGATTGTAGAGGAGTATGCCTCTGTTTACAGGGCCTGAATTTCAGTGTGGGATTGCGGATATTGTGCATAATTTAAAATAACAACGCAAGAGATGCGACTCAAGCGTTTCAGTGTACAGAACAAATGAGGCACCATTCAATTTAGTGGAAGTGCTAAAACGCACTACGGAGTACCGACGGAGAGAATCATTCTCACCAGCGCCAGTGTGTGTGTAATCCCTGCCCATTTGGATTTGTGTTCTTTAGTTCTACACTAATGTCCTCAAAGCCCACAAAGTGCAATAAAGCAATCTAAAGCAGGGAGCGAAGGGCTTACTCAGCGGTCCAAGTGGTCCCGGGCTAGCAGAGTTACCTGCTGGAACCCGTAGCGGCCCGCTATAACACTGCTGTTTCGATGTATTCGTTTTCAGTTGACATCTGTAGACTTGGAACGCTATGTTTGTCCTATTGGTTCACGGCTTTGGATCTCTTTTAGTATTTGGCGTGAATCAAAGCGCAGCTCGTTTTGGATATTTTTTCCTTTACCGTTGTGGAGCGTTCACTAATCAATGATTTTAGTTGAAAGCATAGATCCCTCATTAATCATCAACATATAAAATATAATTATAATTATTATTATTATTTCCTCTTTGTTCCCATGGTTAATAGACTATAAAAGCCTTGTTGATGATGTAGGCTATATTCAAATTTTGATCTATAGCCTTACTATATTATCTCAGAGCTATCATTTGAGTGTAATTGTTAGACATGGCAATGTCATCCGTCGGGTATTACTGCCTGAAATTTAGGAAGATCTGTTATTATATGACTGTGCGTGTGCAGGTTGGGACCCAAAATGACTAACGTTAAAGCCAACAATGCCAGTGACGTCTGCGTTAACAACGAAAGGTAACAGTAACGTTACCGAGCAGGCAAATACAAGTTTCAGGCTAACTGGTGCAGAATATATCCATGGCTCGAATATAACAACGGTGAAATAAACTGCTGAAATGTGAAGTATTAATTTGACTATTTCCAAAATGAGCTTCAGGCACTGGTTTATAAACATTAATACAAGTAGTAGTTACCGTGCTACAGAGTTGGCTTGGTGTAATCCATTCATTCTGGTACTGCTTTTGCATGGGGTACACACAGCCCACTCTAACTGGGCCAGCTGAACATTTTATAGAGCACCGAACATCCCCCCAACCCCAAACATTTTGATTTATGGCAGTGTCTTATAGGGCAATATGCAAACACCAATTGTGAAAAACAGCTTGTACAAACAAAAAGCAGCACAGGGAGTGTAATCGCTTTGTCGCTGGCCGACTCACGACGTCCCTCAGCCTCGACAAAACCGAGCCCTCAAGCGCCACTCCTCACAGCAGCCGCCATACAGCATTCACACCCTCACCTGTACCGCCTAACCAGCCCGACAGCCCAAGGATTCAGTTCACAGCTACTGCTGCAACTGTGTGGGTCTGTAGGTGTGTGTGTGTTTTTACCCATTTTGGATTCCTCTCCTTCTATGATTCTCCTCACAGACTCTTGCATCAGCAAAACCTGAAGAACAGAAGAGGAAGACAAGGAAGAGGAAGACAGGCGGAGAAATAAGCCAAAAGTGACAGAAAATCGGAGATGACACAGAGAGTCAAACCTTGGATACTATGTTAATGTGCGTTCGTGCGTATGTGTGTGTTGTTTTCAGTCGGCACTTACAGCTGACTCGGCCTCTTGCTTCTTCTTGGCTATGTCTGTGGCCGAGCTGATCCTCTGAAGCTCCAGGTCTCTGGAAGACACGCGGACAGGAGTTGGCCATCAGACCACTACTACTGTCACCCATCAGAGTGTGGCGGAGCCAGAGAGGCTGCCTAGCGCAGCAGAACAAGCACTCACCATGTTTGTATTCTTAAATATGTATTAGATTCTGAGGCCATCTAGGGTTTCCTTTTTTTGCCAGTGACAGCATCTGGGATGGTCCTCTTAACATTTTGCATATTTGGAGAGAAAGCCTGAACCCTAACCCTGGCAGAGTTGCAGCACCTACACGCTTGTCTCTAGCTTATGGTCCTCCCTTCAGGAAATTCATAACACCAATACACAAGTGGGGGCAGCTCAACCCATGTAGGCAGTATGCCATCAAGCGACCCAGGTTGTATTCCACATGTCGATCCTTCCTTCTCTATCAACCCACAGTCCTGTCAGTAAAGACACAGATCAGCTAGCTAGAGAGCACAGACAGCTAGAGAGCACATTGGAGTGTTATAGACAGTACTGGTCCGGTGGTGATCATAAGTGTCTGCAACCCAAACAGCGGTATAGGGAAGGAGGCTGCGCCTTGTCCATCTGAAGAATCCACTCACTCTCGTTTCTGTGCTCGTGTGTATGGGATGACGATGAGCCGGTGGACCGCCACGTAGAGCAGCAGAGGGCCCACGGTGGCGTAGAAGACAGCGCTGGGCAGCAGCTGGTCTGTCAGGTGGATGGGGAACAGGTATGTCTGGCTGGCGCGTGATAACCTACAAAGAGAGAGGACACGCGCGTACGTACAAACACAACAGAAGCATTGTGAGGCATTAAAGTGGAATTCAGGTCGCAAAGGGAACAAATATGCGCTTCTGTTTTGTTTGGTCCAACAAAAGAAACAAAAAAGCCATCTGCTAGTGGTTGCTTTTGTTCCTGCCAGAAAATAAATGGGATATTAAGCACAAAAGCATGAAACCCACTGTGAGTTTCAGAGCCGTGGCCAGTGATGGGTGCTTTCGATATGCAATGGAGGCCCTCCCTCCTGCATGGACGCCTGGTGTTGTGTTGAAGACTGTGATCCATTTACTCCAACGGAATGACTCAAACAAGCTTGATAAATGGCGTATTGGTTTATTTCACCAGTTTCTGTTGTTGTGTGGTTGGACCAGCTGGTTTGTTTACCACAAAAAGGATATACCTCATATATATACATACACACACAATCTATCTATCCATACACAGATTTTTCATTGTCCAGGTCCTTACACACACACACACACACACACACACACACACACACACACACACACACACACACACACACGTCCGAAAAATGTTCCTATGATACAAACCCTGTCCATAAAGACTCAAAAAAAATTAAGAAATGAAGACACCATTTTTTTTTTTTGTCAAACGATACCCAGTTTTTCAGAACTTCCCCTTCAAATGTTCCTTCCGATTCACACATCATTACATTAGTAATAATAATTTCTAGCTTAATAAAATCAGTCATGAATAATAAAGGCCCTGGACAATGAAAACTGCATCGACGATATTTCAGAAACTATAAAAGCTGGAACACTGTTCATTTATGTCCAAATTCGATGTTATCTCTTGCTCACAAGCTTTATCTCTTCTGAATTAATTCCTCAACGCAAATAGTTGTTTTGGATTATGGAAGAGACCTTGGGCATCTAATGCCTTTCATAGCATATGGCATATGTTTTCTGTACGTCTGCCAGACTCCATTAGACCGAGTTCTGCAGCATTAGATGACCCATCAGAAGTACCTGTGCATTCATTTAAAGTGATAAGGCTTGGCTAGGTCACCCTATCCATTTTTGCCAACATTGTTGTATTTTCAAACTGAAAGCCACTAAAATCCCTCGTCAAGGGAGATGGCAACAGAACAAGGTGAAACCAAATACTTTGTGCTTATTGAGGATGTATTCAAGAATTTAATATTTTGGTTCATTACAGCCACCAGCAATTCTTATAATTATGAGTTTCTTATGAAAGGTCAAGCCATAGTCTGTGCTTATTAAAATAGGCACTTCCCTCTGAAATATTCAAAATTTCCTTGTAATGTGACAATGATTCACGGCAATATTTTGTTGCATTGACCCGAGAAGACCGTCAAAAAGAGATACAGCATTAAATTAACAAGTCCAACCAGTGACTTTTTGCTTCATCAAATATTCTCTTCCCTCTGTAATATTCAAAACGTCTGTGTGCCGTTTAAATAATCAAAGCGCCGCTCGTGGATGGGCTGACTCGAGGCGATGATGATGTGGTGGTGACTATACGCGATACGGTGAGTCCTGGCTCCTGAATCAGCTTTCATGATGAAGATGTGTACCTGATCTTGAGTGTCACCCCCTGGGGGACCCCCATGCTGACGGTGGCAGACAGGACGCTGTGTCGGCTGATCTTCCTCTCCGCCCCATACTCCACCACCGTGCCAAACCAGCCAGTCCTGGAGGAGGAGCCAAAGGAGGAGGAGGAGGGTGGAGTGAGAGAGTCAGGGTGGAAAACAAACCGCGCTGCACAGACACTTAGCAAGAGGCAGACAGTTAGCCAGATAGAGGAGAGGCATGTCTTTACACTAGGGGCACACAACTCACGGTTCAGATCATATCATGTTTTGAGGTCATGGTTTTTGGTTCAGTATATTTTTGGCAGAACAGTGGAGGACACGCATACAAACACCCCCATCCTTCCATTCATATATATATATATATATATATATATATATATATATATATATATATATATAGTGGCAGCCCGTCTCCCCAAGTGTCAGATACCCGGTAGGAATAACGCGGAAAGCAAGGGTTAAAGCCGCAGTCGGCGTTTATTTCACAAGAATAAATACTCTGTGTCCTCGTGCTAGGGTCTCATGGAGCCTCTAGATCGCCGGCGTGGTGTGGAATCCCTCCGTGTTGCTTCGCCGTTCGCCTGGCCTGGTGCTTGCTCCCTCCGTGTCACTCGCTCCGTGGGGCGGACTCCCTCCGTGTCACTCTCTCCGTGGTGCGGACTCCCTCCGTGTCACTCTCTTGTTCGCCCGGTCTGGTGCCCCTTTTAAGTCCAGCTCCTGGTCCTTTCCCTTCCTCCGGCCAGGTGTCCCCGATTACGCTGATTGGGGGGAGAGACGTGGTGCTCTGTCGCCGGCTGGAGGGTGGCGACGGTAAACCCCCGTCTACTGCGTGTCCTCGGACCCGCCCGGTCCGAGGTCCGGCGGCGGGATGCCACACTCCTCCACCGCTTGCTCAGGCCCCTGGTCGTCGGTGAACCCGCTCAGGCAGGCATCCCGGCGTGACAGGGCGTCGGCGTTCCTGGCTCCGGCCATCCACTTCAGGGGAGCGTGGTTGGTGACCAGCATGACCTCCCTCCCTAGGAGATAATACCTGATGTTTCGGTGGGCCCGGAGCCACCGCGTCACTCGTGCGTTGGTGTCCCTGGCTCCGGCCATCCGCTTCAGGGGGGCGTGGTCGGTGACCAGGATGACCTCCCTCCGCCCTCCACCGGCTCTGGGCTTGATAGGCACACTCGTGGTCCAATGTGATTCGCTGCAGCGGCTTGGCGGTCGACGCCTTCTTGGAGCCGGGGTCCTTGGTCACCTCCTCCATCAGGTCGTCGTCGTCGTCATCGTCGTGGCCCGTGGGTCCAGAGGGGACCAGGTGGTCGTCAGAGCTCTTGTCGGGATCTGGAAGCTTCACAGGTTTACCTGTCTCCAGGAGGTCGTCCCCATCCACGTCCAGCGTGATGGCGTCTTCGTTGGGGATCGACACGGACAGGTGATCGTCCTCAGCTTCTTTAGGGGAGTCTGTTGATTCGACCGACGTCTCTGCCGCTTCCGCCTCTGCCTCTGCCTCGGTGTCGACGTCGGCCTCTGGATCGGCCTCGAGCTCTGGCTCCGAGTCGGCCTCGAGCCGCACCACAGCCTCTGGCTCCGGTGAGGCCGCGGGCTCAGCCTCCGCCTCGGGCTCCGTCTCCACCACGGGCTGGGGCTCGACCGACGTGTCATCGGCCTGGATTGAGGCCTCTGTCGTGGGCTCGGTGTCGAGGTCGACCTCTGGATCGGCCTCGAGCTCTGGCTCCGAGTCGGCCTCGAGCAGCACCACGGCCTCTGGCTCCGGTGAGGCCGCAGGCTCAGCCTCCGCCTCGGGCTCCGTCTCCACCACAGGCTGGGGCTCGACCGACGTCTCATCGGCCTGGATTGAGGCCTCTGTCGTGGGCTCAGTGTCCACGTCGTCCTCGGTCGGGGGCCTGGCCTCGCCGGAGGCCTCCTGCCCGGCCTCAGGCGCGGCCGGGCTGGCCTTGCACGGCGCTGGCTTAGATTTGCCGTGAGCAGCTTCCTCTGTTCGCCCTCTGGGGGACGACGGAGGCCTGGTGGCCCAGTAGGCCTGTTGAGCTCCCCTCACCCCTCTGCGGGGTGGTTCTCTCCGGCTCCGGAGTTCACGCGCCGGGTCCTGTAGCCGGTGGAAGATCGGTGGAAGATCGGCAGTCCTTCCCGATTAGCAGCGGCACCGGGAGGTGGGGTACGATCCCTGCCCGCGTCGTGAATACCCCGTGCGGGGTCCGGATGACGACGTGGCAGGTCTCGAACGTCCGGGTGTCCCCGTGTATGCAGGCCACCTCTATGGGTGCCCCCTCCTTCCCGCCCGCCAAGTCGGGACGGAGGAGAGTGAACACGCTGCCGGTATCCACGAGGGCCTGCGTGTCCTGGTTCATTACCCGCGCCGGTATGGTCGGGCTTCCTGTTTTCCCCTGTGCCCAGCAGGTCGCTAGCATGCATGGCTGCGTCTGCTGCCGGCGTGGCTCGTTTCGTGGCCTCGCCTCCCACGGCCTCGTCTCCGGCGGCCCCGCCTCCCGCGGCCTCGTCTCCCGCGGCCCCGCCTCCCGCGGCCTCGTCTCCCGCGGCCTCGTCTCGGGCGGCGTCGTCTCCGGCGGCGTCGTCTCCGGCTGCATCGGGGTCTGGTTTGGGGTTTCCCGAGGGATCGCGTTGCCTCGCATCGCCGCTGCTGGTTGGCGTTCGCTCACAAAAAAGTGGCCGTAGTAGGCCATGATCGCCTGCTTAAGGGCCGGGTACTGCCGGGCGGTCTCCGCCGATAGGTCCCGGCACGCCTGCTGGGCGGGCCCGGTGAGGAACGGGGCCACAATATGGCCCCACTGCTCCTCTGGCCAGCGTTCCCTTCGGGCGGTCCGCTCGAATGCCTCGAGGTACGCCTCCACGTCGTCTTCGGGACCCAGCCTGGAGAGCCGGCTGGTCGGGTCGGCGGTCGCGGCGGCGGTTGCGGCGGCGGTCGCGGCGGTTAGTTGGGTGAGCCGTAGTATGGCCTCGCGGAGCAGGGCCAGACTCTCCATGGTCTCCCGCTGCTGCTGCTGGGCGGGCATCGCCGCGGTCCCATCCGGGTTCTGTATGCCGGCTGAAGGGGGTTCCCTCACAACACTGGCCCGTAGCGCGGTCGAGTTGCCTGCATTCTCCACCATATGTGGCAGCCCGTCTCCCCAAGTGTCAGATACCCGGTAGGAATAACGCGGAAAGCAAGGGTTAAAGCCGCAGTCGGCATTTATTTCACAAGAATAAATACTCTGTGTCCTCGTGCTAGGGTCTCATGGAGCCTCTAGATCGCCGGCGTGGTGCGGAATCCCTCCGTGTTGCTTCACCGTTAGCCCGGCCTGGTGCTTGCTCCCTCCCTGTCACTCGCTCCGTGGGGCGGACTCCCTCCGTGTCACTCTCTCCGTGGTGCGGACTCCCTCCGTGTCACTCTCTCGTTCGCCCGGTCTGGTGCCCCTTTTAAGTCCGGCTCCTGGTCCTTTCCCTTCCTCCGGCCAGGTGTCCCCGATTGCGCTGATTGGGGGGAGAGACGTGGTGCTCTGTCGCCGGCTGGAGGGTGGCGACGGTAAACCCCCGTCTACTGCGTGTCCTCGGACCCGCCCGGTCCGAGGTCCGGCGGCGGGATGCCACTATATATATATATATATATATATATATATATATATATTCAATTTACACAGATGGATGGTACTTGGCAAAGGACATGCCAATACTGTGACAATGCAGCGAATAAAGGGGTGCAGTGACCACACATCATCCAAAACTGAGAAGTTTCACTGGGTATCAATCACTGCGTAAAACCTTTTCCTCCAATAACTTCATTTAAAAGGTTTTCTGCGCATGCCCTTTTAAATGAACTGAACAATACATACATGCCTAGAGCCACGCGCCAGACTTTTTACTTGAACCGTGCCATCCCTACTATATACTTAGGATATATATCGTCATATTCGTCCACTTTCCAAAGGTTCCCTTAGAAAAGTATTGACAAGGGTGCCCATTTCATCTTGAAATAATGTATGCAGTTTAATTTCAAGTGTAAATAATTTTGCCCCTCACAGTGATAAGATAATTGTATCAAAGGGGGTATTCCGTATAATGTGAAATTGTAATAAGATTCTGATTGTGGCGAAAGATAATTCAAAATGCAGTGTTCTTCTGAAACAAGAGTTATTGGATTTCACTGTCTAGACAGAGCTCTGAAACTCAGACTGACGTACTTGAGGGATCCTTTGACCTTGGTCTGGTCCTCATCCTGGAACTTGTACTGGTAGCTCATCATCAGGTAGGAGTTAAGGACCCCTAGCTGTTGGGGAGGAAAAGAGGTGGAACAGAAAAAATGTAATGTATGTGTATGTATATATATATATATATATATATATATATATATATATAAAATCCCTTGAGGTTCCACTCTGAGGACGGATTTCACAGTGGAATGATTGTTTTATGGGATGGGGTATTACTAACCATTTCATCACTAAATTTCAATAAATCAAAAGCAACTAGCAACCGAAAGGTCGCTAGTTCGAATCCCCAGCTCCTCCTAGCTGATTGTTGATGTGTCCCTGAGCAAGACACTTAACCCTAACTGCTCCTGACGAGCTGGCTGTCACCTTGCATGGTTGACTCTGCTGTCGGTGTGTCAATGTGTATATTAACTGATGTAAGTCACTTTGGATAAAAGCGTCTGCCAAATGCCCTTATTGTAATTGTAACTTAGTACGTTGAATGTATTTAGTCGTGCCCTTAGTGGACATACGTAGGCATCAAGCATATGTGTGCCAAGGAGGCCTTCATTTACTTAAATCCAGAACCCTCTGGGGTGTGTGTGTGTGTGTGTGTGTGTGTGTGTGTGTGTGTGTGTGAGGGGTGTAACGGTACACTGAAGTCACGGTTCGGTTCATACCTCGGTTCAGACATCGCGGTTTGGTACGAGTTCGATACAATGAAGGGAAAAGAAAAAACAAAAAAGCACAAGGCAATTCTTTTTTTATTGTCTCAGGCTGTACCAGCTAGCATTGGTTCTCAAACATTTTTTTATTTTTTTAAAATTATTATATCAATATTAATTTAAACTAAATTAAAGAGAAAAGTCGACTCTCTCTAGCTTTCAATTAAATCCTGTTACATTTGTTAGTTTTAATCCGACTGTACATTACTTTGAAAGGATGAACCTCAGTTTCGTGATTTAGACCTCACTTGACCTCACTCCCATAGGTCCATGGCGCAATGTTTTTTTTCACCACTGGGATGCTGACGGCGTTTCCCGCCTAATTTCTTTCCCTTTGGCGGCCCTCAGTCAAATTTTGGGTTCCCAAATTGGCCCTCAGCTGTCAAAAGTTTGAGAACCCCTGAGTCATACAGTCTCTCCCCTGAGCTAGCTGCAACAGCCTGAACTGTGTAATCTAAGATGTAAACAGTAAACAATAAGTACCCCACATCAACTCCAGACTCCATCCGTAAATTGTTAACATAATAAGACAATCAGTTACAAAACTGAAAATTCAGCATGTCTTATTTATGAAAGTGCAAAGTACACAGAATTTGCCCATTTCCACCGAAGGGTGCGGGTCGGTTCGGGGCGGCTTGGTGGAGTAGTGAAGGTTCGTTCTGGCGCAGCTCAGTTACGGCTCACGTTTCCACCGCCAACAGTACCCTTATGGTAGGGGAGCAGGGTTTAAACCAGATCGCGATAGCTGCAGCAGCCACTTTAGCATTGTGACCTCATAGCAGCCCGGACGTCCAAGAAGGACGGCAAACTTTTGTGCGACACTTTCTTCAATAAACGACGCTTTCGCCGTTGTCCAGAAATTCCTCGCTGATAATGTGTTTGTTTATTATCCCCCAGTCTCACGGAAGTGCGATTCTGTCGACCAATCAATGGACGGCATGTGTAGCTCAAACTTGCCGGCACCCTTTCAGGCGTCTCAGTTGTCCCTGAAGATCGCGTATCTAACATTAGTTTGGCATTACATTAATTAATTCGCACGCCAGTTTTATTTAATTTATACTGTGTATTCTCCGTGTAAATCCATGCACTGAACCGTGAAGTCCGTACCGATTCGGTTCAATAAGAATACATGTATCGTTACACCCCTAGAGTGTGTGTGTGTGTGTGTGTGTGTGTGTGTGTGTGTGTGTGTGTGTGTGTGTGTGTGTGTGTGTGTGTGTGTGTGTGTGTGTGTGTGTGTGTGTGTGTGTGTGTGTGTGTGCCTCTCTACCTGAAGAGCCAGGGTGCAGTGGGTGGTCTTGGTGTCCCGGACCAGGCTTGTGGTCATGGCGCTGTTGGGGCCCCAGCGCCACTGCAGGTAACCCATGGTGTTGTGGTCCAGGTGGCGGGCCGTCATCAGGGAACAGCTGGGGCGCATGCCACGCGGGGAGAACTGCACGCCGCACTGTGCCGTCAGGAAACTGAGCGGGAATACAGCAGAGAGGCGGCAGATTAGGTGAGCGTGTGAGAGAAATGTGATCTCAAAATGGTGGTGTAAGCAATCCATTTTCCTCATAGGAAGACTGCTAGGTCTTACCAGCGCGCTGTCAGGTTACGGAACACCTTTAATCCGAACAGGGGTCCCAGGATGTCCCCGGCACCTACCTCCACCTGCAGCGACCACACGCATACACAAGATACCCACCAGGATGGTTAAAGGGGATCGCAGTGCATACAGCGGCTGTCAACTGGTTTTTACTCATATACCAGAATTTCCCCGGGATTAACCAAGTGTAATGTAATATATTTTTGATGGATCGATAAAGTTTCAGTTCAACACTCTAGAGACAAGCATTGAGTGGACAAGACAAATACGACTACACAGATATTCTCTGGCTAAAAGAACATGGAACATCACATAGGGGTATGGATTCTGGTAGGTTAAATAACATTAAGTCACTTATCTTTATAAATCTAGGAATACATATTTGTCACAGGCAACTGTTGGCCCAATAGCATATCTTTTGCCAGCCTTTTAAAATGTATTCCACCGTACGTGCATGATTACATGCTGACGTGTGTGACCGTACCTCTCCCCAGCCCTTGGCTGATGTGACCCTGCGTACGACCATGTTGATGTTGCCTCCTCCAGTTCCATTGTGCGTCGAGAGAGAACCAGACAGCACTGCCGTGTCCTTGTTTGTCAGCGGAGCCTGGGTGAAGTCAAGCAGGGAAATCCTCAGAGCTAGGAACGCTAACAGTCTAAGAACAGACTGTGTTTGTGGTGTAGGTCGAAGGGTTTACCTCAATGGACTGCGAAATGTGCATCTTGTTTATTTCGACATGAGGCAGGCCTCCCCCCGGCATCTCCTCAAAGTCTTCGTCATAGCGGTCAAAGAGGTCGGTCGCGTCTACGCCTACGCTGATGGTACCCTGAATGCACATTGGCGAGTTTGAGCATTATACGTACTGTATGAAAGTGTTTATATCATTGGAGCAACTGGTTTCAAAATGTTTCAAGTGTAAAAGTCTGTTTAGTGAAAAAAAACTGAGCTATTGAAATGGCTATGGTGGTATTGCAGTGATTTTGTCTGTGTGTGCGAGTCGTCGAGTATATAACCTTTGGGTTAGTTCTCTGCTGCAGTCGCCTCTCATCTCGGTCTCGCTGCAGCCTTTCATACTCCTCGCGAATCTCTGCCGGAGTTCTCTTTCTCTCCACCACCTACACAGCAGACCACGGCGTTAGGAGGCATTCACCAAGGTGTCCGTCAACACACACAGAACACATGGTTTATGTAATATACCATACAGACCTCCCATCCCTCCACCTCCAGCCCCTTCTTCCCAAAGATGTCATAAATGGCTCTGGACTGAGGGTCACTTAGTACTAAGAGAAAGAGAACACAATCTTCGATGGCACCCGTTTCAAATCACATTTAGCATTTGCACGTTTGTGTGGGTGTGCACACAAGCCACTTACCTTCATAGGCTTGGTGCACCTGGTTGAAGAGCTGCTCGGCCTGCTGTTTGAGCTCGGGGTCTCTGTGTTTGTCGGGATGGTACAGCATGCAAAGCCTCCGGTAGGAGGCCTTCAGTTCATCTTGCGTGGCCTGTGTGAGAGAAGGCAATTCTAAACACTAGCTGTATTGTAACATTACTATTTTCTTCCGGTTTATAACTAGCACGAAAATGAACAACTACACTGTAGTAGTAGTAAGTATGGCACATTTCCAATGACTAATGTCATCTTTGTCCAGCTTCTCCGAATGACACTAGTTAATTCGGGAAACGGCGGTTTACTAATCCCTAAAACAATTAAACAATCAACTGTATTTTGGAAACGAGATGATGACACATCTCTGTTGCATCGTCAGATCGTCTATGAAACCCCCGTTACTTAAGAGGATGGACCACCGGTACATAGAGATGCACCGAGTGGCGGCTCTTTGATTCGTCATGTAAGCATTCAATCTATTTCGCCTTGGCATCCATAGTTAAAATGTTTGATCGTCAAAAGCCCACATGCCGCTCTCCTACCTCTTTTCTGACATTGAGTAAAGAATAATAATCTTGGTTGTCCAGCTCTAAATCATCATCTAAGGACGCCGCCATGTTTGCGTGTTAACTGTCCCCGCCCACATCCCCAGTGTTCTGGGAGCTGATTGGTCGGGGCGTGCCGTAGCGACCTTTTGGATAGGTGCGCTGAAGTCAGTGCACTGCCACCTGGTGGTCGTTTTATTGTCCAAGTTTAGTAGTTCACTTCTAATGTTGTAAATAGTGACTATTTAAATGCTGTGACTTTTATGAAAGCATTTATGGTGGCCAATACATTATTATGTTTAATTGCATGAAAATAAATTAGTGAAAATTTGTAACATATGGGATGTTATTGTGAGGTATAGCAATGCCAGATAAATAAATAAATCCTGAAGGGGTATACAAGTCGAGGCGTGCATAAGAAGGGCCAGATGGGCTACAAAACTGCCTCCGTCGGCAATGGGAAAAGGAGAACATTGATCGAACAGGGTGCAGTCAATTGTCTCACTCTTTCATTGATTACTGTAGCCGTGTAGGCTTTTAAAAAATGATGTTTTTAAAAGGTTAACGTTTTCATATCTATGCTTTGCATTGTTATTGTTTAGTAGGCCTATTCTAGTAGCTTATTTTTAACTTCCGTTAATAGTGATCAGTTAACAATGA
Organism: Pollachius pollachius; assembly: GCF_949987615.1. Lineage (NCBI taxonomy): Eukaryota > Metazoa > Chordata > Actinopteri > Gadiformes > Gadidae > Pollachius > Pollachius pollachius. The sequence continues at coordinate 3,133,101 of NC_136945.1, read as the reverse complement.
ACTCAATCAACAAAGGAACACATTATAACATGCATACTTTTATATTGGGCCTAATCAATTATTTTAAA
>NC_136945.1:3123033-3130533 GCF_949987615.1 Pollachius pollachius | reverse complement strand
CTGATGTTGTGGTTCAAATCGGGGTACATCCGTTATTGTAGTTGTTAAAGGCATTGAGGGTGAAAAACGGGGATAATATATTTACTATGGGTGTTCCAGAGTCAAATCATCTATCAAGATTATGCCTAATATTAGGCTCATTACATTAGTGTGCATTCCTGTGTGTGTGTGTGTGTGTGTGTGTGTGTGTGTGTGTGTGTGTGTGTGTGTGTGTGTGTTTGTGTGCGTGTGCATGTGTGTGTGTGTGTGTGTGTGTGTGTGTGTGTGTGTGTGTGTGTGTGTGTGTGTGTGTTTTCTTGCATGCATTGGATGGTGGATGGGGGTGTGTGTGTGTCTCAGTTGCAGACCGTAGAACACACTGTTATGAGAATCAATATTGTAACATCAATTCTAATTATTACTGATAGCCAAGAACCAGATCGTTTCCTTAATTAATTCATTAATGCACAATCAACCCACAAAATTGCATTACTTGGCTCAGATTGTAAAATAACATATTTGTCTAATGTTGATTTATAACCTATGGTAACGTTGTTAAGTTGTTCAATTTCCTCAATGCCTTTGATTGCATTTGACTAGGGGCTTCAACTGACACGCTCTTCCACATAGATGCCAGAGTGCCTATGTTGTTTTCCAAAGCATGCTGTTTTGGTTAAGTAGGGTGGTAGTGGACCAGACCTGTTATTACAACTTAATTAATGGCAGTCTCGACAGCTCAAATTACAATGTCTATCCATATGCAAACCACACAAGGCCATACCCATTGGCAACCATAGCTTGTACAGCCACTTCTCTTGAGTGAAGATTCATTGCTGGAGACTTTATTTTCTCCTCTAAATGAAGGTTGTTGATGAATGCTGTCTGGTGGTACTTTTTCAACTCCCTCCACTAGGGGGCAATGCTGAGCACGAATCATAATTCTAGGGGGTAAACATCCCCCAAACCTCTTTTCGAAACAGAATCCACAGGATGTGTAATGTCCCCGTGAAAGCACCACACACACAACCCCAAGACCTCTATCATTCAGATCATTGTGTATTCATCTCGGATCCAGCAGTCATACTCTGTTATAGGAGAGCATCTGGGGGGAGACAGCAGAGTCTTGGCCAGAAACCAAAAAATGCAAGGGGCGGAGTTATGCCTGATTTCCTGTTTTGTTACGGAGATATTCCATCAAAGAGAATCTCATTTGCGCGAGTGGATGAAGCATTCATACGGGCATATCGACAATGGCCAGTCTGCACGTTGTTGATTTGAAACCGTAACAGACGCTACTGTATACCCGTTCTGACCGAGTTTGCATCCGCCAGTCAAGCGCTTAAAGATCCCCGCCTCCAGCGACATGATTGGTCGAAACATATATGATCGACAGAAGGTTAAAAGCCTCATATAGATTGGAGCTTGTCTGCTATCAGATTTGAGCTTGTCTGATGTGTGAGACTACATACAGATGAACACATCCACACTCCAATGAACTGACACACATGGAGCAGGAGAGGCACGCAGGGTACCGCCACAGGCACCATGGGAGCCGTAGTTTGAGACTCCCATTGCATGGTAAGACTAAAACCGGAGATGAGAGAGGAAAATAGGTCCATAGGCACTTCAGCACTGCAACATGCAAATATAACAAATATTCTGCTTAACGACAAACACACACACACACATTAACCGTAGGCGCACATGCGCATGTTTCTAAAAGTATTGTGTTTCTTTTACCGTGACCAGACAATATGTCTAGTGCAAAACAATCTGCATAATTTACAATAATTCACAATAACTCAAGCTATAGTTTGATTAATGCCAGCCAAGTGTATTATAAAGTGTATGCCATCCCACCCCTAACAGAGGCCTGTGGAGATAAACATAAACTATTGAGTAAAGTATCCTAGCCAGTGGTCCTGATGAGAGCAGCATTCACCAAAAAGCGTGGAAGACCATCTCCCACTGTGCTGGTTGGTCTGCTCTGTATCATAGCAACAGTGGTCAGGGAAACAGGGAAATGATGGGAGTGAAGAGAAACTAAAGCTTGATACTAGTTAGTCACACACACACGCATACACATGAGAAGACACGCGCGCGCACACAGCCTACTGTGGACAATCGATCAGTAGCCATAGTTGATCTAAACTCACAGGAATGGGAATGGGCTCTGTTTACCTAAGACAGCAGATGCTAGAATCTCTTCTTATTGTGTGTCTCTCTCCCTCTCTTTCCCCATCTGTCTCTATATCTATATCTCTCTATCTGTCTATATACCGTGTTCTCTCTCTCTCTCTCTTTCTCTCTCTCTCTCCCTATCTGTCTATATATGGTGTGTTCTCTCTCTCTCTCTCTCTCTCTCTCTCTATCTGTCTATATATCGTGCTCTCTCTATCTCTCTCTCTCTATCTGTCTCCTCCTCCCTCCGTAGGACTGAAGAGGGCAAGAAATCCTGAGCGAATGATCAGGGTCGCTGTTGGTTACACAGGACACGCCCCTCCCAAGAGTGATGACACAGACGCCAACAGTAAGAGACACACACACACATGCACACACATGCACAAATGCGCGAACACACCCACACATTTAAACACTCCACACAGAGGTCCCGTTTCCTTTTAGTCTCCATATGTGTGTGTGTGTGTGTGTGTGTGTGTGTGTGTGTGCGTGTGTGTGTGTGTGTGTGTACACGTGTGTGTGTGTATGTGTGTGCACCTATCTGTGTACGTGTGTGTGTGTGTGTGTGTGTGTGTGTGTGTGTGTGTGTCTGTGTGTTTGTGTGTGTTTGTGTGTGTGTGCTTGTGTGCGTGTCTCCGACACTAGTCTGAAACATTGGTTACTGAGAGCTAGTATAAAAGCCTTCTGGCTAAATTACGCGACGCAGGAACACACTTCTGCCTCTCATCTGCTGTGTTACAGATCACACACATGCACACACACACACACATCTCCCTGTCAGACACACACACGTAAAGAATATGCACCCTGTCCCTCTGCTGAGACCTTATTCCCATTCAGCTCTATCTTATACATCATGTTTATTCATGCATGCCACTACAGCGACACTGAGCCTACAAACACACGCACACACACACAGAAAAACAAAGACGAGCCATTGCGCGATAGAGAAGACAGGGTTTATTTTAGCGATCAGCAGTTTATTGTTATACCTAATCTGTACACATCACATTATCTATCCATAATCCTCAGTGGGCCCGCTTAAACTGAACACTGCTATTAACTAAGACGGAGTGGGACATCAGAGATCACCACATGGCTTTGTCTACATGGCCAGCATGAGTGCATGTGTGTGTGTGTGTTTGTGTGTGTGTGGTTGCGTGCATCTGTGTGTGTGTGTGTGTGTGTGTGTGTGTGTGTGTGTGTGTGTGTGTGTGTGTGTGTGTGTGGGTGGGTGTCGGTGTCGTTGCATGTGTGCTTGTGTGTATGTGTGTGTTCGGTATGTGTGTGTGTTTGTGATACCACTGAGTCGGAAATAGCTGCTATATTAGGGGGACTATAAAAGGAATGATTGTTTTGATTGGCTATTGATTGAGGACATGATATAGATGCACTTTCCCAAACACTAGCATGCGATGAATGCACATTTGGGCATGAGCAGATGTGTGTGTGTTTGTGTGTGTGTGTGTGTGTGTGTGTGTGTGTGTGTGTGTGTATGTGTGTGTGTGTTATGGTAACACAGATGTGAGGAGGAAGGGAAAGACATGGTGTTTTGTGAGGAAGCAGCGTGGGTGGTTCATAAACATACACACACACACACACACACACGCACACACACACACACACACACACACACACACACACATTGACACACACACAAACACACACACATGAACACATACACACACATCCAACTTCCAAATTCATTCATTCATTTCAAAAGCAGCAGATGGCCTTGTACGCACATCTGAAGCTTTTCAATAGAATAGAATAGAAATGAATCGAACAGAACATTATAAAATAGAATATAATCTGAAAGGCTGTGAAAAGAAACAGAAGATAATCTGAGAATTACAGAGAGCAGAACAGAACGTCATCAAGTAAGAGGGAAGGAACATTACAGAACAATGGCAGGGAACAGAATGAGAACAGTGGAAAAGGTGAAGGGTAGAGTGTGTGTCTGTGTGAAGGCTACATAAAATGGGACGCGCCTTCCAACAGCCTATCCCTGTCTCCTATCTGTTCTCACGTCCCAGCTGGAGGATTACTGGAGGAAAAGTTTATCAGCAGAATGATAAAATTAGCATGCACATCCATCCCTTCCCTCTCCACCATCCTCCCCTTCACTCCTTCACCCCCCCCCTATCTCTCTCCCTCTCTCTTGCTCTCGCTCGCTCTTTCTCTCTCTTCCTAGTCTCCTGCCTGCTCTTTCTGCTCCTCTCTCTTCCCGATGCACACACACATGCGCAGGCGCCATTGCAGGCCCACGCACACACACACACACACACACACACACACACACACACACACACGCACACACACACACACATACACACACACACACACCCTGCCATCTCTCTCTCTGTCCTGCTGCCTTGCCTGCACCCCCCTTCCCCCATCTAGTTGCTGTGCAATGAGCCTTTCTTGTTGTCACATTAATTTCACCCTCTCCCTCCCCCCAAAAAAGGGACGTTGAATGGTAGAATTTCCCCTGACACCCCAACCAATATCAGTTAGGGGGGAGCTAAGAGTTGTGTGTTTGGAACGTTTTTCTCACTCTTTTGCTGAAGAGAATTTTTTAATTAACTGACAGACTTCTCACAAGGGTATTGGCTTGTTTCTCCGTTAAATATGGAGATGACAGTTTTACGAGGTAAAATATTCAAAAGTCGATCGCTGCTCTGTGTGATTTTGAGACTAAATTACGACTTTCGATGTGATACGCATAGCTATGTTTTACTTTGGTCACGTCCTTCTTTTTTTCCTTTTTTCTCTGCTTGATAAAGTAGACGGCTCCGTATGGCCATGTAAGCCATTTATTCAGCATTAGCATACAAGTCTGCGATTCATTTTATTTCCATTCATCGCGGGTTCTGTGAGAGAAGCTTTTCAATGTGAAAGTGTAGAGTAAGTGTGATGTCACTCACAGAGCTCGCTGCGGAAGGCCTGGAAACTGACGAGAAACTACAGAGATTTCTGGGTAGGGTGGGGGGCGAAACCTCAGTGTAATATTACTTCAAAAGAATTGAGGTACGTAATGTAACATTTATTTTGCTTTAGCAGAAGCATGCCCGGCCCAACCCAACTCGCTCTCGGTTTCTCCCTGTTATATTATATAAACATCAGGGTGTAGCTCCATTGAGAGCCATTAGCAACACATGGAAAAGGATGACTTCGGCGGTCCTCACTTTTAATTCATAGACATATATACTCTGCTTTAGCGTCAGTACAACCCGTTGCAGATCTCGCTGTTTGGTCCATGAGCATAAGTAAAACATCCAGGATAAAATACCTATAAATTCCCACTCCGGCACCTTGTTAGTGAACCTCTGGAGAGAGGATGGCTTTGAGACAACTGATTGTTGCCGGTAACAACAGAGGTGTGTTCCTGGAGTGAATCCAGTAACAAGGTCGCTGGTAAATACGCCACGGCAGGACACAGACTCTGATGTGTGTGCTCTTTGATCGCGGCTGTACGTACACACACATGCTCGTACGCGGCAGTGTAGGTAGTTGTGCGTGCGCACAAGCGTGTCTGTTTGTTCTTGTCTGTATGTGCGTGAGCGCACACGTGTGTGCATGCTACACTACGCTACTGCGTTAATGTGCATGTTTGTGTGTATGCAAGGAAGTGGTGGTGGTTGGTGGGTGGGTGGGGAGGTTTGTTTGATGTGGTGGTGCTGCTGGTACATTTCAAAGGCAAGCCTCTGATGAGGATTCTTCAGAGTGGCGGGGGGGGGGGGGGGGGGAGGGGGTTCTAGCCAGGAGGGGGAGGGGTTTAGACACTGATTGGCATTCATAGCGGAGAGGCTCGAGTGTTGCTAAAAACGAAATTAGGCTTTAACTAAGCTGCGCCATTCAGCTGTTTGCCTAAGCTGCTGCCCCGTTCAGCTGTTTGAAATTCTGTCTTCTCAGGCCTTCTATTAATAAATGCATAATTGATTAGGGGGAGCATACGTGCCTGAACACCCTTTTTATTGGCACATGGACAGACAGACCAACAGACATACACAGATACACACACATCCCACACACACACACACACACACACACAAATTTCATCTCTGTGTTGCTTTGCTTCATCCTCTCACCTTGTGATTTTTCACTAAGAAAAATCCTTTCTCTTTCCGTAATTGTATTTCTCCCAAATTTAGATGCTGTCTTAGTCTTCTTGTATCTTTGATTCACTCTCTTTCTCTCTCACAGTCTCTCTCTCTCTCTCTTTCTCTCTCTCTCTATCTCTTTGTCTCTGTCACTCTGTCACTCTCTCCCTCTGTCTCTCTCTCTCCCTCTCTCTCTCTCTCTCTCTCTCTCTCTCTCTCTCTCTCTTTCGCTCTCTCTCTCGCTGTGTGTCGGTGTCGCCTGCCCTCAGGTACAATTTAACTCCTATCTTCCCCGGAGACCCATGAGTGGATGCCCTCTACTCAAATGCTTATCAATAACCTTTGAGTGCTCGCTCTTTCACTTCACAGCTGCATACCCGTAAGGCACACACATGCATGAAACCATGCACACATGCGCATACATACACGCGCAAACACGCACAGACGCACAAACACGCGCACAGTTCATGCATATAAACAAATAGGGAATGGGTTCGGCATGACTGACTTTAAATGACCTTTGCTGTTATATATGAGGTCAAGGGCTAATCATTCAACCGTATTGTACTGATTTAATAGATTAATAAAAATAAGGAAGCGCAAGAGAGAAATAAGCCCAAGAGAGAAATATCGTAGGTTTATAGCCAGGTTTTGGATAATTGATTAAATGTTATAAGCCTCCAGTGTTTGTGTTTGGATCCTTTTTATGATATATAGGATTTTCCTTGCTGGAAATAGAGAATTGGAGAAATACAAACCAACAATTTCTGTGATTCATTAGGGAATCATAACAGTTAAATATGTAAATTAATTACTTTCCCAGTCACCCAAGATGGGTACTTTGAAATCTCAAGACGTATGGCCAATTTATTTCTTTAATGCAAAGTCCGCCTTTCATTATGTTTGTTTCCCCCCCCCCCCAGTAGTAATGTTCGTCATCAGTTTATGTCTGCGGTCCCCAAACAGAAGCTGCCTTCTGCTGTACGGATCTCCATTTGTCTCACTGTCTGATCAAAATGTTCTCTCTTCAACTTCCTCCTCCTCTTCATCCCTCATTAATCATCCCGTATCTTCTCCCATAACAACCATCCACCCCACCACCACCCACCCCCACTCTCTGCAGGTGAGCCTGGCCAGCTGAAGATCTACCTTCCAAAGAAACTTCTGGAATGTCTGCCCAAATGCTCCTCCCTGCCCAAGGAGCGCCACCGCTGGAACACCAACGAGGTGGGGCCCT
>NC_136945.1:3103033-3120533 GCF_949987615.1 Pollachius pollachius | reverse complement strand
ATCTTTATTTGTTGAAAACAAATAACTCAGATCTATGTTGTTTATTTGAACCGGCCTGTTTATTGATTACATAGGCACCCATGTGTGTGTGTGTGTGTGTGTGTGTGTGTGTGTGTGTGTGTGTGTGTGTGTGTGTGTGTGTGTGTGTGTGTTTGCCTATACCATAGATTATGAACAGCGGGAGGTGTTAAAATAAGAAAATTATGAAAAAGGACAATAGCAGAAACAAATGAGAAAGGAGATGAAGGGGGAGGAGGATGGGAGTGATGAGAGAGATTAGCGCTGCGTGTTTGGATAACGACGGTTCTGATTAACTCACACTTAATCCTTCACAGACTTCAACTGGTGCGTCCTTACTCTCACCCTTTTGTTATTGTACACCTGTTGTAATATGTGTATGTGTGTGTCGCTGTGCGTGTGTGTGTGATTGCTCGTGTGAGCGTGATTGTGTGCTTTTTTTTTCATCCACGCGTACGTGACTGCGTATTATCATTTAATCTGTTTTGTCACGCAATGCACAACAGCCCCCCGACCGGCCCCCCGCGCCCCCCCCCACCTCCATGGACACCTTGGACTCCCACAAGCAGTGAGCTGTGACCCCATACATTTTGCCCTCTGCACACCCCACCTTCGCTGTGTCCTCCTCTCCTCACCCCTCCTCTCCCTCTCCCCCTCACTCCGTCTCTGTTGTGTACCCACCGAGGTGTGAAATTATTCTGGGATGGAGGGATGGATTCTTCCCTGTAGGGCTGTACGGCGAGGTGAGCCTTTTGTTCAATAATAGATTCAAGGTGTATCTGTATCTGTCCGTAGTAATAGGCTATGGACCAGTTTTAGATAACAGACCTGGCTGAGGTGAACAAGATGGCTGCTGGATTGCGCTCCATCCAAGCACCAAGCCACGGGATAGGGGGGCAGGGGGAGGGGGAAGGTGTGTTGGGGGTGAAGGGTTGGGGGGGAGGGGGGAGAGAACAGGTCGTTTCGTTTGAGCGCAATGTTCGGAGAACTGCAAATATATATTTTTTTAATCTAGGAGAGGGAAAGAAAGAAAGAGAGAGAAAAAAAAGCAGGAGCTAAAGCTTTCGCCTCGGGAGCTGAAGTCATGAAAGGTAAAGTTATTAGAGTGATCATGTTGGAGGCCTTCTGACTCCCCGCTTCGCGGTCGGGCTGGAGTCACAGCGGAGGCAGAGGACCCGATGCACCCCTCAGAAGATGGCCTCTGCATGTTGTGCAGTCCTTGCACAGCGCTCCAGTCATATCGCGGTACTGCGCAAAAGGCAGTAAAAGCCGTAAACGCTAAGCGTAGTGGCACTCTGGTGCAGCATGAAATGGTCTATCGGCGGTGGAGCTATTTAAACACTGCAGTGTTTAATTTTTGTTTTTTTTATCTTCTATTATATTATTGTATTGCCTCCCACAATCGATAAGCAGAATTAGCGGGGATGTTGTGTTTACTAGCAGGGAATTAGAGCTGCTCCCGCACTGCTCTCCAGTCATATTTACCTCCTGCCAAAGCCCCCCCAGATCTCCACCTAATGCATTGGGGGGCAGACGTAGGATTTATGTTGTGGTCTTAGCCTAATACAGCCGTGGCACTGTAGGGTGTGGAAGCAGCAATGCCTACTTTACAGTTTATACATGCTCATGTCTGAACGCGATACTGCATGATATTAACATGATTGCCTGAATGAGCTGCAGATCAAAAAAAGATATACATTTAAGTTGACCAATCTGAGTGTGTGTGTGTCTGTGTGTGTGTGTGTGTGTGTGTGTTTGTGTGTGTGTGTGTGAGAGAAAGAAAGAGAGGTGTTTCCATGGTAACAAGATGAAAGCGTGTGTGTGTGTGTGTGTGTGTGTGTCTGTGTGTGTGTGTGTGTGTGTTTGTGTGTGTGTGCGTGGATGTGTGTGTGTGTGTGTGTGTGTGTGTGTGTGTATGTGTGTGTGTGTGTGTGAGTGTGTGTCTGTGTATGCCCTAACCAACAGTTTGATCAATGTTCTCTATGTGACATGCATGTTTATGATTGTGTTCATAGGGTGACGTCAGAGGTCTCTGTTTGGAATGTCAAACATGTACTGCGGGCCAGAAATCCTAAATCCTATACAGGAGAAGAAGAAGAACAAACCTCAAACCTATCTGGAGAGATTCCCTCTCTCATGTTTCCTTTTTATCTCTTTGATACACACATGCACACACTGGCACACACAGGCACACACACACATATATTAGGTTACTACTTGGTTTATATGCAATCTACCATTTCAGGTCAAAAAGCTTTGCTTTATGGGATGGTTTTACCTCTAACTGACTTTTCGACAAAGTTATTACTCTCTCTATTGAGTGTGTGTGTGTGTGTGTGTGTGTGCGTGCGTGCGTGCGTGCGTGCGTGCGTGCGTGCGTGCGTGCGTGCGTGCGTGTGTGTTTAAGTCTGTGTGTTTATGTGTCTGTGATCATTGGTGCACAAAATGAAGTTTTTGTGGGTGTGTGTGAGTTTGTGTGTGTGTGCGGGGTGTGTGTGTGTGTGTGTGAGCGTGTGTGTGTGTGTGTAAATATGTGTATGTGTGTGTGTGTGTGTGTGTGTGTGTCTGGGTTTATGTGTGTGTCTTAATCTGGCTTTGATCAGTGGTGTGCACAATCACTTTTTTCTATTGTATTCCTTCCTATGTTGCCCCCTTCAAATAAAGTATACGTTTATATTAACTAAATGTACATTATTACAATATTACATATTGCATGTACACATATAACATGTACATATATTACGTCTATAACTGTCCAGTGTCCATCGTCACAATGGTTCCCATGTTTAAGACCTCTCGTCTTGAGAATGGCCATTGTGTGCATCTGAGATTATAGTAATGATACTGATGATAGTGATGGTACTGATGATGATAGTGGGTATACCAAGGATAGTGATGATAGTGATGATAGTGATGACATAGATCATTAGTAATGGTAATGTTGATAGTGATGATAATGATGATACTGATGATACTGATAATATTCATAGTGATGGTAGTGATGATAGTACTGTTGATTGTGATGATAGTGATGATGGTTATGATGGTGATAATGAGGATGTGAGTGATGATAGTGATGAAAGTTATGATGTTGATGATAGTGATGATAGTGATGAGTGTGATGATAGTGATGATGGTTATGATAGTGATGATGATTATGATACTGATGATAATGATGATAATGTCGAAAGGGAGGATAATGATGATACTGGTGATCGTGAGGATGGTGATTATGGTGTGATAGTGACGATACTGATGATTCTGATGATTGTGATGATAGTGATGAAACTGATGATAGTGATGAGAGTATAGATAGTGATGATACTGGTGCGAGTAAAGGTATTGATGATAGTGATGATAGTGATGATATTAATGATTAGGGCTGTAGTAAACCAAATGGTCCGAGTCAGACTCTGTTACGGCAGAGCTTCAGTATAAAGCGGGACGCGGACCGGACAGCCACAGAGTGCCACGTCGGGCAGCGCTGCATCGTAGACATTTTACACACATTGGAAGATTGGAATGAGGTTTTCTTCTGTGTTTCATTTAATGTGAATCGTGCTAAGGTGACAATGTTCACACTCAAAGCCTACAAAGTGTTAACACGAAAGTTGACAGAAAATCGCAGAAAACATAAAAAAAAGACTCATGCCTTACGACTTTAGTTGTTACTTCTACATACTTCGACTTACTTTACACTTTAGATGCTTTTTTGTCGTCCTGTTTAACCAAATGCTGCCAGTTTGGTACCAATTAGTTAGGATCCAATAAATTGTTCAAACTACATTTAGGGCATTTAGCAGACGCATTTATCCAAAGCGACTTACATAAGTACATTTGTCAGAAGAAGTTGAAACAATATATCTCTGTCGGAACAGTAAGGGTGTTCATAGTACATTTACATTTAGGGCATTTAGCAGACTAGCAGTCTTTCTTAAGTTGGGCCAGTTCAAAGTTGTGAAAAGCGGGCTGTTTGGACCTTCTGGGCCCTATTTTAATGGTCTGAAACGCAAGTGAGAAGCGCCAAACGTGAGTAGCTTTGTGGGCGGTTCTATGGCGATGTTGCTATTTTAGCGGCAGATAAATGACTCTTGCGCCCGGCGCAAATCTAAAAAGGGTTGGTCTGAAGTAGCCTAATTACCTTTAGGTGTGGTTTGGGCTTAACGTGCAATAAACCAATGAGAGTGCCATCTCCCATCCCCTTTAAGAGCAATGAGCGCATTTGAATCTGACGAGTTGATATTTTGACAGCGCGTTTGCAGTCTCCGATGAGACAGATGCATGAACACATGAATTTCAAACTTCAAATGGCTCAGTTTATGGTCAAATAATGTGGCCTGATTCACACATGGAATAGCGTTTTCTTCCACAACTTCAGAAATACTGAGTCCTCAAATCAATTTCGGCAAAGAAAACTTAACACACATATGACACGCGGTTACTGTGGTTCTATTTAATGATATACGCAATACATTAACAAACATAGTTTCTTACCTGTATTGTATGCATTATTGTTATCGACTTGTGTTCCTAATATCCATGTGTCCCCCCGCTAATATACATTGCCATGGACTGTATATTATGTGTTACGTGTTTAGTTTGTGTGTGTTTAAACAGATGGACGCACACACGCGCGCCCGCATTCATTAATTATTTTACGCGCGCCTGCACTCATTCATTCTTTTTAACACTCACTCGCGGTAAAACAATGTTTTCTCACGATCAAATACTCATCAATCCTAAAAGCTATGGGCTTGCACACGATGTCTGTGTCAAGAAAATATGTGTTTGCTGTACGATATTTGTAGATGCATTGATTAAAATGTACAACTTATTTCAGCTGTATTAGCTGTTCTTTCCCAAATAATTTACCAAGAATGTGTGGCTAGGTAGATGAGAGAAGCAAATTGAATGCGCGAGGTGTACAAGCAACATTATGCATGCGCCCTTAAAATAGCATCTGAACAACGCGCCACTGCCTTTAAACCAGGTATTTCCTGGTTTGTGGCGGAATTGTTTTCTGAAACTTCAAAATAGTAAAAGGGAACATTTGCGCCAGAACACGCCTCCTCCCTTCGCTGAACCGCCCCTTGGGGTGCAAGATCATTCCCTAATTTACCGACGCGTAGCGGTGGAGCGAAAAGAACGCTCTGCGCCAGTTGCAAACTAGCAACGACACATGCGTCAGTGTAGAAAGTCAATTGCCCTGGATGCAAGATAGGGCCCTCCGTCTTATAAGTCTTATAGTCTATCAAACATTATGATTATTAAAACAGAAACTGCTGAAACTTCGATATTATTTCTCTTCATAATAAATGTTGTTTCTAACACAATATATCCTTGAAAAATACGCACCGGTCTGCAAACGTCACTCCTGCCCTCAAAATTAATGGATTAAGAATAATCTTTTTCCACATGAAACTAACACCAGTGATTTTTTCTAGAATCCGAATTTGGTTGAAGAAGTGCTTATCGACCAACTAATCGACCAACTGAACAGACATTACTGCCCTACTAGTGATAGTGGGGATAGTGGTGATACTGGTGATACTGATGATAGTGGTGATACTGATGATAGTGGTGATACTGATGATAGTGGTGATACTGATGATAGTGGTGATTCTGGTGATACTGTTGATAGTGGTGATAGTGGTGATACTGATGATAGTGGTGATACTGATGATAGTGGCGATAGGGGTGATACTGATGATAGTGGTGATACTGATGATAGTGGCGATAGTGGTGATACTGATGATAGTGGTGATACTGATGATAGTGGTGATACTGATGATAGTGGCGATAGTGGTGATACTGATGATAGTGGTGATACTGATGATAGTGGTGATAGTGGTGATACTGATGATAGTGGTGATACTGATGATGAGGATTATACTGATGATTGTGGATCCTATTTCGCAGACCAGGGAAGGGATTGGGGTGTCCCCCATTCAGTTCCCCTAACAAGCGTTTAGATCCAAGATGGCCGCAGCAGTCGGCAGACGGCTCCAGACCTTCGTGTTCCATTTATATTGTGGTGCCGGGTGCCCTTGATTTATGACTTTGATGTGTGAATGGCTAATGTCCGGCACACACTGGCACCGGGCGGAGACATGCTGACACCCTCCATTTTGTCGTCTACTTAAGAACAAAGGCATCGAGGAATGTGCCTTTGGAAACTTACTGAAAGTTTTATTTTATAGCATAAATAAAATTTGGCGCTTAGCATCCTGGTCGGGAGCAGCTGTTACAGTGTGTGTGTGCGTCTGTGTGTGCGTCTGTGTGTGTGTGTGCGTCTGTGTGTGTGTGTTTGTGCGTGCGTGAGTGCTTGCGTGCTTGTCTGTGTGTGTGTATGTGTGTGTGTGTGTGTGTGTGTGTGTGTCTGAATGTGTGTGTGTATATGTTTGTGTGTGTGTGTGTGTGTGTGTGTATGTGTGTGTTTGTGCGTGTGTTTTGTGCAGGCAGAATGGGCCTATGGCTGTAACCTCTCCACTTGACATTGAGCATTCGGCTGAAGGCAACATTTAATCGAAGGGCAAAGAAGCCAACACACACACACGCAGACACTTACACACTTAGACACTTACACACACAGATGCACCAAGGTATAGAATTATACATGTAAACTTACCACCACAGTTTGGGATTTTGCAGTTTTCTATTGTTGAATTTTTAATCATTCAAGTGTTTTTGTTGAGAAATATTTAATGTTTGCGGAGCACCAAGTTATCATCACTAATTACTTCTCTAGGCTATCCCTATCTCTCTCTCTCTCTCTCTCTCTCTCTCTCTCTCTCTCTCTCTCTCTCTCTCTCTCTCTCTCTCTCTATCTCTCTCTCGTTCTTGTCTATCTGATCCCTTGTCTTGCCCTCCCACCCTCTCTTTCTGTTGATCTTTGTCCTTGTTCAGCTGTTGCCGCCTGTCTGTATGTCCAACACAGCCCAATCCACATGGTTTTGTCTCTCTGGAAGTAATTGTTTACTTCAGCCATTGGTGCTGAGCAGCTCCAGCCAAACAGCCAGGATGAGCCCAGTGTGCAGCACTGTAGCGTGTCTATTCGGGAACATTTCGTGGCGGTACAATTTCTTGGCTAAGTATATGTATGTAATCTGCCCTTTGGGAACGGAATTAGTCAGGTTCTGCTGCTCATTTTCTCCAGTGTAGTCTGATGAAGTCAGAGTTTTAATGTAAGAGTTAGTGTCTAGAGGAAAAGGTTATCTCCTCTCCACTGCTCCTCCTCCTCCTCCTCCTCCTCCTCCTTCTCCTTTTCCTGTCCCTTCTCTTCTTTCCGCTTCTCCTCTCCTCTCCTTACCTCATCTCACCTTTGGTTTCCTTCTTCCCCCTTCTCATCCCTCCCTTCCCCTCTTTACTTCGCCTCCATCTCATCTTTATTCCTCCTCTTCTCTCACTTCCTGTTCTCCGTTCCTCTCTCCTCTGCCTTCCCCTCCCCTCTCCTCTAGTCTCCTCTTTGCTCCCCTTCCTTTCATCCTACCCAACCAAAAGGCCCATTTTCTTTTTTGTTCTATTTTCTTTGTCTAGCAGACCAACTATTTATATTGCCCACTATATTTTGACACAAAATATTGTTAACTGGAGACATAGAAATATATAAAACAATGTGATTGTACGTGTGTGTGTGTGTGCGTTCGTGTGTGCATGTGCATGCGTGTGTGTGTGTGTGTGTGTGTGTGTGTTTGTGTGTGTGTGTGTGTATGTGTGTGTGTGTGTGTCTGTGTGTGTGTTTTCATGTGTGTGCGTGTGTGTGGGTCTGTGTATGGTTCTGTGTCTCAGGAGCACTGCATTTTTTCAAGGAAACAGACCCAGCATTCTCTGTTGTGAAAAGGTCCTATTGGACCTTGTGACATTATGTTCATTTGATCTCACTTGAACACAAAAAGAGTGAATCATCCGTGGACAGTCAAGGATAACTTTAGCAATGCCTATTCTTTACAACGTCAAAGTCCACAAATCTTGCTTTATCAACATAAAAAACTAAATATTTTACTGAAGCGCCTCGCAGGATGATTGGAGCCATCTGTATGCCCTGGTTCCCTTTGATTTTTCAGTAATAAATGATGCAGGAGGAGAATGACCTTGAGGAGGTCATTGTGGGAATCAGTCCTTCTTTGTTGTACAGAGCCGTGGTGTCTCTACCAACCACCCAGAAGGCCTTCCTCCGCTTTTATTCATTGTTGCTCAAACTGCATGTTATAAAAAGGCTCAATAATGCCTACTTTTTTTAATTTAGACATTCCACTGTTAGATTAATTTCAACATTTTGGCACATACGTTAAAAGCTCTTAACTTGGATAGCAAGTCAAAAGACCACCTGCCTAATTGTAACTAATGAATTAATTTTTAACTCATAGCACTGGGTGCGTACTCTTGGTAAGGTTGTTAGGCTGGATTTGAGGAATTTATATTACATTTTATATTCCATTGGGATAATTGAACCAAAGCTTGATTTGCATATAAATGTAACTGTCTGTCTAGGATAATTCACCGAAAAATCTTCAATGTGCATTTGTAACCCAATAGAGCATGAGTTATAATTTGAAGATTCTGAAATATGGAAGTATGTTGCTTTTACATTTGTTTGATCAATTACCGCTGTATAAGCTGTTCTTTCCCAAATAATTGACCAAGAATGTGTCAATCTAGAATTAATGTAATATTGCATTACAAAAAGATGGTGAACCAATATCTAGTTATATTTTTTTATGTATGCAAAAAGTATAATGTTTGGGTTCGTAAATTTATCAGTCAATCTGCCATATGCCACCATAAAACAGAACAATGTGTGTGTGTCTGTGTATGAGTTTACGAGTGTGTGTGCGTGTGTGTGTGTGCGTGCGTGCATGTGTGTGTGTGTGTGTGTGTGTGTGTGTGTGTGCGTGCGTGCGTGTGTGTGTGTGTCTGTGTCTGTATGTGTGTGTGTGTGTGCCTGGGTCCTTGGTTGTGTGTCTGTGTGTGTGTGTGTTTGCGTGTGTTTGTGTATGTTCAACCCAGTCTCACGGTAATAAGTGACACTGTCACGTCATTTAATCTATTCATTCATGATCTGGGACACGTAATTTCAATTTTTTTGTGCCAAAAAGCACAAATGTCCACTAGCGACACTGAGACATCGACGCAGACTTTCATTCACATAGCCTACAAATAAACAAGACAATAGATGGCAAGATAAAATAAACATTAAGACATAGGCATACAATTCTAAAAAGAAGAGATAAAGCAGCTACCTTTTTTTCCGTCGCGGTTTGCCTACAGAGCAGCGCACTGCTCTGTAGCAGCGCACTGCTCTGTAGAAACGGGTGGCCAAAAGCTGTCATATTGTTTGTTATCACAGACAATTCTTCTGTGTTTGTGTTGAAAGATCTTGAAACAAATGAGAAAAATAAACAATAAATTATCTGTAGGCCTACGGAGCTCCTTAAGGGACATTAGGGAGAACGCTCCCGGACAGAACATTAGTTTGAAAGTCGTGCTTAGTGACACGACAAATACTTCCAATTGAAATACATGAGTTTGAAATTTGTGCTTTTTGGCACGAAAAAATTGAAATTACGTGTCCCAGATCATGAATGAATAATGACGTGACAGTGTCACGTATTTCCGTGAGACTGGGTTGGTATGTTTATGCAGATTAAATTTTCCCTGGTTTCTTTAAGGTCTTACTAATTCTGACCTAGATTCCATTCGGTTACAGTCTTGTATAGTCCAGTGTAGTTCACATATTCATGTATGTATGTATGTATGTATGTATGTATGTATGTATGTATGTATGTATGTATGTATGTATGTATGTATGTATGTATGTATGTATGTATGTATGTATGTATGTATGTATTTATGTATGTATGTATCTCTCTCTCTCTCTCTCTCTCTCTCTCGCTCTGTCTTTTCATTTCTCTCTCTCGTTCTCCCTGCCTCGTTCTCTCTTTGCATAACTCTCTTTCCCTTCATGATGTATGGAATGTCTACCCTTATGTAGAGTGTGTGTTTGTAAAAGTCAATCTAATCTAATTTCACTGATTCCTAAGAGATTAAACAAGCCGGCATTTATATGCATGTCTGTTACTGCATTCCCTGGCGTCATTGTGTGTGTGTGTGTGTGTGTGTGTGTGTGTGTGTGTGTGTGTGTGTGTGTGTGTGTGTGTCTGTCTGTGTGCATATGTGTGAGTGGGAGAGAGAGTATGTGTATGTTTGGATCCCCACTGCAGGGTAACTTGTTCCTCTGCATAAACTGTATAATATTACCATTATGTACCATTAGGCTAATACTAGCTTATTTGTATTGAGAGGACATCCATCTTGTGAAATCCAGGTTTTTTTACTTCAAGGTTAGAATGTTTGATGAGCACTGTGTAGTCAATCAAGACAGCCTGTACTTCGAGACCTGCTTCCGACGCCTAGTCTCAGCTAAGCAATCTCTCTTACAACAGATGATGAGGATTCACACACAAACACACACACACACACACACACACACACACACACACAGACAAACACACACACACACATACCCCCCCACACACACACACACACACAGTACACACACACACACACACACACACACTCACACATACACACCGTACCCACACAAAGACACACATGCACTCACACATACACACCGTACACACACAAAGACACACACACACACACTCACAAAGCAGAGCCCAGGTTTATCGAAGGCCAGGCCACCTCCTGAGGTATTCTGGCAGTAAGTGAGCAGTCTTTATCTATTGATTTATTTTTTACAACCAATGTGCATTACATTGTAAAAAGCCTTTTAGATGTATGCATAGGTAGCTGTTGTATAAAAGCCTTCACTACCACGTAGGAGGCAGAGAGGCGGAGAGTGACTTTCTGCTCTGAGCTCCACACCTATGTATCACCAATGTTCCCACGATTACCGCACACCACATCTAGTATGATTTCTAGCTCATCACAAACATATAGCTCAACTTTTAGCTGCTTCTAATGTATCCGTTTAGCTGTTGCCTCCTAGTTAATTTCAGTCATTAAAAATGGCGATGGGGGTTCCTGCTGTATCGCTGTGTGTACAGCCCTCGTAGGAGCGGGCGTAAATATCAGCCAGATGAGCAGAAACTGCTTCTATAGACAACATCGGTGTTTCAACAGATCCATTTGTTTCACCATTGATGCAATAAAACGAATTTCCAAACACTTTGCAGAATATGCTGACACCGGGGTTATGGCCATGACTCCATTAAAGTCAAAGAGAGAATGAGTGGAACCTTGCTGGGTTTTCAGAAAATAATGTGTATAGCCACAGCAGAAAATTTTCATTATTTCAATGTGTTCACAACATAAGCCTGCCTGTAGCCGAGGTGGTTTATTCTGAAATGTGGCCTATTCCCCATTCAAGTGTTTAAATAAAAAAAAAAATCCTGACAATCGATGGCGATTGTGAACATAATTGGCTTCACAAGAAGAAAAATAAAATCCACGTCCAGATGTTTTCGAAGAAACCCAAACCTCGTTTTATAAAGACAAACCTCAAAACATTTCTGTTCATTTCCTCACTCCGACGTGACTTAATCCACGGGCCAAAAGATCGGCGCCAAAGCGGGGAAGGCATTTCAAACTCTGTCACGAAGTACCGTGTGGAAACACAGCCGGTGTCAGTCTGGGCTCTACCCTGACAAGCGGCGCGAGGAGCCCGGAGTAAAAGTCAATTCGGGTCTTCTGCCCCAGGCCATATCCGCGGCGGAGACGGATCAAAACCACGCAAGAGCACAAGATTCTTACCACGGCGCAGTCAATCATCTCTCTCTCTCTCTCTCTCTCTCTCTCTCTCTCTATCTCTCTGGCGTTGTGTCTGCGATTGTTTCTGATGGTAAAGTTCAACAGAAGTCCTCGCTCAGTGTGGCGTCGTCTAATGTCCGCCGTGAGTTCATAAATCGTGCCGTGGATTGCAACAAAGTCCGCAAATTGCCCCAGCATTCTCGGCCGGGTGCGTCGGTGGGTGGCGGGTGAGGGGAGTTAAATATGCATGGGTTCAACAACGGGTGTCTCCCAGTCTTATGCAGAACAACAAACAAATGACATGAAATCTTTATTTTGCAGAGACAAACAGAATTATGGATCGGGGGTTTTTGGAGAGAGGATTTTACTGGAGCTTCAACAGTTTGTTTGTTTGTTTGTGCGAGCTACTGACGATGAAAATGATATTCATTCAATCAGAGGAGCGCGCGCGCACGCATGTACACACACTCATGCACGCAAACACGGGCAGGTGTATCCACAACAGGTGTAAAACGCACGATACACACAGACACATTCCACTTTGACTGATTGGAACCTGAGGATCGCCATAGAGACACATCTTTCAAATTTATTCATTAAACTCCCAAACGTTCCCCTTAACGAATGTAATTAGAATATGGTAATGAGGGAGGGTTGAACCAGGGAGTACTGTAATACGCTTAGAACTGAGCGCTGTGGTGGTGGAGGGGGGCGAGAGTTATACCGAGAGAGAGAGAGAGAGAGAGAGAGAGAGAGAGAGAGAAAGAGAGAAAGAGAAATAGAGAGACTATAGTTGTGGCGTTCAAAAAAGAAATGGAGACTGGCAGACAGGATGCCAATTTATGTCTGTCGTAACCAGCTATTTTATGGGAGTGGGATGCACACACACACAACCCGAAGCACACAATCCAACGCACACACATACAACACAAAGGCGTTCTCTTTCATTTTGTCTTTCGCATCTGAATGCTAAAAAGGGAAGGGATCCAATAACAATAACATCAACAGCAATGGGAGCCAAGGCAGCCTCCCAGGGCTCAGGGACTCATCTAGAGGACCGACAGGGACATCAGGAGTTAGGACAACCACTGGAGACCAACCATGAACATTATGATTTAGCACAACCAGTAGAGGACCCACAGTGACGTCAGGAGTTAACACAACCACTGGAGGACCCACATGGACGTCAGGAGTTAACACAAACATCTGGTCTATCTATTGTGCTATCTTTATCCCTTTCGTTTAGTCAATCTATCTCCCTCAGTGCCACTGTATTTTAATCCACCCTCCATCCATCTATCTATCTATCTATCTATCTATCTATCTATCTATCTATCTATCTATCTATCTATCTATCTATCTATCTATCTATCTATCTATCTATCTATCTATCTATCATCTATCTATCTATCTATCTATCTATCTATCTATCTATCTATCGATCTATCTATCTATCTATCTATTTGTCTATTTACGTTACATCTATATGAGGTGTGTGTGTGTGTGCGTGTGTGTGAGTGTATGCACGTGTGAACATGTGTGCAAACATGTGTGTCTTCATGAAAACAAAACAGAAATTCATTCGACCTTGCTCTATATTTCTCTCAATGTCTTTCTTCCAACCCTAGTCTTCCATTTATGTATTTATGTGTGTGTGTGTGTGTGTGTGTGTGTGTGTGTGTGTGTTTGTGTTTGTTTGTGTTTGTATGTGTGGTGTGTGGTGTGCGTGTTAGGGTGTATGTGTGTAATATGTATGAATATCTGTCTGTTGGAATGTATCTGTGCGTCTGTATGTATGTCCGTATGTATGCATGTATGTATGTCTCGCTGTATGTATGTATGCATGTGTTTATTTATGAATTGTAGGTCTGTGTATGTGTATGGGTATGCGTGTCTCCATGGAGACCCGACAGAGTTGCACATTCCACGATGCTTCCTTGTCTCTCTCTCTCTCTATTTCATCCGTCTCTCTTTTAATCTCTCCCGCTCTCCCTCTTATCTCTCCCCTGTGTTCTTACGCAGTCAAAAGTTAGAGTGATATTTAAATTGTCTGTTTTATGTATACGCACGCACGCGCGTGTGTGTATGTGTGTTAGCCTGCGTGTTCACCACTTCTTGGGAACTTTGTGGGAGTATGTGAGGACTCTGACAGGCTTGAGCCCGGACCAGCGGGGGTCCTGGCATTGTGTTCGACACCACACACCTGTTGGCATCTTTGATGTGCTCCGCCTCTCCCCCCACTCCCCACCCCACCCACCCCTGCTGGGGTAGGGAGGAAGGGGAGCACACGCAGATAGACAGAGTGACGAGGCCGAGAGGGGGAGAGAGAGAGCTAGGCAGGTAAGGTGTGCCAGAAAAGGGGGGGGGCCTTCGACAGTGAGACACGGAGAGAGAGAGAGAGAGAGAGAGAGAGAGAGAGAGAGAGAGGAAGGTGTGTGTGGGAGAGATGAGTATTAGACAGATATGATTGATGCTCCCACTGTGGGTTCTGGATGACATCTTCTCAGCTTTAAGTCTCATCCCCCCAAAAAAGTTCTTTAGGACTTTCCTAAGCATGGTGTGTGGTTGTGTGTGTGTGTGTGTGTGTGTGTGTGTGTGTGTGTGTGTGTGTGTGTGTGTGTGTGTGTGTGTGTGTGTGTGTGTGTGTGTGTGTGTGTGCATACGATTATCACTGGGACTCCCATACATTACAATGAAATGAAAATGAGAGCAAAAGAGTCAAAAGGGTTCGAAAGGTGGGAAAGTTAGAGGTATCGAAGAGGGGGAGGGGGGAGCATGAGAGACAAGGTGTGAGAGAGAGAATGTAACAAAGAGAGAAGTGGAGGAGGAAGGAGGAATGAGGTCATGCTAAATGACGGAGGGATGGAGAGACAGAAGCACAGTAACTATTTCATTATAAAGCCGTCACTCACATAGGCTGCAGCCACCACATAGCATCCTCTGAGACCCCGCTAAGGTCTATGTCAGCGTGTGTGTGTGTGTGTGTGTGTGTGTGTTTCTGTGTTTGTGTATGTGTGTGTGTGTGTATGTGTGGTGTGTGTGTGTGTGTGTGTGTGTGTGTGTGTGTGTGTGTGTGTGTGTGTGTGTGTGTGTGTGTGTGCAAGCAAATGTATGTGTGCCCATGGTAATGGTTTCTGGCATGCATTAATTTTGACTTGAGGTCATTTGTGTGTGTGTGTATGTGTGTAATTGTGTGTGATTGTGTGTGTTTTGTGGGTATGTGTGTGTGTTTTGTGTGTGTGTATGTATGTAGGTGTGTGTGTGTGTGCGTGTGTGTGTGTGTGTGTGTGTGTGTGTGTGTGTGTGTGTGTGTGTGTGTGTCTGGGCGTGTGAGTTTATTTTGTGTGTGCTTCTGTGTGTGTGCTTCTGTGTGTGATTGTGTGTGAGTGTGTGTGTTTGTGTGTGTGTGTGTGTGTGTGTGTGTGTGTGTGTGTGTATGTGTGTGTTTGTGTGTGTCTGTGCGTGTGTATGTGTGCCATGTGCACAGTGAGCGTGTTGTGACAGAGATGGATGCGATCTGCACGTTTTTCTGCCAACTAGGTGACCAGGGCGAGTCCCCACTGGTCCCTCTGAAGGTCACAACTGGTCCTCCAATGTGTGTGGTTATGTGTGTGTGTGTGTGAGAGAGAGAGAGAGAGAGAGAGAGAGAGAGAGATAGGATCCCCACTAAACTATTTTTGCAACATTTGTGTTATGTATGATAAGAACACCTTAAGATTCAAATAGATTTGTTCATACACACAAATCCATCCATATCGTTATGCATGTGTGACTGTGTATGTTGTCTTATGATGGTGTTTTTGTGGTATGTGTGTGCGCATTCATGTCGACGTTTCATACATGTTCTGAACCCATGTAGAAATCATCTATTGTTGCATATATTAGATAAACAGAAGGAGAGCTCGAGAAGAATCCTGATTAGGGGCTTTGCAACAGTTGTTATGGAAACACCATTAAGTTGCACCGGCCAGGGCATTCAGTTTGAAGACAGCACATGGAGAGAAGCCAGTCAGGGAATTCAACAGACGAAGATGAAGCCACCTGTTTAGTTACTACAATGTTACCATTGAAATGTAATACAACATACACCGATTATCCATCCATATCTATATATATATAGAGATATATATATATATATTACCTTTTGCTCTTTTAGCCAAACAAAACACACACACGCAGGCACAAACATTGATAACCTGGGTCGCGTCAAACCTGGCAATTGCATATTTCACATAATTGTCGAGGTCATTGCTAATAAAGATGATTGCATTTCATCCACGAATTGGTCTCACACCCGTCTTCAAATCATCACCAGACTGATGAGGAAGAGTCGGTGCAATCAGCGCTCCGTGGGTCACTGGTAGTGGTGAGTTCCCTGGTATCTAGTACCAAGCCCATTGGCTGCGTGTGAACCACCCTTGTTGATATTATTGTTACGTTTGAGGAGGTTGCCATTGTTGTTGTTTGTAGCTGTTGTGATGGCGGAGCGCTGTGTGTGTGTACGCCCGGCGACACGAGAGATCAGCTCAGCTCTACTCGGTTCACCAATCATGTCTCCCCCCCAACGCCAGCTCCCTGCGCGCCCCAAACGCCTGTTTGATGTAATAAATGTTGTTATCTCGAAAACAGAAATGCGCTCAGAGCTGTAAAGCGAGAGGTCAAAGCCGGGCCATTTCCTCTCACCACAAATGAACTGTTGGGAACAGCTGGGAGCGGGGAACTGCCCACAGCCTTCTCCTTCTGAGGTCCTCGGAGCAGATGTGACAGCTCCTGTTTATAACCGGCTTGGTGTCTCCCCCCAGATCTCCAGTCAGGGCAATGCTAATCATTACATTACACTCGCACGCATTCACACGTGCTCATACACAAAGCCATGCATGCACACACACACACACTAGGCTTTGGTCAAGCCCTATAAGGGAATTTCCCTGGGGATGCCCCTTGTTTAGGTCTGTTGCAGTGTGAGAGACCCTGTGGAAAACCCCTCCAGCCTGGTGTGTTGTGTGTGTGTGTGTGTGTGTGTGTGTGTGTGTGTGTGTGTGTGTGTGTGTGTGTGTGTGTGTGTGTGTGTGTGTGTGTGTGTGTGTGTTTGTTATTGTGTGTAGGGGTGTGAGAGAGAAAAAGAGAGAGGGAGAGATGGAATCTAGTGCTAGCATCTTACCACTGTGTATATGTTACCTCTGTTGGAGGCAGCATCAGTAATGTGTGTGTGAGTGGGAGGTTGATTTCCCTAACTGCAGCACTAGCTCCAATACACCTTCCCACTCACACACACTCTGCTTTGTCAGATCTTCCTCCAGCAAGCCTGTCTCTCTCTCTCTCTCCTTCTCCCTCCTTCTCTCTCCCTCTCTCCCTCCATCTCTCCCCTATCTTTCGCTCAATCAGTCCCTCTGTCTGTCTCTCGCTCTCTCTGTCACAGATAGTACAAGACTCAAGTGATTAAGCCTATGCTATCTCTGTGTCCGTAGTTGTGTTTGTGTAGTTGTGTGTGTATGCGTGTATGCGTGTATGTGTGTGTGTGTGTGTGTATATGTGTGTGTACGTTTCACCCATAACTGCCCTAGACCTATTGTGTGTAACTCTATGCGTGTGTGTGTGTGTGTGTGTGTGTCTGTGAATGTGTATTCACGAAAGACAATCACACTGTCTAGGTTTCTAGAATATGTCCCAAAAGGCAAGAGAAAAAACCTTGTCTGTTCCTGAGTCTAGTACC
>NC_136945.1:3095533-3100533 GCF_949987615.1 Pollachius pollachius | reverse complement strand
AGGGTGGGCTAGTTTATTGTATCAGAAGCCGCTGGAAGCCGTCGGTACATTCCACTAATATAGTTCTTTAAATGTGTACTCAACCTGCTACTAAAACCAATCACAGCGACTTCATCTTTAATAAAGGGACAATAAGGCAAAACTGATTCATAACATGCTTCCAATTATTTGGACCGCTTTGTAATTTAGTATTTAAATGAACTGGTTGTGCCTCCACAGAGCTCTGCAGATGTGAGTACACAACCGATTGTCCAACAGACAAAGCCTCTTGCATGGTGAGCATGCCGACGGGGAAACTGACTCATGACGAGTATGACTTGACGAGAACAGACAGACACACAGACACATAGATATACTGGGAGACATGCGGATAGGCGGACAGATGGACTGGCAACCGAATGCATACAGACAGTGCATAGTACAGTACAGTATCCCTCTACTTTTGTCTAATTACTGTGTTGATGGAAGCTAGACAAGCCCACAGCCACACACACACACACACACATACACAGATACACACACACACACACACACACACACACACACACACTCCAAATAACAAGATGGAGCTGGGGGTTGCATGGGATGGGTTACAGAAAAACAATCCAGCTAAGTGCTGTCCCTCCAGCTGCTCTCAGCTCAGCCTCATGTGTCACACAAACACACACAAACATACACGCACACACACACGCACACGCACACGCACTCACACATACACACACACACACACACATACACGCACACACTACTCAGGAAGTACTGCACATACACACACACACATTTGCCTGGGCACGCATACACATGAGTGTGTACTGAGCCACGCACACACATACGCACACATAAATGCATGCACACACACGCAAACATACATTCCCATTTGCATGCACATACACAAATGCAATCACACCGAACACACATACGCATTTGCATGCAAACACACACACACACAAACAAATACATATATGCACACATTTGCATGCACACACACAAACTTGGGCGTACACACATACAAACAGACACAAACACACAAGTACACACACACATTCCCACTCACACACACACACACACACGCAAAAACACACACACACACACAATTCCCCCTCGCGTTCCTTTACTGTTTCCGCTCAGAGCTGGACTCTTCTTGCCAGAATGAGAGAATACCTCTAATGACAAACAGGAGCAAGAGACATAGAGAGAGAGAGAGAGAGAGAGAGAGAGAGAGAGAGAGAGAGAGAGAGAGAGAGAGAGAGAGAGAGAGAGAGAGAGAGAAAGAAGAGAAAGAGAGAGAGATGTAAGTGAGTGTGTGTGTGTGTGTTTGTGGGGGTGTGTGTGTGTGTGTGTCTGTGTGTGTGTGTGTGTGTGTTTGTGTGTGTGATGTGTGTGTCTGTTTGTGTGTGGATGCGTGTGTGGATGCGTGTGTGTGTTTGTGGATGTGTGTCTGTGTGTCTGCGTGTGCGTGTTAGGTCTAGGGAACAGTGTGTGGGGGTTCGGGGGGGGGTGTTGTTGATCTGGGGAAAGGATGAAGCAGCGCTGGAGTGTTGATGTCTGCTTCACTGCTGCTTTGTGCTGCATTTCAGATGCTGATTGCCTTAAGAGGACAATTTACATTTCATAGACTTTGGCAACAAGTGGGTTAGATGATAGGGAAAGGGAGGCTGGTGTTTCAAGGAGGAAGTCAGGGGCAAGAGGGTACACACGTCGATGTTGCTGGTAAAGGAAAGGTATAAATAGTCCTTGTATCTCATTTCATGTCTCTCTCTCTCTCTCTCTCTCTCTCTCTCTCCCTCCATCTCACTCTTAGTGTATTCTTTTGTGGGTGTGTGTGTGTGTGTGGCTTACACATTTGCCAATCTTTGGAAAAGTCCTTTGAGATTTACATTTCTGAGGATATTAATAAAAAGAGGCACAAGCAGCAGGAGGAGGATAGCTCAACTTAAAGTTGACACCACCAACTTTCTCAAACAGGGTATCTATCAAACAGTCTGTTTGTTTATTTATCAGATCACTTCCTTCCCTCTTCAGGCTGAAGTGTTTCTGAGTGTCTGATTGGTTGGTGGCCCCAAGGGTCCCAACAAAAGGGTTTTTACTCACAATCTCTCTGCTGACTAGTTGTTCCACGACTATACAGGTGCCCACATCTCACAATGACAATGGTTTTCTATCTCTCTCTCTCTCTCTCTCTCTCTCTCTCTCTCTCTCTCTCTCTCTCTCTCTCTCTCTCTCTCTCTCTCTCTCTCTCTCTCTATATATATATATATATATGTTTATATACATATTGATCTATACAATGTATCTTTCTCTGTCTGTCTGTCTGCCTTTCTCACTCTCTCTTTATGTTTATTTAATCTTGCTGTTTTTTTAATTATGTCTCCAGGAGATTGCTGCCTATCTCATCACTTTTGAGAAACATGAGGAATGGCTGACGACATCACCAAAAACAAGGTAAGTCGTACACGTACCCACATATGAACTCTCATATGTCTCTATCTATCTCCCTGTCTCTCTCTCTCTCTCTCTCTCTCTCTCTCTCTCTCTCTCTCTCTCTCTCTCTCTGTCTCTCTCTCTCTCTCTCTCTCTCTCTCTCTCTCTCCCTCTCTCTCTCTGTCTCTCTCTCTCCCCTCTCTCTCTCTCTCTCTCTCTCTCGCTCTCTCTCTCTCTCTCTCTCTCTCCCTCTCCCTCACTCTCTGTAACACAGGCGAACACCCAAGCTAGAGAATGCATGTGCACGCGCAGCACAAACACCACCACAGTCTCCCTCCGTTGGCCAGCCTGGCGAAGAGTAATATTTCAATCCCAATGACTAAGTGGCCATGTTTTTTAATTAAAAACAGTGGAGATATACACCTCGCGTGTCTCCAAAGGATGGAGCAGACGTGTCCGCGTGGAGGCAGAATGCGGTGGAACATGGCGGGGGAAAGTAAAACACATAGTCAGCTGGAAGTGGAGTATTAATGAATGTAAATGTATGAGGATCAGTGATGTATAATTCAGACTCTGGGGGTGGGCGCCGGACTGTTTAAAAACGCAGGGTTATCGAGGATTCTCATGTCGGAGGCGAATATTCATCTATCTAAATGAACCCAGGGTTCAGCGCTCTTCCTCGCGCTGCTTTGAATAACAACGAGAGAGGACGGGAATATAGCGCGAGAAGGAGAGAAAGGGTGACAGACAGACGGACACACATACCATGCAGACGCATTAGACGAGTAGAAAAAGGAGGAAAGAGACGCGAAGACAGCGAAGTAAAACAAAACGAAAACGTAGACGACATCACCGTCGACGACATCACCGTCGGCGACATCACCGTCGGCGACATCACCAGCGACGACATCACCGTCGACCGACAACGATGACGGCAGAAGAAGCTAATAGGCTGGGAACGAGTGGAACGTCTGATGATCCCCATGTGATCCATATGATCCTGCCCGCCGTTTCCGCGCTGCTTCATGCCCCCTCAGGCAGAGCCCCGGGAGGAAGGGGCCCCAGCCGGCCCTCGATGGTGGGAACTGAAGGACCCTTCTCACTGGCAGCCCCAGGCCGGCAGTTGCACAGTTAATGTTGCGGATGGATTTCCCATTGATTGGTTTCGCTCGCCGTCTAACCGGGGCCCGCCAGCAGCAGTAATATTGGTGTTATTGAGCAGCAGTTAGATTTAATCCCATTTGCACATGACACAAAGGCCAGATTAGAGGCCAGATTACACCTAATCTCATCAAATGGAGAGGGGCGGAGGTGCCGGTGCTGCAGACATACCAGCGCATTTGTGTGTGTGTGTGTGTGTGTGTGTGTGTGTGTGTGTGTGTGTGTTTATATGGGTAATTGTGTGTGTGTGTGTGTGTGTGTGTGTGTGTGTGTGTGTGTGTGTGTGTGTGTGTGTGTGTGTGTGCATGCACTTCTGTGTGTGTGTGCGTGTGCATGTATACATCCACACACATACGTGGCTCCACACACCCTACAGATGCCTGGGAAATATTGAGATAGCAATGACCTTCATTTCTCCCCTCTCCTGAACGACGTCATCAGCTTTCTGCTGTAATGAGTGCTGCCTCCCCCCTCTACCCCTCCTCCCCTCCCCCTCTCTCTTCTCTCACCCTGGTGTCTGCTCCTCCTCCTCTCCTCCCTCCCCTCCCCTTTGTAGCGGACCCACTCCCCCACCCACGCTGTCTCTCTATCAGCTCGCTCTTATTGTTTTTTTCCACTCTCCTCGCCTCGCCTCCCCTGGTTTTATTTTTGTGTCTTTTTGGGGGGGAGTTTTATTTTTTTGCTCCTCTGCGCTGTGCTGTGCTTCTCCATGGAACGGTGGGAAAGCTTTTTATATCCCAACACATCACCGCCCAGTTACAATCCATAACATTTATGTCTGCCTGGATCGAAGGGTTTTGGGAGATACACGGGATGGCCATGCGTGGCCACGTTGTGCTGCGTTCGGCCACCCACACGCTGCTGAATGCACCTCAACGCGCAGACACGCCGCCATGGGTGCATATGCACCCGCTCACTCACACACACACAGACACACACACACAAACACACACACACATGCCCACGTACGGGAACACATGCCAGCGAGCTAAGCAAAGGTGGGTGTGTAATGTCGTTCACCTTCTGGCTCTGATGAATTCACAAACACATACTCACACGCATACACACACACACACACGCACATGCACGCGTGTTTAAACACACAGGCGCCCAGATCTCATTTCATCCATCGTCTCTCTAAAACGTAATTACAATCAGCGGCTCGGAGATGAGTCATAACATTTGGAGACAGAAGCTAAACTCTGCTTTGAGCTCAAAGTGAAGGGCTATGCTGCACACATGCAAACACACATACACTCACACACCACCCCATCTCCACCCCACACACCCACACACACCACTACAAAATAAAGGAAAAACAGTTGACGGTTGGATTGTGTCAGAGAAAATAAATGACAAATTTAATTCTCTGCACACTGACTTTGCTAGCATTGCAGAATCCCTGACTACTTATTCTG
>NC_136945.1:3088033-3090533 GCF_949987615.1 Pollachius pollachius | reverse complement strand
TGTGGAGAAGAGGAGAGTCGAGGAGAGGGGATATGAGGAGGGAGAGGAGAGAAGGGGAGAGGAGAGGGATGGGTGGAGGCAGCATGCAGCCGGCAGAGGAAAACACAGACCTGCATGAAGAGCTTCCACACACGCAATGGAAATATATGGAAATGCACCCAGCCTCTGGCAAAACACACTTTACAGGGAGGGATACTTTTGAGAAGAGGCAAAATAGCAATAAATGCTATGTGTGTCTGTATATGTGTGTGTGTGTGTGTGTGTGTGTAACTGTGTAGGGCGTGTGTGAGTGTGTGTCTGGGGGTGGGGGGGTATTTATGTGTGTGTGTGTGTGTGTGTGTGTGTGTGTGTGTGTGTGTGTGTGTGTGTGTGTGTGTGTGTGTATGTGTTTGTGTCTGTTTGTTTGTGTGTGTGTGTGTGTGTGTGTGTGTGTGTGTGTGTGTGTGTGTGTGTGTGTGTGTGTGTGTGTGTGTTTGTGTGTGTTTGTGTGTAAGAGCTGAAAAGGATTAAAGTTTGAACATGGTATGATTGTGCTTTGGGTGTGGGTGGATTCTGGGTGCGTTTGGTTGGGAATCAAGTTGCACTGAACTGAACATGACGCACACTAATAAACAAACACACATACACACACACACACACAGTGACACACACACACACACACACAACAATATCTATGACAGCATCCTGTTGTAGGATAAGGACTGCGCTGCAGACTTTACAATGCGCTCTTGTTCATTTTCGCACAAGTTGACTCACACTTCAGCTGCCTCCCTTTTTCAGTCCGTCCGTCCTCTGTCACTGTCCGCTGATGGATTTTGCTTTTGCATCCCATAATATGCCAACTTTCTGTAACTACTCGTGAGAATAAACGACTGTGAATTTGTAAGCAGAGCAGACCACATCGGGTCCCATGCTGTCCATAACAACACAATCAAGACACACACCAAAATCAGACATCAGAGCATGCCTGTCGTTACCGCCGTGGATGTAACCTAAGTTCTCCTTCGCTGTCTTCTACTCTCCGCCTCCCCCCTTCCTCCCCCGATATCCCCTCCTCTCCTTCCCTCCTTCCCCCACTATCTGTTCCTTTCCTCTCTCTAGTGTCTGTATGGCTGCTACGTCCACTCCTCCATCATCCCTACCTTCCATCGCAGATGCTATTGGCTATTGCAGGTAAGCACCGCCCCCTATCCCTTCCGACCTTGCCTCGCCTCTCTCTCTCTTTCTCACTCTCTCTCGCTCTCATCCATCTATAGCCTCAGCACAAATAAAACCAAGGTGGGAAAGAATTAATATTTAGGCATTTCCCATCGCTTTCTATAGATGGATTATATTTTTCGATCGTCAAGGTCACCAACGCATATATCCTGTTCCACAATGCATAATCCAACATTGCTGTTTCAGTTATTATATATTACTTTGTTACTCTCCCCTGTGTTCTTCCGACTGCAGTCAGGATTAACTCAGTGCTCAGCACAAAACGCGACCAATTTACGTCTCCTTCATTTACTCACACACTGAGGACGTTTCACTAATGCTGCGGACACACTCCCAACTGTCACCCAGCATTGATTAGAGGACCGCTGGCATCAAATGCAAATAAGCAGGTGCCGGAGTGTCCGGTACGAGATGTCGTCGAGGGTTACGTGGCTTTGCAGTTATCATATTGTCATCGTTAATGTTAGTAAGCCTTGGGTAGGTCAGCATTAAAGCTGTTTCTGACAATAGTGAGCGTGTTTGCGACTACAATGGTGTTCTCCCCCTGGTGCATGGAAGGTATGCTCTAAATATAAGGTTGATTCAAGACTCGGAGTCATAATTCTGGACTGGCGGGAGGCCCAGTGCCTGTGAAACCTTGACTCTCAATGATTCTACTGAGCATCAAGGATGAAGGCTGTGCTCCCTGTGTGGTCTTCACCGAGGAAACACCCTGGGGCTACACACACACAAACTCTCTCTCACACACACACACACACATGCACACACACACACACACACACACACACACACACACACACACACACACACACACACACACACACACACACACACACACACACTCAAAGCAATTACACAATCGGGTGTACACAAACACACTCTAAACTACACACACACAACAGTTACACACACTCGCGCACGCACACACACACAAACGTATCCCCTGTGTATAAGGCCATGTTCTTTATTCATAAAGATGTTTGACTCACTCTACTGCTCATGTGAGAGACAGGGAAAAGCAACAGTCACACAACCAGACACGAACACACACACACACACACACACACACACACACACACACACCACACACACACACACACACACATCACCATACACACACACAGTCTGTGGGCAAACATCCTCCCTCTGTTGACCATGCAGTAGATAGGCACAAGCACCTCCTCGTCCTGGGAGGACAGGATCAAATGGACCTGCAACAAACAGAGACCTGGAACATGGTGCTCTCTCTCTCTCTCTCTCTCTCTCTCTCCTTCTCTCTCTC